>NC_048895.1:78990482-79042346 GCF_011077185.1 Oxyura jamaicensis | reverse complement strand
AAAGAAAAAGAAAAAGAAAAAGAAAAAGAAAAAGAAAAAGAAAAAGAAAGAAAAAGAAAAAAAAGAAAAAAATAAAAGAAAAAAATAAAAATAATAATAAAAAAGTAACCATCATAAATAATCATTGAAAAAAAATGGAAGTTGGCAATACTCATGTCATGTTTATCATCCAAGTACTTAAAAGGATTTGGTAAAATTAAATTAAGCCCCTCAGTACTCATGAGGATAAGATAGTCTAGTCTTTCAGAATGGGAAAATGAGATTTGAGAAGGTTAAATATTTCAACAAAGTTCACAAAACAAATCATTTTTAAAGTTCTGAATTCAATAGGTCTCATGGCACTCTGCTTCTCTGTCCACTGTGCACCTTCCTACATGTCTGATATTTGTATTCAACATAAACTCAAATAACCTTCATGCAGTTCTAAACTTTCATGTAAGCCTCTGTCTTTTTAATATATTCTTTCACAGTTCTCTTCTTATTTTAGTTTTTCACCATATTCTAATATGTTTCTGTAAGTAAGATTTGCAATTATAGAATCATAGAATCACAGTCATAGAATCATAGAGTTGAGTTTTATTACTTAAGAAACCTGAATTAATTTTAATCAAGCAACCTGAGTTGCTTGAGTTGATATTTCATTGAATCATAGAATCGCAGAACTATAGAATCATAGAATGATTTAGGTTGGAAAAGACCTTAAATTCATGTAATTCCACCCCCCCCCTGCCATGGCAGGGACACCTCCCACTAGACCAGGTTGCTCAAAACCCCATCCAACCTGGCCTTTAAACACTTCCACGTCTCTCTTTAAACACAGCACGTCTCCGGACAACCTGTTCCACTGCCAATGCCAGAGGTATTCTAGGCCTTTGATCATCCTCATAGCCCTCCTCTGGTCTCTTTCTAATAGGTCCATGTCCTTCTTATGCTGGGGGGCCCAGAGATGAATGCAGTACTCAGGTGAGGTCTCACTAGGGCAGAGTAGAGCAGGACAATCACCTCCTTCACGCTGCTGGTTATGCTTCTTTTGATGCATCCTGGGATATGGTTGGCTTTCTGGGCTGCAAGTGAATGTTTCTGGTTCATGTTGAGATTCTCATCAATCAACACCCTTATGTCCTTCTTTTCAGAGCTGCTCTCAATCCATTCTCCACCCAGGCTGTATATGTGCTTTGGATTGCCCCAGCCCAGGTGTAGGAACTTGCACTTGGCCATGTTGAAATTCATATGGTTCACACAGGGCAACCTCTCAAGCCCGTCAGGGTCCCTCTGAATGGCATCCCTTCCCTCTAGCATGTCGACCACCTCACCACACAGCTTGGTGTCATTGGTGAACTTGCCAACAGTGCAATCAATTTCACTGTCCATGTCATTGACAAAGATGCTAAACAGTGAAGGTCCTAATACTGACCCCTGAAGAACAGCACTCATTACAGATCTCCACTTGGAGGCTGAGCCATTGAATGCAACTCTTTGAGGGTAACCATCCAGCTTATTCCTTACCCACCAAGTGGTCCATCCATCAAATCCATGCCTCTCCAATTTAGAGACAAGAATATCGTAAGATACAGTGTCAAATGTTTTGCAGTAGTCTAGGTAGATGATGTCAGTTGCTCTTCCCCTGTCTACCAATGCTGTAACCTCATTGTGGAAGGCCAACAGATTTGTAAGGCATTATCTGCCTTTACTGAAGTCATTTTAGCTGTCACCAGTCACCTCCTTATTTTCCATGTGCCTTAGCATAGGTCCTGTATGCCTTAGCATAGTTTACATATAAATCAACCTTATTTTCCTATTGCAAAATATTTTTGCAATCCTGATAAAAACCTTTTTAATTTTTCTTTATTGTTTTCAAAATCAGTCAATAACAAACAATTGTGTTTAATAGACGTCTTGTTATTTTTATGAATTCTGTTCCTCTTTCACCTTCAGGATTGGATTTTGCTCCTCAGAAATCCATAACCATCATCTGATTTTTGACTGGAGGTTCACCTCTAAGGGATGAATAGGTTTGTGTTTATGACACAACCTGCAATGTCCTATTGAAGTTTCCATTTCTCATTATATTTTTCATTTTAAAGAAGAAATATGTTGTAAAAGTCAAGCATTACTATTTCTTAGCTTCTCAGTGTCTTGCCCATATTTTTTTTTTTTTTTTTTCATGTCTAATATATTTTTTGAAATAATTCATTTGGACTGAACATTTTTTCAACATTTTAGTTTGTCCTTCTCTCTAGCCACACTAACATCATAAAACTATTACACAAATCCTTGTTATTCTGACAGGATTTGATCTCCATGTGAGAGAGATCTTCATCTACCAATTACTTACCACATTTTTTTAACTCTGATTTTAAAAATTCATTTTTTCCTGGTATTCAAGAAGTCATTTCCCAGTGTTTAAGATATCTCTAGTTTGCATTAGTTTAGAAGGCTTCAGAAGGAGATATCAACAGAGTGAAACAAATTTATATCTTCCAATCTCTGTGTTCTATACAACAACAACGACAAAGTCAAATCATTTGCAATAGGCTGTTTAGGAGAACCAAATAAATAACACCAAACATATACTATAATGTCCACATACTATTGTCATCAAGAGAAAAACAAAACATTCATGCAGAAATTTAGTTCTGGTTTGGCTGCATTAGTCTACAGCAGTTTGTGCTTCTATTTATTTTGCTAGGGTTTCTTTTACAAGGGATTTTAATAGTATGTATTTAAACTCAATTTAAATGTATTTAAAAGAAAGGTATATTGAAGACTAACTGTAGGTTAGATGTCATTCACAGGGGAAACACTCAGAAGTATTGATTATATATGCATGTCTTATTATGCATGCATGTCTTTAATTTGGGGTGAGATCTATAATAGCTAACTTTTTTTTTTTTTTTTTTTTTTTTTTTTTTTTTTTTATATTAATTCTTGTTCAGGAAGGTCCCTTTCAGAAGAGCACATTCTTCAACTCTTCACCACACAACTGCTTAGCAGATACATTGAGGTATAACTAGACTTTTTTTTTTTTTTTTTTTTTTTCCCCCCAACTATTACAGGTAACATTTCTATTTTATCTCAAATCTCTTTATATTTCAAGTAGACAAATCCAGTCTTAACAAAAGGATTTTCAAGGGTATACTGTAAATATTATTTACAGTGAGATTATCCTTTTTAAGGGTATTATAGTAATGACAAATTTCACAGGAACGTGTTTTCCAGTTTTTTGATGCTTTCAGTGATAAATGTTAAATAACTTGAAGAGCATTTAAAAGCAGTCTTCTATTATGTATTAATAGTGTTATTAATTTCATTTTTCAGTGTATTGTATTTGTAAGATTAAGGAATAGAGAGTAGAGCAAGTTTTCAATTTTAGGTGATTAATAAGAAAATAAGTGGACAAATCTGTCTTCTAGTTAAGACCTACATTTTCAAAGAAGGATGTTCCACAACCTTGCCAAACTGAGCCATTTCATTTTTTGAATCTTGGATGTTGTAAAATTCCTCCCATGCTTTCCATCCTTCGTGTAGCACGTGAAGAACATTGACTAGTTTTGCTTCTCTCTCTCTCTCTCTCTCTCTCTTTTTTTTTTTTTTTTTTTTTTTTTTACTCTAGAAGAAAGATGACAGTTTTGGAAAATCATAAATTAGACATTCGTGGGAGAACTGAACAAACAAGTAACCATAATGAGTAACATAGCAAACTGTTGGCAAACAGAACTGGTTGTTTAGGAGCATGGAAAGGAGGGGGACTATAATGTCCTTACTGTGCCTTGCATAGCAGTGGTAGAAACAGCCACTGGAAATGGCTAACAGGCAGCAGGAATATCTGGCAAGACAGGGTTGTCTGTGTCCCATCTCGTAAGAGCAGGAGATATCTTTGGAGACCAGACCAGAAGAAAAGTGGATAAAGCTCTCCATCACATCTTACTTCTCCTCCTCCACCCAGTACTACTTGATTAGAATTTTCACTTCTTTAATAATGGGCACACTAAAGCCATAGACAATGGGAGAAAAGTCAGGCTTTTCACAGAAGTGATGAGTATAATGTCCTATCACTGCATCTTTAAAAAGGAATAGGAAAAAAGTTTCTGTCCCTTTCTCTATTTCATTTTCTTCTGTCTTAGAGTTATTAAGGAGTGTGAGATGCTGCTCAGCATCTGTACAAAATCCTTCTTAAGGCAATACAGTGAAATCCTGAGTGAAGTATCAAGCTGGAAAAAAGCAAGAGACCAAATGGTCTGACTTGACCTAAGAACGTTATTTCAAATGCATGAGGCTGTTTACAGCAAACACCAAGAGAACACTTAACTCTCCTATGCCAACCACTTATGATTGCTCAGCATTACAGTGTGCAACTCCATAGAGAAATAAGGTGAACTAGCTCCTGGGCAGAGCTAATTATCACAGATATGATACTGTATTTTCCTTTCTGTTAGTTAAGTGACCTCTCTGAAGGCCACTTTAAAAAGTGCTGCGTTGCATAACTATAGAATTTCACCTCTTCTCTGTATTGCTTTATTCCTCATCTTTATCAATGGTATGTCATTAACAGAATGTAATGTCTTCATGCAGTTGCAACAGGAACAACTAGAAGAACTGGAGGAAACAAGCAGATATGTCTCAGTAAGATCCTGGGGCCTGAGCCAGGGGAACAAGGCAGGGAGTGGTCCTTTTTTTTTGCTTCGTGCTTGCAGCACAGAGAAATCAACTTCATATTGGATTGAGAGAGAGAGAGAGAAAGAGGGTTGAATTTCCACTTTTCCTTATTCCTTTCTTAGATACTTAAATACAGCCATATTCATAATAGAGAAATGAAATTGTGCAAACTCATTCGAAACTAAAAAAATCATTAGGCAGTAGGACTTCTGAGTGCATGGTTTAGCTGTGTTCTGTGGAAAAGACTAAATCCTTCTAAATCTCTGGCTCTGTTGGCCTAAAAAAGACATGGTGATAACATGAGATTTTGCTGATAGAAGCTATGTGCAAAATGCATAGCAAATTGAAATTTATTAGAATCCTTTGTTAGTCAGGGAAATAGCTTGCTGCCATCCAGTTGAATTAAATAAGTAACTCTCTGAGAGTACTCAGAAAACTAGCTATGTTTTATAGTATGTTCTTTTAATTTTAAATGTTTCATCTATATTTTCTTAGGTAGTAAGAATAATTATAATTAGATACTTGATCTGCATTTGAAGAATACTATGTAGACCTTAAGAGATACCTATCTTTGTGTGCTCTTTCACATAAAATCCCAGGAAGTAGAAGTAGAAGAACTAGAAAAAGTAGAAAAAGCAGACAAAGAATCAGAAGCAAAAGCAGAAGCAGCAGCAGCAGCAGCAGCAGCAGCAGAAGGAATGCATTAACTGAGCAGTATTGAGATTTCATTTAGCAAGTCAATATTTTTACATTAATAATAATAATAATAATAAATAAAAACCTTACCAAGGTGTTCAGAGGCATAATGTAACAGAAAAAAAAAAATATATATATATATATATATATGTAATTGTGCATCATCTTCTTTTCACCCCTTTTAGATTTATAGGACTCCAGAGCAAACAGTGATATTTTAGTTGCTCTAAATGATTACAAACAATAGTTGGAACACTACTCTTTTCTCAGACAGAATATGCAATAAATGGTGCCTATGTGCTGTACAGACCCTCAAGACAGCTGATATATCTATGTATCTAAGCAGCTACAGTGCCTCTCCCACTCTGAAGAGGTATTCAGATGCTTAGTCAGAATAATTTAACAGATCCTCTGAGAAACCTGTGCTGTTCGAAGAAATATTATCAAGAGTGAGGATCTCATCTGATGTTTTTCCACCTCTTCATAGATTTTTTTTTTTTTTTTCCAACTCAGGCTTATATTCTACCTGATGTGCTGAAGTTCCTTGCTGCAAATCCAATTTGCCTTCAAATATTTGGCATTGCTTCAAGGAAAATGATCAAATGATCAAGTTCACCTTGGTCCTTTAGTTTGAAATTGCTTAGCTTGCTCTTTCTCCCACAGTGTGGGGTCAAGATCTTTTTCCTGGGGTGAGTTTCAGTTCATATTCTCTATTTTCACCAGCTGAGTTGCAGATTTTTAGTATGTCTGTTAATTTGTATTTTTTGTGTGTCAGGCTGCATGTCCTTGAATGTTCACCAGTATAAGAATAAGGGAAAATATCTAAAAAAAACTAAAGAGAAAAGAAAATTCTGATTATGCCTAGCCTAGCTCAAAATTAAAGCCTAGCTCAAAATTAAATGACTTTTTTTTTTTTTTTTTTCTTTTTTTTCCCTTTCACCCTCAGTTTCCAGGCAAACATTTAATCTATAAACTATTTTAATCCACAGCTTTGAGAAACAGCACCTTCAGGAGAAACCTTTCTGTCACTAACATCTTGTCTAGCAGGATTCTAAGGAAGTCAGTATGGCCTGCTGGTTTTCTTTTTCCTTTTTGTCACTACATGAAAACTTATAGGGATTGGAGTGTTAATTAGGGAAACAGTGCTGTGTACAAATTGCACCCCCACCATTGTTCTCCATCACATATGTTATCTTACCAACCATAGGCCCAGAAGGGAAATTTCAACACATTGCACCTCCTCAGTTTGAACTAAAGAAGTAGGATATGTCTGTAGGCAACTCGTACCTAATTGAGATCAAGCTTAAAGGAAGATTAAAATTGCTGTTGCTAATGGGTATATGCTTACATTAGTATAAATAGTAGTCTGCATGGACATAGTTATTTCTCTGGAAAAAAAAAAAAAAAAAAAAAAAAAAAAAAGTTTGTCTTGCTTCTCTTCTCCCACTGCTCTGATGCAAAAAGTAGTATGATATTATTTTTTCATGTGAAACGCAAACCTCAGCACTCAGACTTTTAATTCTTATCACTCGTAGTTAGAGATTTTAAAACTTATATTATCATATTGTAAATCATCCTCGCAGTAGGATGCTATTTCTTTGTAAAATTATTTTTCTCCCTGTACAGGTGGTCCTTCTCACTAATGTTCTATGGCTCTGAATTGCTTTCTAGAGGACATTTGCTTTCTCCATTCCATATAGAAAAATACATTAAAAAAGAGTCTAGTGAAACTAACCTGGTGTTTCAGGAGATTAAATGTAGACAGTATGAGTATTGTCCAATAACTTTTCTTATGTCATAATAACAATGATTCTTTGCTCTTTAATCTTGATGATTGTCAAACAGAAATTTTTAACAAAGCTTTTTCTTTTCACAGAAAGAGAAAGAAGGCCTTGCAGAGAGATTTGCAATAAAAGGAACAAGGGGAAATGTAGGACAGTGGGCATTTTTGTCTACCCTTTGTTAAATTCCTCAGCAAGGATGAAACAGTGAATTGAAAAAAAATCACTTTAAGATAAGAAGGAAGGTTAATTCAAGATATTAAATAACTTCAAACTGTTATCTTTATTTTGTGATAAAACTGAGTCTGTGCTTAAGATATTCAGTGACATGATTCTGCACTGTTAGCTGATGCTTCAGAATATAGGTTTCTTTTTACACTTGAGTTGTTTTGCATGGACAGTTTTTGTTTTGTCTCTCTTTTGGACATGCTAGAATGAGAATGTACTTTTGATCCTACTGAATTTTAAAAATAAATGTACACAGCTACACCAAGCGTTTCAGGAGGGATCATTTAATCTAGTCTAAGTGCAGTATCGGTCACAAAAAAAAAAAAAAAAAAAAAAAAAAAAAAAAAAAAAACTTAAATTTTTAAAATATTTATTAATCTTTTTTTTTTTTTTTTTTTTTTTTTCTTCCTTTTTGGGGGAAGTTGTGGGACATTTGTCTCAAAAACAATCTTTAAAAACTGTGGTAAAAGCACTTGCTAAAGTACAATTTAAATTCATCTCATGCATTTTTTTTTTTTCATAATCCCATAAAAATAATATTAAACTGTGGCTTTTGTTTTGTTTTGTTTTGTTTTTGTTTTTGTTTTTCCTTAGTTGTGTTGCCAGGTGATCTATTTCCAAAAGCACTTGCTGACAGATAATTGACCATCTGACCACTGATCCACATAGCTGTGGAACTGTGAGTATAACTTTCAACTTGCATTTTTATTTTATTTTATTTATTTTATTTTATTTTATTTTATTTTATTTTATTTTATTTTTTAATATTCTTTTTCTTGCAATTTCATAGAATTCTGGAATGTACTTTTCTACAGAATTGTCAAGAAAGAGCACAGTATTAGGGGTCATCTGTGAACATAATGAAAAGTCTCATAGGAATCAGTCTACACACACACTGTCAACAGCGGTGTGAGCTTTGCTGATTTTATTCCAAGGTTGTAGAGCTCTGTATCTCTCTCTCTCCCTTTTTTTTTTTTTTTTTCTTTTCTTTTTTTATATCCCCTAGTTCAAGTCATGTCAATTGTTTTGCATAACACTCTCTCGCATTACTTTGTTCTTTTTGTACATCTACAGTTAACTATCAGTTAGGAGGCAAAAGCTAAGAAGGTAGTTCTACAGATGTCAGGACATTATTTTTTAAACATCTTTTTTAGAACAAGAAAAAAAAGAAAAAAAAGAAATAATATCATTACCATTGAGATCTCCTATTTACTTTTGCAATTAATATTTTGTTATCATAAAAAATCAGCAGAAAACTATAAAGTCATGTAGATATCCATTGTATTATACTTCATTTTCTATTAGTCAAATTGCATCTTATTTATAATATATAAATAATAATAAGTCCGAGAATATATTTTCCATATTATATCACAAGACTGCAGGATACAAATTCTCAGTATTTTATACAGTCTGTTATTTATTGAGGTAGAAGAATACATATTTTCTTTTCAGACTAGCAGTTGGTTTTATTCTGTTTTGTTTTTAAGAATATGAGGTACTCCTGATTTAAACAGATTTTCCAGATCAAAATATCCCATTTGTACTGTAATTAAACATTTTGATATTTCAGTGTGAAGAGAAGATAACCATCCAATGTACCAGAGAGGGAAGCAGATGGATTTAATACAATAGAGATATGATACAAAGGTAGCACCAACTGTTTGGTTAGATCACTTTGGGATCAGGGTTATTTAGAATTAATCACTCTTTATTTATTTAAACAGTCGTGGTTATATGGTTACTCGTTAGAATATGAAGTTACAATAATATTTGCATCTGATTCATGCAAAGTATTGTGTTTGTTTTTGTTTTAAGTGTATTCTTTATAGTAAAGTAATTTTTATTTTATTTTATTTTTTTAAATCCAGGAATGGAAAAAAAAAAAAAAAAAAAAAAAAAAGAATATGTCACTTTGGTCTGGAAATTGAAATACTTTAAAGAAGAAGAAAAAGAAAGACAAACCAACAAACAAATAAAAACACATCTGACTTTAATTTCACTCTTAACAACTCTCCTGAAAATCTTATTTTTAACTTATAAGTGTAATCATTCAGACTTTCTCAGGTCTGAAGCCCTATAGAGTACTATTGAGGGCCTCACAGGGATTTCTTTTAAAATGTCATTCACCAGATTGGAAGGAATGCACAGTGCATTTGAAGGAATGCACAGTGATGTCTGCTAGATTTCTTCTCTCTCTCCCAGGGATGACTTACCAGATACTCCTGAGTAATGTCTTTGTTGAACTGTCCCAGAGCAAGTGACAACAGCTTAGTCACTATCCTTTTCTGTCGGATGCCTTCGTTGAGACACTGTAGTATGACACACGGATCAGAACCTCTGCCACACTGTTATTATGTAAGAAATGTCAGAAATTAAACAATTTCAGAAAATCATATTTAGTACTTATTTATTTATGAACCAATATTATATATATATTTCAACCCTAGCTATGAGGAAGCCTTTTTATTTAAACAGAAAATTGCATGAAATTATTATTATTATTATTATTATTACTATTTGGTGGCTAGTTAAATATTTTAGTATACAATATTGAAATTGAGTAGCCATCTAGATAATGTTTCTATATTTTGGGTGACCTTTAAAGTAGAATCCTTAAGAAAAAAAATCAAGGAAAGTATACTTTTTGTTAGAAACTAAAATGGAAATGAAAGATGAAAAGGTAATATTAAATGTAAAAAAAATATACATTACTACCACTGAGAACATACTTTGGTCATACTGTGGAGTATACTTACTGTGTAAACATATTAGAGGCCATTTACATTTTATGCTGAAGTAATATTAAATATATTCTGTGCTTATGCACATTCATGAACTACAGAAAGTAAATGTTTAGTTGAGCTTAAACAAAGAATCTGTCATTTCATTCAGAACAGGTCATGCTGTAAGCAGAAAAAGTATATTTAGAAATAAAGAAAGTTGAAAAAAAATGTTGCTGGGAGAGAATGAGCTGGTAGTCTAACTGAGCAGTTTTATTTGAAGGTACATGGGATTTTGTACAGGTCTGCTGACTAACAGAAAACATGAAGAGATAGCTATCTGTCACATTCCAACAAATTAATGTTGTCATACAGGCAGTTTTGCAAGGGATAGACAGTACTAGGCCTCATCCTTTTCTAAACTTCTGGCATTGATACAGAGATAAACGCATAATGACAACTAAGAGATCTCTGAATGGCACAGGGTTTTTTTGGATGATAAATAATGAGGACAAAGCAATCAGAGGAAGCACTCAGGCAGGTTTGTTGATTTAAGGCTACCGAAACGTAGTGTTTTAACAGAGCCGTGCACTAAATCGAGGAACAAATAATGTGACTTGCAGACACTGTCTCACATACAACAACATAGTGGCTCTGAAATAGCTTAAATATGAAAAAAAAAAAAAAAAAAAAAAAAAAAAGACCAATTACGTGTTTGTAGAAACTATCAAGTAAATTCCTGATTTCTGCATATTTCATGCCTTTAAGTCGTGAATTTCAGAAAGATAAAATTTATGAATCCGCAGTTACACTTTCCATAAGCACAGGTTAGATAAAGTGTTAAGCTAGTGAAATACTTGGAATATTTATTGTATAAAAGAAAAATAAATATTTTTATTTTGTTAACTGTAAAACCTGTTTACTAACTGCACATATATTTCTTTCTTGCTCTAATTAGTACATCAGTATCAATGACCAAGAATAAAAGGCTTCTGGGGGAAAATAAAATAACCTTTTTTGCACTTCTGGAACCAATGCAAATATTACTTGTTATTTATTTCATCTTCTCAATTATTTGTTTTAACTTTTTCCACATCCTTCTGCTCCTGACATTACTTGTCTAGTTCTAATAAAATCTGTAAATTCTCTCACTGAGACCTTAGGAAGTCATTAAAAACACTATTTTGGGGGCTTTTACTTATTTCAGATATTCACCTTAATGTACCTCTACAAGTGCCAGTTCTGAAGTTTCCAAATCTACGATGTTGTTATACTGCTCCTATCTTTTTCATTGGATTTAAACAAATGCATCTGTAGTTATAGTGTACAATGTACATTTTGCATTGAATATTTACATAAAAACAGATCTTGAAAGAAACAATGAAAACTCAAAGAAAGAAAAGGCTTTTCAAGTTGATTCTGAAGTTCAACTTGATAAACAGTAGTATGTGCTTATTCTTCTAGATACTCACATTACGTTCACAATTTACCTGCATATTAAATAATTTGTGGGAGAGACTGTCATGCTGCTGCTCTGTCGATTTTCAGGTACTTCAATCAGCCTCTAAAATGTAAAGTTTTTATTTGTTTGTTTTGTTTTGTTTTGTTTTCCAACAGACATTTTCAGTTTATAAGTGTTGGGAGACATTTCATTTTTTCTTTTTGTTTAAATCTGTATATGAAACCACTGTGTTTTACCATTGAAGATGACAGAATTTCTCTTTGCACAAAATCAACATAATGAAGGCTGTAAAATTTTCCACATGTACTATCCCTACACAGGTAGAAAAATTATTATTTTATTGTTAAAACTGTATACAACTACCCTTTCCTAATGAATCATTTTTTAATTACGTAATGTAATTTTGAGAATGCATATTGCATTCTTGTTATATTAATTTCAATAAACTCACTACTTTTCTTTATTACTTTATAGCTTAGCACCCTAAGGACAACGAGTTATCAAAAATAATTTATTTTCAATTAGTTTCATAGCTTCATGTTTTAAAGGAAGGATGAGATAGAAAGTTCTTATCTGAGAAAATGGTAAAGACCCTCTGACACTGTACTGAGTAAGAATTCCTTCCTATTTGGATTTTTTTGATGACTTGCTTCTCAAGTTTTCATTTGCTAACTCACCAGTGTCCTAAATCCTCAAGGACCCCTTTAGACAGCATAATCTTCTGCCTTTTCTGTGAGCAAGAACAACTGCTATTGTTGGAATTTATTGTTACATGTGTAACATATAATATGAGTGTTAGGGTAAGAAGTCCAATATTCTCTGTAACTTTCTCTGTTGGCCCAGTTGATAAAGGTTTTACTGATGAAGATAAATAGTTATGTTTCTCTATTAAACATAATAAACATATACTAACCAAATAAAGCCCTTATTTTTGATTGCCCATCTCTAGGTAAAACAAGAGAAAAGCAAAACAACACAAAACAACAACAAACACAATATTGTAAATGGAAAGGCTTTCACTACATTGAAACACACCTTTTGAAACTTAATTTAACCCACAACCAAAATCAAAATAGCAAGACACAGGCCTTTGAGAATAATTTTAGGAAAAAAAAAAAAAAATCTTTTTTGTTCAAAAGCTGTTTCTTAGAAACTGACAGCAATTGAAGAGTCCAAAATGCAGATTAAGAACAAGTGCAGTCAAGTACAACATCAAAACAGAGTTTATGAAGAAAATTTATAAAAGATTTTGTTTGTTTGCTTGTTTGTTTGTTTGTTTTATGAATGCCCATGTTCCAGCAACATTTTCTTATGGTTGTATTCAAGTTAGCTCCTGTTATAGTGTTATGTTTAATTCAAAGATCAAAGAATCACAGATTCACAGAATAGTCCAGGTTGGAAGAGACCTCCAAGACCACCAAGTCCAACCTCTGACCTAACGCTAACAAATCTTCCACTAAACCATATCCCTAAGCTCTACATCTAAATGTCTTTTAAAGACCTCCAGGGACTCAACCACTTCCCCGGGCAGCCTATTCCAGTGACTAACAACCCTTTCAGTAAAGAAGTTCTTCCTAATATCCAACCTCAACCTCCCCTGGCACAACTTTAGCCCATTCCCCCTCGCCCTGTCACCAGGCATGTGGGAGAATAGACCAACCCCCACCTCGCTACAGCCTCCCTTCAGGTATCTGTGTACCTGATGATGTGGGGCTTTTATTTGTTTGACAGACATAATTGTCAACTAATGTTAACACATGCTAAGTCCTCTACATCTTCTACTCTGATATTCAACCAAAAATATTTTTGATAGTGTCAGAAGTTCACATTCTAAATTTAGACAAAATAATTATTTGAAGAATGATAGGTTTTCATGTGTATCAGCAGCCATTCATATAGCAGGATCTGCTATGATCCATTGTATTTGTAAGCATTGTACATTCTGAGGCAGCATAGATTTACAAAGGTAAATCACGCTTAACCAACCTAATAGCCTTTCACAATGATAATGTTACTTTTGTGGATGAGGGGAAAGGAGTGGAAGTTGATTATACTGACTTCAGAAAATCTTTTCACAGTAGGTCCCATATCTACCTCATAGACAAGCTGACAAAGGTCACATAAGTGCTGAGCTGAAAAATGGCTGAACAGCTGGACCCAAGGGATTATGACATATAGTCCAAAAGCCAGTCACTACTGGTGCACCCAGATGTCCAAACTGGGGACAGTATTATTTAACATTGCCATTAATGACCTGGATGCTGGGACAGCATACATCCTCAGCAAGTTCACAGATGATCCAAAACTGAGATGATCCAAAACTCAGGTGAAAAAAGAGGTGGTTGGATTTAGATGATCTTTAAAGTCCCTTCTAACCCAAGCCATTCTATGAAAAATCAGATGGTTGTGTCACAATTCAGACAGATTTCAATAGGCTGAAGAACTCTCTCTGAGAAATCTCATGAAGCTCAACAAATCACAGAATCACAGAATGGCTGATGTTGAAGGGATCTTCAGAGATCATCTAGTGCAACCCCACTGCTAAAGCAGGGTCACCTAGAGCATGTTACACAGGATTGCATCCAGGCAGGTTTTGAATATCTCTAAGGAAGCAGTCTCCAATGGAGAGTCTGCTCATAGAGTGGAGAAACCCCAGGCACCAGTACATGCTGAGAGTTGACTAGATGGAAAGTGGCTTTTCAGAGAAGGTCCTAGTGATTTTAATGGACAAGAAATTGATCATGAACTGGCAGTGTACCCTAACAGTAGAGAAGTCCAACAACTTACTAGGCTGGGCTGTGTTATGAAGAGTATTGCCAGGAGGTCAAGTAGGGTGATGTTTTCTTCTTCTCAGCCCGGAGGATTGTGTCCAGTTCTGGACTCCTCATTACATGAAATAGATGGACTGACTAGATTGTGTCCATTGAAGGGCCACAAAGATGATTAAGGAAATGGAGTATACGGCATAGGAAGAGAGGCTGAGTATGCTGCGTCTGTTCAGCCTGGAGAAGAAGATGCTTAGGAGAGTCTTATTGGTATGTATAAATGCCTTATGGGAGGGAATGAAGAAAAGAGACTCTCAGTAGTGTCCAGTGACAGGACACGAGACAGCAGGAACAGAATTTCCAATAGAACACATACCAAATAAATAAATAAATAAATAAATCCCCACCATGGAGGTGGTTAACCACTTGCTCAGGTTGCCCAGAGAGGTTGCAAAGTCTCCATCTTAGATATGTCCTGCATATAACTTGACACGGACCTAGGCTACCTGTTTTAGCAATAACAATAACAGTGGATTCAATAGAGTAAAACAATTAGTGTTGAGATGCAGACATCCAACTTCCTGTGTCTCAGACTAGGGGTTCTGGCCTAATTCTAGTCTGATTACACGTCTTGAACTATATTAATGGCTGGAAATATGGGGTGCTGTCTTAGAGTGCATCTTCACTCAGTTTCACTTTACCTAAGAAGCATATATTTAAATCAACTACAACTACAATTGTCCCCAGCCTTTTCCTCATTGACTACAAGAGGTGATTTAAGAAGGAATCACTGTGTTTATATTGGAATGTAATTCATTTTCCATGCTATCTATGGTCCCAGCAAGCATTCTGAACTGCTTTAGTAATATATGATGGTATGGGCTATACCCATAATATGGGCTACTAAAGGGAAAATACAAATCAGAAACTATCAAATGTTTTCCAAAACCAAGTGACAGACTTCAGCTAAGAAAGAAGCTCAAGTAGAGTTTAATCCACCACACCAAACTAGTGTAGATGTAGGACACTGGGAAAAAAAAAGACTTTGGCAGAAATCAGTGCCAAATATAAGCTTTTGTTTTGATGTTTAAATTTAAGATATGCTAAACATCTTGAAAACAATTATTGGTGATTAGTTCAATCTGCTGGTTCCTGAAAGATGCAGATGGTACAGCACTAATGACAGTAATTACAGTTCAGATACTTTAAATCCACTTGCAATGTATGCACTTTAAAAACTTTTATGAATAAGCAAGATTAGAAGTGTCTGTACAAAAATAAAAGCCCTCTGTCCTATATCCTGTTTAACAGAAAACTTGGTTGAATATCTTTAGAAATTAGACACATTAAATAAGAAGTAATATATCTGACAGATATGCCTAGAATGTGCATGTACAAGGAGAATGGACTCTGAAGTACACTTTTGTTTTTTGCATGGGGTTTGTAATGACGATAAATGCAGTATAGGTACAAGGGATCAAATAATTTTATTGTGATTTATAACAATGTAGAAAGGCTTTCATCTGCTCTTCCTGGTGACGTCATTTGAAGTAGCAGTTCAAACATTGGCACTATGAATGTGAGGTGTAAAGCCGTCACATGACAGAGGATTCAATTACATCTCTTTTATTTGCAAAGTTTTATTTGCAAAGAATTTTTATCCAAACCTGAAAAAAGGTCTAAATATTCAGGTCAGACTCAATCACGGAAACACATGATGGAATCTTAATAAAAATGTAAAGTCAAAGTCAGCACTAATTGGATATTTACAGGTTTAAGATCAAAGGTGTACAAAGGTAATGACTGATTCACTACACATTTTAGTAAATGAAAAAGATCAAAAGAAGGATTTATTAGACTATGTGTTTGTTCTAGTGCAATATGACAATGAGGCATTAAGACAAACAGGACAGGGAAACATTTTATAAATTTATCTCCATTAATATGAATATTTCTAGAGAGAAGTAACAATAAAATCTAGAACCAAGCCAGAAAAAGAAAAAAATGTTTTCTAAGAACACTCGCAAAGGAATCATAAGCTAATAAATTTAATACTTTATATTAATAAATAGTAATGTTATAACGTTTGTATGTAATAATGTGCTTAATACATTAGCATGCATAAAATAATATTTTCATTCAAACAATTGAAATACTAATATTTCAAATACATTTTTATAAGGCTATGTGTGTTTTCTGCTTAATGTCCTAATAAAAAGTCTCTCAAAATATTCAATCAAAATAAGCCATTAGATCATTTATACAGTACACTTTAAAAGATAAACAACTGTTTTGTCCTCTATTATTATTATTTTTTTTAATTGCAGATCTATCCCTTATACACACTGATGGAAGTTTTAGAATGCCTACAACGGTATAAATACAGTCCAGTAAGTGTAGAGGAAGCTGTTTCACCTTGAACATTCTGTTAGTCACCTCCCAGGTGGAAGCCTCATGGTGGGTTAACAATATTGGTAATTTAGCCTGACACAGAAGGCCTGTTTTTGCCTGCTTCAAGCTATACCTTACGTCTGACCTCAGGTTGACTTTTTTTTTTTTTTTTTTTTTTTTTCTTGTCAACAGATAGTTTCTAAATCATTGAACATATACAACTTAACCTTTGCATCATGTTGTGATAAAGAGTAGGGTGTTCCTAACACTGATAATCAATATAGCACTATACGTCTACAAATGTGAAAACCTGCATAATTTTTAGCATGTGTAGCAATTCAAGTTCAGCATTTTTCCATGTGTGCAAGCTCTCAAACCCTTTGTTTAAACCCAATCAATGCATGCTCTACTTTTCAGCTGAGGGAATGGGTACTGTACCCAGTTCACTTATAGATTCACTGAGGTAAGAACCATAGTGACTTGCCTCAGGCAATGCAATGATACAAAAATCAATTCCTGAAAGTATTTTTCTAAATTGCCATTAGCTTTCTCATTATTGATTGCTTTTAGTACTCAGAATCAACTCAAGTGTTTTGCAGAATTTTTATTTTAATACACCAAGGTATATGTGTGTACATGTGTGTACATGTTCTATGTGTGTTTGCATTCAGGCATTTTTATTATTGTTATTATTCCTTTTTTATTATTTTATTATTATTATTATTATTATTATTTTATTTTTTTTTCTTTGATTTTTTATAATTACCTTTTTTTCTTGCATAGAGCTCCAGTAATATTTTGGATTCCAGTTAAATCTAAACAAAGAAAAAACATGTTTTGACATCTTAGAGTTAGGATTGTTCCTCCTGTAAGCAGAGAAAAATGAAATTATTATCGCAGTGCATAGTAGTGATAAAAATAATTTGATTACAAACATCAAATCGGATCTATCTCAAAGTGCATATACATAAAATGTATTAGTACCATATGCAAACTTACAGAATGTCAGTACTGAGAGTTTGTTGTTGTTGTTGTTGTTGTTGTGTTTGTGTTTCAAACAGCAACAATATAGTATTGTTGAAAAAGATTATGTTAAATACACAGTTCAAAGAACATAAATGGAGGCTTTTGTACAGGCTGATTGAGCTGGAGAGAAATTATAGATTTGTGACCCAGTCCCAACATTATTATAACAGCATATTGATTGCAGAGGGTATCAAAACAGTTGTTTTCTTTGTGAACATTTACAGAATCTAATATATTTTGACCAGTCAGCTGTCTATCCCCACCAACTTATTTTACTTGAAACTTCAGGTACTTCCTCTGTATCTAGAGAGCAACATGTAGCCAACATTGAAATAACAGCTGGATGAGAACAAAATGTATGGAAGAGTTGAATACTGTTTGATTCCAAAACCACGTCTGAGATTAATTAATTAATTAAGACTGGATCATGTTAGCTTGAAATATCATCATGCACATTAATGTATATATGAACATCTTTAAATAAGGAGCATGCATGTAATATTTCAGAAATAAAATCCATACTTTTCTTATCCTATGCAATTTGAGAATCATTTCAATCAGTTGGTATTGTCTGAAATAATGTGTGTTCTTTAAAAATATAAGGAATTAAACATTGTGGAAATAATATCTTATTGCTTCTAACTTTCACTTAAATCTTATGTTGTATGAACCCAGTCAGAATATAAGCATAACATCCAAGTGTATGCAAATCATTAGGTCACACTGGAAAGAATTATAGGACACATACTCTAATTGTTTCACTTTTGAGCACACAGGTGGGAAGTAGGTAGTATAAATATCTCATCTCCCTTATGACTCCAGTATACTTATGCAGCCAGCTGCCAAAGGGAGAAATGAGAAAAAGGAAAATATTTTTTTTTCCTCCAGTACCGAGCTATGCTTCTGAAAATCCATGTGTTGAGATGCACGAAGGAGATTTAGCAGTAGTAGGCAACAACATTTTTGTTTTGTAGAGAGAGTAGAACCATAGATTAATGAGAAATTCATTCTGAATATGATAGTAACTACTCACTGAAGACCCTAGATGAGTTAACGGAGGTAAAAGAAAGAGGAAGATGATAAGAAAGAGGACCCTCAGGGAGGCAGTTTTTTGTAAGCATGGTGAAAATGTTCACTGCTGCTCTAATTAAAAAAAAAAAAAAAAGTGTTTGTTTTGTTTTGTAAGACTGATGTGACTAGTAGGTAACTGCTTCATAGTGTAATATATGTATATATTTTTTGATTTTATTTTAGCATTTCAGCTATATCTTTCACTATACATACACAGTTCATGTCTTTAATGAGGAAAGGTCTCCACAAGTTACTAAAAATTAAAAAATAAAAAATAAGCTAATTGAGTAGCTTTTTTCCACCAAAAACAAACAAACAAACAAAAAAACACAAACAAACAAACAACAACAACAACAACAAATAGGTTTTTTTGGTCAGCTAATTAATCATGATTTTAGGTATTTTCCCCCAATATTGCATTTGCATGAAAGTTTAAGTTGCTGAAAAGTAATCAAACTGATGACTAAAAAATTACATCACTTTCAGTTCAATTACTTTTTGTGGAAAAATATCCAATAGATGGTATTTCTCTCTCTCAAAATTTTAATAGTTTCATTTTAAAATATTATTCTCATACAAGTTACTTGGAAATTTAAAGCAATATATTGCTACTTTTCAAATATTTATATGTAGTTGTGTATTTGATTTAGGTATTTGTCCTGAAAGGATTTGTGCATGTCCATAGCTTTTCCTTTAGATGTAAAGACCTACAAATCAGTCTGAAAGATTGGAAAGTCAAGATTTCCTTGTATTTTTGAGCATATGTCACCAAATAAGGAAGTAGTATATGCTGCTGACTTTTGTGAATTTAGGCAACTTCTTCAACTCTTCACACCATAATAGCATTTCCAGCTCAGTAGCAATTTTATTTAATCAGTGTTTACTGATTGTAATCTCACTTAAAGCACAACCTATGTAAAACTTCCAGGACTCATTCTAACACTTCTAGAGTATTCCAAAGTTAATTAATTCTAATTAATGATTTAGAATGAAGGTTAGAAGTGACCACATACATAGTTTTATAATTTGTTTAACTAACTTCATTATGTAAGAATAATTGCTTAGGCTGATTGAAAAACAGGCCATGTGATCTCTTTTTCTAAGACAGTACTCAGATTGACTTAGTAATTGTATTCATTGTTTTGAGTACCCTTCATGTGTCTTTCTATTCCTCTCTTTAAATTAAAGCATTTGAATATTTTTTCCTATTTTTACTACTAATAAATTTAATTATTAAGTACCTTGATATTTTTGGATAAAAGATACACTATGAATATGTATAAAACTGATAAATGCTTTCAGACATCCATTGTCTACAGTGCTCTCAGTGTCCTTGCTCATTTATTATTACTTTTTTTTCACCTAAAAGAAAATGTCTTGAAGTTTTCTTAAAGTTCACCTAAAAGGGGAAAGAGAAAAAACATATATGTATATATTTACTGTGGTTAACCTTCTGTTCTTAATATTGCCCTGTGTTTTGGATATTCATAATCCTTGTCAGAGTCACACTGTGGAAAGAAGCCTGAAAAACAGAGTTTATATTAAATGTTCCCTAGAAATGTACATGGTTTCCTAACAGAAAACACACAAGCCACTTTGTCTTTCATATTTCTGCCATACCTGTAAAGTAAGACTGTCTAGGAACAGATTTTATATCATGAATAATAGTTTTGTTCTTTGAATTCCACAGTAAAATTATTTTGTGCCAGGGTTTTCTTCATAGTACATGTCATCTTTATTTCTTCATAGTATATGCCATCTTTATTTGTGGTGGATCATGAGGGCATTTTCTTTATGACTGGATGGACATGATGCATCTCATGGAGCCCTGCAATACTGTGCTCATAGTAATGGAAGCTCTTTCAGTCTGTTCTCTAGATTACCTTTATTTATTTATTTATTTATTTATTTATTTATTTATTTATTTTCCATGTCTTTCAGTAGCTGATACATTGAGTAATGGGTCCTGATAATTCCTACTAGTTAGTATAGCTTCAAGGAAAGCATCCTGGGGAAACAACTCTCATCTGTGTAACAGGACACCTTTTGTCATTGCATACTTATAATTTTAATGTATGATAAATAATGCAGAAATTTTTGTATGCATGTCTCCACGTCCAACTCAGCTGCATGGATTAACTCTCAACAACTTCTGAATATCATATTTAAATGTCATCAGGAAAAAAAAAACAAGCTGATGCTATGTAATTTACAGACAGATTTTAAGGTTCTAGGTTTATGGTTGAGCTTCTAACTTTCTTTTAATATCAGAACTACATATATTACTTCTAATGTGCCTCTGCACGTGTTCTTTTTTTCTAGATTTGCATTATTATTCAGACAAAATCTTTTATATGAGATACTCTGATAAGTGTTAACCTTTTAAATCCTCCATTTCACCCACCCACACACTTACGGCACAATTTTCTCTGGTTTCATGCAGGGTTTGTTCTTAAAATCTGTGGAAGTTACACAAAAATTCTCGATACAGTAAAATCTGCAAAGCATAAAAGAGTCATACTTATTTTATGTACAGTCACTCTATGCAGTTGTTTTATCTTCAGTTAAACAATATCAAAAAAGCAAGCTTTGTTTACTCTCCAAATTGACATTTTTAATCACAATTAAATAAATATGTCATAGACAGAAAGGAATCTAATGTTTTAGAATAGATAAATACAACATACATTTCTCTACATGCGGACTGTAATCCAAAAATAAAAATAAAAAATTTCCAAGTTTAAACCTAAAATTTTAAAATCCTTATTTGCTTGAACATATTTTCTTCTATTTATTTATTTATTTATTTATTTGCAGATGTCTCTGAATGAAAGCTAGCTTTAGTTCTGCCTATACAGATAGTGTATAGTAGATAAACTGTATGCAATACAGTGACTCTGAAGGCTGTAAAAATAGGAAAGACTCAAAGCTCTAATCATGCTGAAATGGATGTTTCATGTGTAAACCGGATAATAGTGCCAGACTTATGGAAACTGATCAAATGGACCAAGACTTCTTCCCTCTTGACTTATGTAGTTGTTTGGAAAATAAAACCAAAAAGAAACAAACAAAAAAAGTTATTATCAACACCAGTTTGAATGATACCAGTCTCATTCAGCCATGAGACTTTGACATAGCTCCTGTGATAGTCCAGTCCATTTTCTGAATATGCTGCACTATTGCATGATTATATTATAATATATATTTAATATGCATGTAAGTATATCTATTTTTTCAAAAGGAAATTGCATTACCATAAAATGTCAAGTGTATTAAACATAATTTTACATTTTAAAGCCTTCAGTGTGTGAAAATAAAATCATTTTGCAGAGGAAAGTGGTTCAAAGATTGACGGGGCATATACCACAATACCTGCTTGCTGTTCTCTATGTTTCTGAGTATACTTTGCACAATTATATTACTCACAATCCCTATAACTTTACCATATGTTAAGGCCAGGTGTATACCTTCAGAAAGAATATGGAAGTTTAAAACATCGCTTTCTTAATTTGTTTATGCAAAAGCAAAAATGTAATTTGTACAATTAAAAGCTTTTCATTATTATCAACCAATCAAAATGACCACAGCATTATTTTAAAGATAATTTAGGTCAAGTATGCATTTACTAGCATGGATTGTATTCTCAGTGTCCTACCATAGCCATGCTGAAATTCATATTCTGTGCTCTGGCTTTCCATTATTTAAATAAACTATTTGTATTGTTTAATTTCATGACAACATGTCCATTATTTATTATCATAGGATATTTGTTATATTTTAGTATGTCCTAGTATATTTAGAACATGGTATATTTAGAACATTTTAACACTTTTAATGTTAGGCATATCATAAAAGGTTATTCTAGGCACTCAGATTGTTTCAGATTCTATAATCTTTTTTTTTTTTTTTTTCTTTTCTTTGATGAATGTGCTCAGTTTTACGGTGTGAAAATGTGTTATAGTTGTTTTACTTTCTAGGGTGGGATAGTAAAGCTGGAGGTGGAGCTGTAGGCAAAGTTTTATATATACAAAATTAAACAGAATCTTTGGCTTTCTGCTGGTTTTAATGAGAGGGTAGAAAAAATAATTTCATTTGATGCACTTTAAGGAATTTTGCCTTAACTTAAAACATTTTTCAGTGGTTAAAATTGATTTTATTTATTTTTTTTTTTTTTTTTTAGGTTGGGAGAGCAAATTGTATATATTAAAGTGAAAGAATGATCTAAAGGTCAAGGGATAAACTGTTAGATGCAACACGTCTCAAGCTAAAAGCCCCATAATCTGTAGTACAGAGTAGAGTAAATGGGAGCTAAGGCAGAGCACAGTGTTTAAGAGGTGTTTAAGATACTGACTGCCTAAAATGTTACCAAACATTTTCTTTTTGCTTGGTGTTACTCTACGTGCTTGAAATGCATTGAAACATCACTTTTTCATTTAAAGGGTCCTGCCACATGCTAGGAAGTATAGTACATGTGAATTTTCTTGCCCTAGGACAGAAACGATTACCTATAAGCAGGAGTTCCTGGTTAGGATCCTGGCTCTCACTCCAGCATGTTTGTATTAGGTTGAAACAGCTAGAGCAGTGTGGAAGAAGCAAAACATTTTTAGTTTTGCCTGGGGTGACCTTTGTTAGGACTGTCTTCTGAAGATGTTTTGTACTTCCTATCACATGAAACAGGATGAAGTCAGAGCCTCAACATATACTCAGGCTGCTGTCACCCACTCAAAAGAAAGTGCCATAAACAAGTCTGGCCCCTATGACTGTCTTTCTAGCCCAGGACCATAGTTACCAAATACATGGTCTGCTAAAACAAATAACAGAGTTTGGTAAAGTTACAAATAACATAGTTTGGCAAAGTAACCAAAAGTATTTAAGATTCTTATTTTGCATATACTAAAGTCTATTTTTCATCTAAGTCCAATGCCTCAGGTTGGCACTCTTTCAAACAAATGATAACAATAATAATAAATAGCATCAAACATTATTTACAGAGATAGTTAAGATGGTGATTTGTCAAAAACTGTCATTTTCCAATCTTGTAAATGTTATTACATTCGCCTGCCCAAAGGAAGCTTATTGATTAAATACCAGCTGTTAATCTTTCTTCTTTATGTAATGAACACAGAAGTTTTCTCCCACTACTTTTAACTGGTTGACAGTGATAACAGTTCCTCAACTGGCAAGTAAGAAACCCTTTCAGACATGCAAGAAATCTTCAAGAAAACTATGCTTTATATTTATGGCAGAGTGTCAATAAAGAAAGCTATTGCCAGTACTATCGTTCATCTTGAAGGAATACAACACCCTGCTTGTGACAAAGCAGAACCATTTTTTGCTTCTAAAACAGACAAACAAGCAATAGTTTTAACAATTCAAATAATTTTTATTTACTTATTTCTGGAAGAAAACGTGTTTTCATTGGTGAAATATATGAATGCCACAGCTGAATGACTGTATGGGGTTTACGTGGCAAGGATTTGGTAGCAGGGAGGCTGCAGGGATGGCCTCTGTGAGTAGTCCAGAAGCAGCCCCATGTCAGAAAAGAGCCAGTTTCAGCTGGCTCCAAAAGGCACCTGCCACTGGCCAGAGCCAAGCCAATGAGCAATGCTGGGTAGGTCTGTTGAAGAGCAGATTTAAGGGAAAACAAACAACAAAAAAAAATTGTTGTGCAACAGCATCTGGGAGAGCGAGGAGTAAAGACCAGTCCTGCAGATCCCAAGGTCAGCACAGAAGGAAGGCAGGAGGTGCTTTAGGTGCCTGAGCAGAAGTTCCCCTGTGGCCTGTGGAGAGGTCCCTGGTGGAGCAGGCTGTCCCCCTGCAATCCATGGGTCCCACGGCAGAGCACATCTCCATGCGGCAGCCCGTGGAGGAGCCCCCAGTAGAGCAGGTGGATGTGGCCTGGAGGAGGTTGTGGCCCATGGAGAGCCCCCACAGGAGTAGGCACTGGGCCAGAGCTGCAGTCTCTGGAGGGGAGCCCACACAGGAGCAGGAGATCTGGGCAGAGCTGCCGCCCATGGGGTACCCATGCTGGAGCAGTTTGCTCCTGGGGGATGAACCCCGTGGTACGAAGCCGTGTGGGAGCAGTTCTTGACGAGCTGCTGCCTGTGGGCAGCCCCCAAAGGCTCAGTTCAGGAAGGATGGCAACCCGTGGGAGGGACCCCACATGGAGCAGGGGCAGAGAGTGACTGTGAAGGAGCAGCCAATATGAGCTGCTAGGAACTTGACCGCAGCCCCCATTCCCTGCTCCCCTGCACCACTTGTAGGGAGGACATAGTAGAGGGTGATTGGGAGGAAGGTGTTTTAAGTTTGCTTTTAGTCTCTCAGTGCTCTAGTCTGCTAGTGATAGGCAATAAATTATATTAATCTCCCCACACTGAATCTGTTTTGCCCATGACAGTAATTGGTGATCTTCCTGTTCCTATTTCATCTCTTGAGCCCTTTCCATCACATTTTCTCCCCCATTTCCTTTGAGAAGGGAAAGTGAGTGAGCCACGGTAGTGGAGTTCAGCTGCCCAGCAGGGTAAAACCACCACAATTACATTAATAATTATTATTTTGAGGAACAGAGAAATCACTTTTTTTTTTTTTTTTTTTTTTTTTTTTTTTTTTGTCTTGCAAAAATTATCTTGAGCACTCTCTTTAAAAATCTATGATTGGGAAGGGCCTCTGGAACACACACAGATTTTTAAAGTTTCTAGGAGGCCAGACTTTCATTAAAGAATGATCAGGATCAACTTCCTGCTTAATACAGGTCATAGAACTTATCTAGAAATTTCTAAGTACCTTGATACTATGCTGAATACATAATTTTCAAGTTGACAAAAGCCAACTTATCGCTCCAAATTTTCACCATCTACTTCTAGGTTGTTTTTTAACCTAGGACTCTTTTCTCCTCCCCATTTTCTCATATGTATCTCTTAGCATGACATAAATTACCCTCCGGAAAAGTGTATCACTTCCCCACATGATAAAGAAAGACCTACATTGCTTACTTGAACTAGCAGTATAGTTAGATGTGCAAGTAGCATAGAATTCATCAGATTTTTAGGTCAATTATTCTGCTGTTTCTACTTCTGTATGATCTTTATAGTCACATTGAAATGTTTCCCTTTTTACTTTTTGAGTTACATTTTCAAGCTTCTTGTTATTACAGTGCTTTTCTAACTTGATCTAGGAGCCACCAACTGTGGGGACAAAAAAAAAAAAAAAAAAAAAAAAAGTCAGAGAATCTACTATGCTTCATCTCCATAACATCTGTGATCAAACAAAATGTACTGAACTTCATTAACTTTTCATTATAATGTTATTTTATGTAATAATGTAATGCAATGAAAATCATGACACATTGCAGTCTCCTCTTTTGTCTCCTCCTGCCTGTCTGCCATGTAGCTTGTCTGACAGACTGATGACTGCTCGTGAGCAAGCTGGCATGTTTTCCTGAAGGCATACTATTGGCATACCAGAATCTGAACCTACTCCAGGCTTGTCCTCAGCATGTCGTGTAGGCATGCACATTTTTGCCATACTCCACTCTGCCCGTAAAGAAAAATGTTTGCTGTATAGAGAACTCTTCATTTTTTTAATTTCCCCTTTTATGGTCACCTTGATTTCCTCACTCATCTTGAAAATTTATCTTTGATGAAGTGCCTAACAGTGCCCCAGACACTATGGTTATGGCTTGTCCTCGTTAGAATGGAATTATATTAGGTCTGGAGATTAGTTGTTCATTTCCTGCAACTAGCTGTACTATTGATCACCCAAGATTAATATACATACACCAAAAGTCAATGTATCCTGAGCCATTATCCAAACAAGTTCCCTGTGAATCATTAGCTCAAGATACACATCTCATTTTTATATTGGTTCTTCAGGCAGAATGATCACAGTATAGTATCTGTATGTCTCTGTACAAACTGAACAACCATTAGAGAAAATAACATACAAGGCTATCTGACAATCATATTTGCAGTCAGCAGATCATATCTGTATATCAGCACAACTTAAGTGAGTCTACATTCCTCTTAAGAAAGAAAATGAGATTTCTTTATATGTTGTTAATGCTTTTCTCCAATGTAGTGAAAACTTTCACAGAACTGCAACTGTGTTAAGGTGAGAAGTGATGTCTGTAAACTGCCGAGTCCAACCCCTTCTCAGAACAAGGTCAACTAGTAATCTTCAAAGACTGAAAAGCCACAGCTTCTCTGGTGTTGTATTTAGCATATATTAGGCCCAACTGACAAAGCTGGTAGTGTATCAGCATTAGCCTTCATGCTGTCTTTTAGTTTCAACCTGCAACAGCTGGGCAAAATGTTCCAATGTTTAACCACCCTCACAGGAATAAAGCTTTTTCTGATGTCACTGGGCAACCCTGAGAATTCTGGCTCTGATAAGATCCCTTGATATTTTCTCAGAGTCATTAGATAAGTAGTAATTTTGGTTTAAAATCAGAAATAAACAATATAGATTTCCATTTTTCTCCATAAGCTATTTTCCTGAATCTTTAAAGAGGGTAAACCCCTAGAATTATGAGACAAACATAGGTCCACTGAAGAATCCACTGTGGTGCCCTTTGCTTTATCCTCAAGAAAAATACAGTTGATAACACTGGCAAGAGTGCAGAATCTGGAGAAGGCATTGCTTTGACTATTGCTTACCTTGTGAAGTCCTTAGTGGGGGAGAATTTTAGGATCATCTTGTATTCTTTGCACCCATGGTTTCCATGAAGCAGAATTTGCCCAGTGGCTGTTGGAAAGAATCCCTGAGTACTAGAAGACTCCTCCATCATGTTCTTGCAAAGACATGTACAGAACCTGTTGACACTTTCAGTTTCAGGTATCTATCATCCCATACATATCTATCTTTTTCTTTTTTTTTTTTTTTTTTTTTTTTTTTTTTTTTTTTTTTTTTTGAGGCCACATCTTTTTCGGCCTCTTCATACAACACTGCACTTCACTTTATCAGGCTTTAAAATATCTTGCTGGTTTATCTCCACTACAGAAACATGCCTAGAAACACATTCTGGCTCAGTTTGTTCTTTTTTATAATTCTTTTGACTTCTCTTGATTCAGAACAGGCAGAAGAAGATAAGGAATACACATGGGATGTCTTATTAGAGCTCACTGAGGACATAAAGTGGATGATCCTCCATGGACTGATGTGCAGAGTGGCTGGAAAGCTGTGCAGAGAAAAAAGATCTGGGCGTGTTGGTCGATACTTGCCTGAACATGAGCCGGCAGTGTGCCCAGGTAGCCAAAAAGGCCAACAGCATCCTGGTTTGTATCAGGAATAGTGTAGCCAGAAGAATCAGGGAGGTGATCCTCCCCCTTTATTCTGCTGTAGTGAGGCTGCACCTTGGGTACTGTTCAGTTTTGGTTCTTCAGTACAAGAAAGACATCGAGACCCAGGAATGTGTCCAGAGAAGGGCTACAAAGCTGATTGGTGAAGGATCTAGAACACAAGTCTTATGAGAAACAGCTGAGGGAACTGGGGTGGTTTAGTCTGAAGAAGAGGAGGCTCAGAGGAGACATTATTGCTCTCTACAACTACCTGAAAGGAAGTTGTAGGGAGCTGGGTGTCAGCCTCTTCTTGCAGATAACTAGCAGTAGGACTAGAGGGAATGTTCTGTAGAAGGAGGACTCCTAGCTTAATTTATTCTTCATCTTATGAAAGCTGTTTTAGACTTTTAATATTCTTTATTGCTCATCTCTGAATTCTTTCCAGAGGTATTTATTTTGACATGACATCATCAGAGCTATGTATAGTACTCATGATATAGATGAAACATGGATTTATGTAGTGGAATATTCCTGTGATCGTTCTTTTTCTCTCTTTTTTTTTTTTTTTTTTTTTTTTAATTACAGTCCCTAACCTTAAGTTTGCCTTTTTGACAACTACTGAGTCTATCCCCCAAGTTCTTAAGGCAAATGTTAACCATCTTTCTTCTATTTTGCATTTGAAATTTTCATTGGATTCTTTCCCACAAGTAACCTCACAAGATCACCATCATGTTACACTTACCATCACTGAATTTAATTTGACATTTTACTTCCTAGTCACCCAGTTTTAAAACCTTTTTGCAATTCACCCAGTTCTAAAACCTTTTTGCAATTCAAGATACTACTTAGTCTCTACAAGATACTACTTACTCTCTACTACTTGAAAAACTTAGTCTCATCGACAGACTTTTTCAGATTACTGCTTGCTTCTCCACCTTTTTCAGTTCATTTACAAATATATCCAACAGCACAGGTAATGAAACAGCACAGAAGTTAGTGATCAAAAGCTAGCTCAGTAATTGCAGATATTCCAGTGCCACAGTCAGTGCCAGTAGAAAAAAAAAATAATAATAATAAACAAACAAACAAAAAAAAAACTGAATAATTTATGTGACTAAACAAAATGGGATATGATATGTTTTATTGTTTTCTTAATAATCTCTATTACTAGTTGCAAAATGATCTTAAAACAGAGAGACAATAAGGATCAAAAAGCTAATATTTTAAAGTCGATGGCCGAATATGGTTTAAAATGCATCTGAAGTTAGAGAGAGCTGCTGTGGTACTCAGTGTACTTGGGTACCATGGAAACCCTGTGATTTATCACGTACCTATGATGGCAAAATATACTTAAAATCACCTGTGAGTAAAAGAAATATTTATAGAAGTTTATTTCACATTTTATTTATAGTCAAAGCGGGTATGATCAAACATTATTTTTTCTAGATTACTTCAATAAACTACATTTTAAAATTGTACTTTCGAATGTTTTGGAATGGTCATTTTTTAATCCTTTTTCATAGCAAAATATCAGTTTTACCCAGTCTTGACATCATTCCTGAACAGATTTAGCATCCAGCTAATCTGTGGTGCTGAAACTGAATAAGGAATATTTAAGATGACCTATTTTAATCATGATGAGGGTCATTTTTCAGATATTTATTTTCAGTTTGTTTAGCAGCCATGTATCTTCAGAATGGAATATATAAAGCAAAAAAAAAGAGAAAACATAAAATGTCATTGCAAAAAAAAAAAAAAAAAGATTCATTACTGAGGTTTTCATATAAACTCCTATTTTCTCTGTCATGCGTGACTGAGATATTTTGAAAAACTCTTACAAATTTTGATAATGATCTCACATTTCATATCAGAAATTGATCTGTAGCACACCAAATGGATCACCAGCAGTTTGTTTGAGATAATGGATTGTAAGAACAATAAGGTTGTAAGAACTATATTCCACGCAGGGAGTGGAATCAATAGGGGAATATGGAAGGTAAAAAAAATCAACAAGTACAGCACCTTGTGTGAACCTTTCAGAGGCTATTAAACACAATGAATCATAGAATCATTAAGGTTGGAAAAGACCTCCAAGATCATCTGATCCAACTGTTCCCCTACCCCTATTACCCACTAAACGATGTCCCTAAGCAGCAGGCCCAACCTCTCCTTTAACACCCCCAGGGACCGTAACTCCGTCTCCTCCCTGGGCAACCCATACCAATACCTAATGACTCTTTCTGAGAATAAAGTTCTCCTAATTTCCAACCTGAAAATTAATGAAAATAAGCGTCATATCTTTGCTCTGGTCTTAGATTTCTCCTGTTTTTGCTTATGGTTACCATTAACTCTTAAGTTCCTATATTCTTAATCATGTCTGAGGTAACCCACAACTGAAAGAGACGTTTAAATATCAGGAGCATACGGAACATAGAATCATAGAATCACTTAGGTTGGCAAAGAATCTAAGATCAAGTCCAACTTTTAACTTAGCATTGCTAAGTCTACCACTAAACCATTTCCCTAAGCACCTCATCTACTCATCTTCTGAATACCTCCAGGGATGGTCACTCATCTACTTCCCTTCCAATACCTCACAACTCTTTCACTTAAGAATTTTTTCCTAATATCCAGCCTAAACTTCCCCTGGCACAATCTGAGGCTATTTCCTCTTGTCCTATCATTTGTTGCTTGGGAGGAGAGACTGTCCTCCACCCTGGTACAACCTCCTTTGAAGTAGCTGTAGAGAGTGATAAGGTCTTCCCTGAGACTCCCATTCTTTAGGATGAATAACCCCAGTTCCCTCCATTGCTCGTCATAAGACTTTCTCTCTAGACCCTTCACCATCTTTGTTGCCCTTCTCTGGACATGCTCCATCACCTTGATATCCTTCTTGTAGTGAGAGGCCCAAAACTGAAACCAGTATTTGAGGTGCAGAGCTGAGTACAGGAGGACAATCACTTCCCTAGTCCTGCCACACTATTCCTGATACAAGTCAGGATGTTCTTGGCCTTCTTGACTATCTGAGCATGCTGTAGGCTCATATTCAACTGGCTATCAACCAGTACCCCCAGATCCCTTTCCATCAGGCAGTTTTCCAGCCAGTCTTCCCCCTTCCATTGCATGGGTTTATGGTGCCCCACATGCAGGATATGGCACTTAGCCTTGTTGAACTTCATGCAGTAGGCCTTGATCCATTCTATTCAGATCCCTCTGTAGAGACTTCATACTGTCCATCAGATCAACACTCCTGCCCAACTTTGTGGGTGGTGGTTTTACTCAGCTGGACAGATGAACTCACCACAAATGCTTTCTCACTCCTCAAAGGAAAAGGGGGAGAAAATATGATGAAAAGGGCTCAAGGGTTCAGGTAAGGACAGGGAAGTCATTCACCAATTATTGTCAAGGACAAAACAGATTCAGAATAGGGAGATTAATGTAATTTATTACCTATTACTAACAAGCTAGAGAAGTGAGAAACTTTTCAGAAGAGATGCTAAAAACACCTTCCCCCCATCCACCCTCTACTATGTCCTCCCTAACAGTGGTGCAGAGGAGCAGGGAATGGGGGCTGCGGTCAAGTTCCTAGCAGCTCATATTGGCTGCTCCTTCACAGTCACTCTCTGCCCCTGCTCCATGTGGGGTCCCTCCCACAGGATGCCATCCTTCCTGAACTGAGCCTTTGGGGCTGCCCACAGGCAGCAGCTCGTCAAGAACTGCTCCCACACGACTTCGTACCACGGGGTTCATCCCCCAGGAGCAAACTGCTCCAGCATGGGTACTCCATGGGCGGCAGCTCTGCCCAGACCTCCTGCTCCTGTGTGGGCTCCTCTCCACGGGCTGCAATTCCAGCCCAGTGCCTACTCCTGTGGGGGCTCTCCATGGGCCACAGCCTCCTCCAGGCCACATCCACCTCCTCCATGGGCTGCAGCATGGAGATCTGCTCTGCCGTGTCCCCCTGCAGGGGGAAGCCTCCCCACAGGCTATTGGAGAACTGCTCTGGCGCCTGGAGCATCTCCTGCCCTCCTGCACTGATCTCTGTGTGTGCTAGGCTGTTTCTCACTCCTCAGTCTCCCAGCTGCTGGGAGACATTGCTGACATTATGTCAGTAATGCTGACATTAATGCATTTGACATCTTACAGAAGGTACTGTAGCCTATGGTATACAAGAATTAGCTGGTAAGCTAATATATAAAGAATTATGTAATATATATAATATTCTTGTATATATATTCTTGTATATATATATGTATATATATATAAATATATATAATATTCTTGTATATTCACAGAATCACAGAATTTCTAGGTTGGAAGAGACCTCAAGATCATCGAGTCCAACCTCTAACCTAACACTAACAGTCCCCACTAAACCATATCCCTAAGCTCTACATCTAAACGTCTTTTGAAGACTTCCAGGGATGGTGACTCCACCACCTCCCTGGGCAGCCTGTTCCAATGCCTCATAACCCTTTCAGTAAAGAAGCTCTTCCTAACATCTAACCTAAAACTCCCCTGGCGCAACTTTAGCCCATTCCCCCTCGTCCTGTCACCAGGCACGTGGGAGAACAGGCCAACCCCCACCTCTCTACAGCCTCCTTTAAGGTATCTGTAGAGAGCGATAAGGTCGCCCCTGAGCTTCCTCTTCTCCAGGCTGAATAAGCCCAGCTCCTTCAGCCGCTCCTCGTAGGACTTGTTCTCCAGGCCCTTCTTGTATATATAATATATAAAATTCTTGTATATAATACAAGAATTAGCTGGTAAGGTTCTCTAATTCATGAGAAATGGGTCCACATTATAGAGATGTTCTTCATTAATCAACTTTTCATTTGTTTTCTCTTTTTTTCATCAGTTGTTGTAATGGAAAGACCACATCTTTAGCACTGACATTTGTTTGAATAACTGATGTATATATTTTGCCTAAAGTCCAGTGCTTTGGGCTATGTCTTTATCATTTTCCAACTTGCCTGTATATAAGGCCAATGCAACAAAACTTTAAAGGGCTTTCCAGTTAATTCAGAGGAAGAATTGTCATTACTTAGTCATGCTCTGACATTTTCAAGATGACTGTACTAAACTTAAACTGACATATAATGTCTAAGGTAAAACTGAGGTTGGTGGAATTACTGTATGCTCTTAGGACTTCTCTGTACAAAGTACGGAGAAAAATGTCTGACTAAAAATTTTTTACATTTTAAAACTAAATTAGAGTTCTTAATGTAAGAGTGAGTGTTCAGGGATATGTAACATTCTCTGGAAATGTTGGGGTTTAATGAGACTTGCCTTAGAAAATACAACTCCATTAATTCAGGCGTTCATTTAAGATTATATATATAACACTACTGTTGAACAGATACACATTTATATGCTCTCATGCATTTATGCTAGAAAGAAAAAAGCTTAACAATTGCAGCTGGCATTGGGATAGAAAGCCATAGGGGTACGTCTCCTCGTGAGGGGGAGTGGAGAGGCAGGTGACCTATTCTCCATAAACACCAGTGATAGGACCCACGGGAAAGGTGTTAAACTGAGGCAGGGGAAGTTTAGGCTGGACATCAGGAAGAGGTTCTTCCTGATTGGACTGGATTGAAGCGATTGGACTGTGCACTTAGTCACATGGTCTAAACTTTTGGGTAGACCTGTGTGGTGCCAGGAGTTGGACTTGATGATCCTTATGGGTCCCTTCCGACTCAGGATATTCTATGAGTCTATGATTCTATGACAGTACCTTTAGAAAAACAAAATACATGACGGTATTTGCTTCCCATGTGAACTGTTTGTGGCTATAGTCAGAGATAAACATTTGCTCTGTCTTCCACAAAATTAAGTTTAATTGTATTAAACATTTAGGTTACATCTCCAGTGATTTCAGCTGAGTAGAAAGTGGTATATGTTGCCTGAAACTAGAGATAATAATAATAATAATAATAATAATCAATAAACCTTTCTGTTGGAAAATACCTTTTTATACAAACCAAAAGATTCATAAGAACATTCTTAAAAATCCACAATACTTTTATAATTTTAATGTCATTAGTAACATTTAATGTAACTATTCTTACCATTATCTTGTTAATTATTTCAGATTTTTGAAAACTGCTTTGTCTCTGATTAAAATATGAAAGACACTTAAATCAGCAAAAATGTTTTAAGTGTTTATTTATATTTAAACAGATAAAAAAGACTTTAGGTACTTCTTCATTCAGTGATATTTTATTTCTATTTTTCATGTGAAATTCTCAGACTATTTTAGTATTAATTTTTAAGGAGAAATGTATCTGTCGAGGCTAAGAGATGTAAACAACTCATTTAGAGTCTGCAATGTCTGCAACAGGTATGACATTTCTTTATTATTAGCTGTTGTCCTCTGTGTTCCATATGGAGCTTTACTGAGGTATGTTAAACGGAGAATTTATAAAGCTGGAGATCATGTCTTTTTTTTTTTTTTTTTTTTTTTTTTTTTTTTTTTTTTGCTGACTGCTGTCTCCTCCTCCTGTACTATAGTGCATTAATCCTTCCATCTTCAGTTTAGCTTTTCCACTTCAGTCTGACCCCACATCCCATCCCCTTTCTTGTGTAGCAGGACAGCACATGTGCTGAAATGAGATCCTTCACACTGCAAATATGGAAGGGGATTTTCTTCTTAACACTAATGACGGTTACAAAAATAGTCTGTAAGGCTGTGTTAATCTTGCAAAGACAGTCAAAGGACACCTGTTCTGGATTAGACTGCCAGATAGATTTTTCAACATGGTAGTTGCAAAAATGCTTACAGACCATATATAGACATTTGCAAAGCTAAATACAGACCATGTTTGACAAAAATTCCAATCTAAAAACTCTGTCCAAGGGAGATCTCTACACTGAGACCTGTGGGTTAAAGAAGTAGCTCATTTGCTTAAATGGTGTATAAAGTGGATTAAGGGGTTCAGAAATAAATAAATAAATAAATAAATAAAAGGTTTATAAACATGTAATCATTTTCTAGGTTCTTTGCACATGAGAGAAGCTAAGATGTGAGGTTTTCTTTCTTTCTTTCTTTCTTTTTTTTCTTTTCTTTCTTCTTCTATTAGTCCCTCTTTCTTCTTACATATGCACAAAGAGCTTGCAGGTAACTTCACCTGTAACTTTCAGGTGAAACTGAAGTAATATTAACAGGTCTAAACACACCATTATTTTATGTTTATAGTGTTGTAAAGTGACTTGTTTCTGTATGTGGCTGTGGTCATTTCCAGTGTCGCCAACTTTAAACTGATATATATATATATAAGATATAATTTAGCTGGAGATACCTGCATAAACTGCATAGGGCTGGAAGTTCTAGGAGAGCAAAAACAGTTTCGTTGAGATATGATCTAGCTTTTCAATTTACACTAAGTAAAACAATATAAAAATGTTTCATTTTAATTTGTTCCATGTGTCACTGATGAACAAAATATAGTAGGTTTTCCCATGTGAGTTCATAAAAATACCCAGAGGCTCAGATTATTCATAATATCCAGCTTTCTGAAAATACAGGGTAGGTTAGTAGGATTGATTCAAACATGTCAGAGAAATTAACAATAATCTTAAATAAGATTTAGGTTAAAAAAACAAAACAAAACAAAAACAAACAAACAAAAAAAAAACAAACAAACATTAATTTACAAATCGTAAACAATCTACCTCACATTCCACCATAAATTCAGGGTAAAATATTTTGATTTATAATATAAAATGCAGCATATTCCATATTGCATCTGTTTTATATAATACAGGTTTCTCATTTATACAGTTTTTTTTTCAGAATCCTAAATCTCTTTCTTGCTCATGCTGCAGTTTTTATGCCTTTTTGAAAGCAGGGTTTCAATTATGAAAGTGCAAGCAGATAACTTGTAACAGATAACTTATTATCATATGTTACTGAATTAGTTGCATTGAAGAAATGATCTGTAGAGCAGCTAACAACATAAACATTACTAATTTTAATGGCTGCTCATTATATTGTACTATATTTTGCTCTATTTAAAAGCAACTACAATAAAATCTATAGGGGGTCAAGCAGTTACCTAATAGAAATTGTTCCCAGATACTTATTTAAATCTGGAGTTAGCTAATGGTCACTCAGATCTGATCTCTTCTAGTACAGGATTCTATAGTTGTGCCAATCTACATTATTTTTGAGTATATTCCATGTAAAACTTGCAGTAAATGTGGAAAGTGAAAAAGAAATCCATTCAGTTTATGTAATTTCCCTTCTTGCAATGAAATTGTTATGGTTTTGCTGCTTGTTTAAATCCTACTGTTACTGATCTTTGAATTTAAACAATTTTACTTTTGCGTTACAGAACACAGTCTTTGGAAAGAAGTGTCATTTACAGTGGAAAATAAATACATTTTTAGAAAGGAAAACAATTATTTAAAGATATTCAGAACTTTAATTCATCTGATTCATGAGTTACAATGTCAAAGTGCAAGATGAAAAAAAACTAATTTGAAAGAAAGGAGTTCAATATATGAAGCAGCTGAGTAATATAAGTATTTAGCTTTAAAAGTCTTATTGAGGGGTCTATAGTTTTGTCTTTGTTTCTCCAGGTGAAATCCAGTAGATTATGTCTCTAAATTACTTCAGACTTGTGCATCCTCAAAAGCAAGAATGATTTTATGAAGATCAAATTGTAGTTTCGGTGTCATTTTGGTAATTTAAAAGAGCTATGTTAATTCAGGACTGCATATAGCCATGTAATTAGAAATTAACAGTTCTTTTGGCAATCTACAAACAAGAAGATATTCCTTCTTCATACCTGTCTTAATCTTGTGAGGCACAGGTGAAAGAAAAAAAAAAATGCAAACAGCTACACAAAAACAGATCTGTTAAACATAAATAATTTTTTTTTTCCTAATTGATTTACATGGAAGACTTATCTACGCATATGTCTCACCTCGAACTATGTGTGTGCCTTCAAAAATAACACAGAAGTATCATGAGTACACCTTTACTTGGACTTCCTGGGTGACCCATGTAGTTATATACGAATTAGATGAGAAGAAAAGAGTGCAAGCAGGTAGGACACAAATGAGACAGAAATGTTACTATACTCTTACTTGTCATCAGCAAGATTCATTAAGGGTTGTTATTTTCTGTTATATAACAGCAACTGATTTTTGTCCTGAGAGCAGAACAGAAGCAAAGGAGGAATTTTAACTTAGAGGTGTGCCTTTGAGCTTGAAGTGCTTAAGCATTATTTCAGATAGTTAATTCAGGCCGTGACATACATATTGCAATAATTCCAAAGTCCATTGTCATTGGGATAAGATTTTCTTATTTCACAGTTTTTCCTTTCTCTTACATATTGCTAGATATTGCTGTGGTTTTGGTTGGTTGGTTGGTTGGTTGGTTCATTGTTTTTTTGTTTTGTTTTATTTTGTTTAGGAAGGTTGGAAAATATGATCAATTAGACAAATCATAACATAGATTAAATAAGAAGGTGTCTATAAATAATATGGATATTTTTTCACAGCACTAAGGTCAAACAAATTTACATTGAAAAAGAAAGAAATGAGATCAAAATTTATTGAGTAAATATTTTATTACACATACATGTGCAGATTAGTAAATGGAAGATATTTTTTAAATACCAAGTTTTTTTTTGTTTGTTTGTTTGTTTTTTGTTTTTTTTCCCAGCTTGGAAAGAGACTTCATCTTTCTTCCTTTTAATACATTTAATAGCAAATTGATACATTTAATAGCAAATTTCAAAATCCACTGCTGTGGATTAGCCCAGAATTGCTGTCATTTCTCAAGCTCACAATCAGACATTATTTTTCCTTAGAAGAGAGTGGAAGGGGAGGGGAGGAAAAAGGAAAAAGGAAAGGAGGAAAGGAAACCCTTTCAGATGTATCTACAATGAGGTTAATTACTGTTACTATTGTTGATTTTTACCTTTGAACAGATGTTTAGGACTTAGTCATAAAGTGTAGTAACTCTAATTGACTACAATGCATGCAGACTTGTCCTTCAGAAAGTGAGATTACATTTCTAAATTAGATTTTAGCATTTTTTTTTATTATTTTCTGGTGTTTATAAACTCATATTTTGATTGAATAAACTGTTTTGTTTTGCTTTGTCTTGTTTGTCTTGTTTTGTTTCAGAATTTATATTTATTAAATATAAACTTCTTTAGTTGCAAATGTGTTTGGTTAATTTAAAGAAAAGATTTCAAGATTAGACACATTTTTCCTGTAATAGCAGCTGGAGATGGTGAGGAAAATACATCCCTTAAGTATGAAGCAGCAGACAAGTAACAACAGCATCAGTATTGACTGCAGCAATGGTTTCCATGAATCCACTTAGTTCATGTCTCTTCTTTGACTGTAGAGTATTCATTCTTTATAACTTCAACTAGTGATTTTTATAGAGAAAGGTAGGCATGTATAGGATATTAAGATATCTTTTGATGCATTATACTTTATCTCCTATAATCCATCTTAAAAAAAAAAAAAAAAAAATCCCCCCAAAATCATAAAGTTTGATGCAACAAATTGATATTTCACATTAAGTGTTTACAAATATTTCTACTTGACTAAATTATTTCTTCACAAATGTAGTCCTTAATAGTCAATTATATTTTCTAATAGCATTGGTTACCATCATGGGGATTATGTATGAGAACACTTCCATCAGCAAAATTAAAGGATAAAGCACTTAATATATATATATATATATATATATATATATATTTCAGTCTTTTATGCTTCACTGATATTTCTTTCTCTTATTTTAAAGTTACAACTCAGTGACAATCTGCCACTGACATTAAAAGTGGTATATTAACCTTTTCCTCACTGCAAATAAAGAAAATAAGTGTTATCGTGGATGTTTTTCATTGCAGTTAAGTGAATGCCTATTTGCAACAGATCTAAAATTACCTCATATGCTAGGTAAATAATTGTAAGAATTGTGTGTTTTGTTGTTGTTGTTGTGTTGGTGGTTTGCTTGTTTTTTCTTAGCTTAAACAATGACAACAACAAAACATTATTTTTGCTTGGGATCTCCTATGGGCCACCTGACCAAGAAGAGCTTGTGAGCATGAAGCTTCTTGAAGATGAATCAAGAAGGCCTGAACAAGCTCTTCTTGGTCAGGCCTTCTTCTTGGTCCATGCAGCCACCTGGTTGTCTGCTGGAAAACCTACACAGCAGGCTGTAAACAATCCAGGAAATCCCTGCAGTGTTCTGAGGATAGCTTCCTGGTCCAAGTATTAGACAAACCAGTCAGAGGAGAAACATTACTGGACATGGTGCTCACCTATGCAGATTAACTCATTAAAGAGGTTAAGATTAGCAGCAATTTGGGCTGCAGTGAACATGCCCTGGTTAACATTGTGATCTCAAAGAATGTACACCTGGTGAAGAGCAAAGTCAGGACCCTGAACTTCTGAAGAGCAATATTCCACGCATTTAAAGATCTAGTGGGCGAGATCCCCTGGAACACAATCTTTAGGAACAAAGGAGCTGAACAGAGCCGGTAACTCTTTAAGGATGTTTTCCTCAGAGCACAAGAACTCTCCATCCCCCTATGAAAGAAAGCAAGCAGGGAAGGCCGGAAAGTGGAATGGCTGTGCAAGGACCTTCTGGTCAAACTGAAGCACAAGAAGGAAATACAGACAGTGGAAGCAGGGACATGTGGCCTGGGAAGAGTAGAGGGATGTCATCTGGATGTACAGGAATGGGATGAAGAAAGCCAAGGCACAGATGGAACTGAGCTTGGCAAGGGATGAAAAGAATAAGAAGGGATTCTATAGGTACATTTTCCAGAAAAGAAAGTCCAAGGAGAATGTACCCCCTCTGTAAATGAGAAGGGAGAACTGGTAATGACAAACATGGAGAAGGTTGAGGTACTCAATGAGTTCTTTGTTTCCCTAGCCCTCATCTATGGGTTCAGGAACTTCAGAGGTATGGGAAGCCTAGTCACCAGTGAAGACTGAGGCAAAGAACTCATCGAGGTGTACCACAAAATCCTTCCCACTGTAAGTGAAGAGCAGGTTTGAGACTACATCATGAAACTGAACAGGTACTAGTTTATGGGGCCTGATGACATGCATCCCAGGGTCCTGAGGGATTTGGCTTATGTAGTTGCCAAGCCTCTCTCTCATATTTGAAAAATGTTGGCAGTGAGGTGATGTCCCTGGTGACTGGAAAAAGGGAAATCTCACTCACATTTTTAAAAAGAAATGAAGATCTAGGTAGAAAGGGTATAAACTACAGGCCAGTTGGCCTTACCTCTGTGCCTAGGAAGATCATGGAACAAATCCTTCTGTAAGCAATGTCAACATACATGCAAGACAGGGAGGTGATCCAAGACAGCCAGCATGGCTTCACCAAAGCAAATCGTGTCTGACCAACCTGGTGGCCTTCTATGATGGAGTGACTGCATTGGATGACAAGGGAACCAATGTCATCTAACTGGACTTCTGCAAGGCCTTTGACACAGTCCCACATTACATCCTGATCTCCAAATAGGAGAAATATGGTGGCCAAGAAGGCTGATGGGATCCTGGAGTGCATTAAAACGAGCGTGGCCAGAAGGTCAAGGGTCAAGGGAGGTGATCCTCCCCCTCTACTCTGCCCTGGTCAGGCCTCACCTGGAGTACTGTGTCCAGTTTTGGGCTCCCTGGTAAAAAAAAAAACAAAAAAAAAAAAAAAAAAAAAAAAAACAGGGATCTCCTGGAAAGAGTCCCGCAGAGGGCCACAAAGATGATACGGGGCCTGGAGTATCTCCCCTGTGAAGAAAAGCTGAGAGACCTGGTTCTGTTCAGCCTGGAGAAAAGACTGAGAGGGGATCTTATCAATATGTATAAATACCTGAGGTGTGGGAGACAGAAAGATGTAGCCAACCTCTTCTCAGTGGTTTGTGGGGATAGGACAAGAGGCAAGGGCCACAAGATAGAACACAGAAAATTCTGCACCAACATGCAGAAGAACTTCATGGTGAGGGTGATGGAGCACTGGAACAGGCTGTCTAGGGAGGTTGTGGAGTCTCCTTCTCTGGAGATATTCAAGGCCCATCTGGATGCCTACCTGGGCAGCCTACTCTAAGGAACATGCTTTGGCAGGGGGGTTGGACCTAATGATCTTTCGAGGTCCCTTCCAACCCCTACAATTCTGTGATTCTGTGATTCTGAGGAGAAGGACTTGGGGGTTCTGGTGGACAAAAAACTTGACATGAGCCAGCAGTGTATGCTTGGAACTAGATGAACTTTAAGGCCCCTTCCAACCCCCAAAAATCTATAATTCTGTGATTCTATAACTCTTAAAACACCCTAATACTAAGAATGAAATCAGAACAACAACATCAGGGAAATTAGGTCCAAGTGATTTTTTTTTTTTTCCTGTAATTCTCTCTCTCTTTTTTTTTTTTTTTTTTTTTTTTTTTTAATATTCTATTCCAATTTGGACTCTGCATTGATGTGTTTACTTGTTTGCAATCTCTATATGTTACCACAGCAAGAATGAAAAGTTATAAGTCTTCACTTCTCCTCTGCTTTATCGTGAGGTCTGGATCCTGCTTATACAGAGAATCCATTTATAAAAACCATGTGATATTTAAGGGGCATATTTGTGAATAAAAAGGTAAGTCCATTCTCTCACAGTTCTTAGAGGTTCTTTCTTCTGATGCCTTGTTTCTGGAGCCAAATGGGGTACTTCTACTTAGCTACAGAAAAGAAGTTTCACAGTATTCTTTAATGTAATTATTAAAATATTGATCTCTGGGGTTTGAAGTTCTTAATGAAAGCAACAGCAACAAAACAGCTGGATTGCAATTTTCCCCAAAATGCACTTATATCTAAGAATAAGGTTTCTTTATCATTTTTTGTTGTTGTTGTTTTGTTTGTTTGTTTGTTTGCTTGGTTGGTTGGTTTGCTTGTTTGTTTGCTTTTTTCTTTCTGTTTTGCTTTTTTTATTTTTTTTTGTTGTTGTTCTATTTGTTTGTTTGTTTTTAAACAGCATTTTCTTTAACCTATAGTTTTAAATGTTGAAAGAAATTAACCATCAAATGTCATTATTCTGTATTTCACTCCCAGTGAAACTTTCATACATTTTGTATTTTTCTTGACCTTTCTACTTGTCAGTTCTATAAGGATTTCTGTCAAGGTACCTATTAGCTAAAATAACTGTAGAGTATAAACATACATATCCTGTTTCTGGATGAAATTCTGATTCTGTCAGATCCTACATGTGCATTATAAGTCTCCTAAGCCCTTTTGATGTTTACTATGTTTCTAAAAATACCAGGTCTTAGAATCATCTATTTTAAAATCACATAATCGAGTTTTGGAAAATATGTTTCTAAGCTTCACAGTGAAAGAAAAAGTACCTAAGGACATAAGCTAAGACCAACAATAAAGTTTAGAAGAACCAGAAAATAAGAAATTATAAAAATATTTTTAATTTTTCATATTTTTTATTATCATCATTAGTTTAGATGTCTAGCATACAATTGAATTTGATCCTTTGTGAAGAACAGATGTTTGGGGAACTCTTTTCTTCTTTACTTCCTCCCTCAATATTTTTTTCTTTTTTGCACACTTATCTCACATATTTATTTCCTGTATGAGGCACTTCTCTACCACAGTGCAACTCACCACCCACAATTAATTATAGAGCCACATGAAAATAAAGAAGTGTATCCTGTATCAGATGTTTTCTTTTTGAATGAAAGAAGAAATATGTTTCCAACATTCCAGCTTGACAAGTTATGTATAAACCACAGAGCAAATTCCTATTTATTTATTTTTTCTTTGTCAGCCTCTAGGATGATTATGTTTATATATACGAATTATATAATGAAAAGCAGAAAAAAAAATGAATAGAAAAGATGGATGCAATTACTTCAGTGCTCTTTTTAATTGTCTTCAGAAAAACTATCCTCCTCTAATGCCACTTTGACAAAATATAATGTGTTAGATATGGAGATATACTTACTATTTGACTTTTTAAAAAATACTTCACAAAACTATGTGCAAACTTCAAGGTGTTTTTAATGTTTTACCCTACATTTACATGAATAATCGGCAAATGAGATTTTTTTTTTCTAAATTATTTTGAATTTCTGAGGTAATATATTTCCTAAATACAAGAATGTTTATACTGGGTGAGCCCAATGGTCAGTTTTTTTTTTTTTTTTTTTTTTTTTTTTGTAACTGGGAAACTTCTCCAGCCATTCGCAGATGGCATCTACTAAAGATTTCTTCAGAAAGTTTAAGCTATTCAGTGCTCCTGAAAGTCTTAGTTTCAAGAGCCATAGAGCCTAGAGGCATAGCTGGTCTGTGTGTTCATGTAACTTTAGCACAGAAACCAGAGGATGATGTTGTAGCGTTAGACCCATCTAAACATGGAGCCAGGGGTGCCACACATCAGGACTGGGAAAGGTTTCCAGATCTTAATATATAGACAAAACTTATAATACTTTATTTGTTGCTGAGAAACATCCCTGAAACATCTCAGTGATTTTGGATGTACATCTAAAAGGAAAACAAGAAAATAAACAAAGAAACAAAAAATATAATCTGAGATAACAAAATAGAGAAATAATAAATAAACACATCTAAAGACTGATTCATCTCACTTATTGTACACACGTATCTTATAACAAAGACATTCACCATCTACAGGGGCATATTTATCTCTACTCATTCCAAAGCGATGCTTGGGTGACTGACTTAGACATAAATAAGTAACTTTCAGATTCCTACACCACTCTGGATAAATTCCACCTATTTTGAGATTTTTTTATTTTGATATACATGTATTTATATGTATTTAGAAACAGTCTGGTATAGTTTTATCATTATTATTTTTTTTCTTCAGAAGACATAATAGCTAAAAAGAGCCATATAAAAATATTTGGACATATTATAACTTACATTTAGATGTATTGAACATTTACTTGTCTAAACCTTGTTATGAATATACTTTGTGTTTTAATATAAACATTATGCCAGGATTATACAACATATGCTGACACACCAAAAGAAAAGGAGAGGTAATCCATATTGGAAAATCTACCAGGCACAACAACATTGATGCTGTGGTACCAGAAACATCTGGAACTCAAGCTGATACAGTGTCATACATGTGGACCATTAAACTATCAGACTTAGTTGAGCAATGATAGTAACTCTGAGAGAAGATTTCTCAGTTTCTCTGTAATTGCAGGTTAAATAGGGACACCTTATTGATGTCCTTGGCTGAAATTGGTAGTAAGGCTTTGTATTTAACCCTCTCATCACCACCTGGATTATTTTGCAGGGATCATGCTTCCCTGTTTATTTTTATAATTGGAATTAGATAGATTTTTAGATGAAAATAAATTGTGAATGACATACAATTTTGTTTTAAATATATATATAAAAAGAAAAAAGTAAAACATTTGTCTTCATTTTCAGATGGAACAAAAAGATTTTGAGATAAATACACCAAGCTTTGATAACAGGAAAACATTTTCCAAAAACTATCCTGTGAAAAAACACTTGTTAGATGTAGATACAAGTCAAAAATATTTTACACTTGTCCTTGTACTGTGATTTTACAGTCTTTATTGAGAACATACCTTTAAAGTGTATTATCTCTAATACCATAACTACTTCAGTTCTAATTTACTCCTTTCTTTCATTTGGTAAAAATAGTTTTCCATCTAGAAAACTTGTATTTGAAGACCAGATTGTAAAATATTTACTCATGCTCAGTAATTGCTTAATCTGTAAATGGCATGAATGAAGGCATGAGAATTGTTCAGAGTAAAACAACAACAACAACAACAACAACAACAACAAAAGCTATATATATAATGTATGTATGTAAATATACTGAATATATTATTTCATTTTACACAGTGCTCTGGATTGAATTTTTGCCTGTAGTTTACAATCCTCCAAATCCTGATATTATCTAAATCTCCGGTTACAAATGTACTTGGCCATTTGAACTTGTCAGTGTGAATTTTATATACATTTCTCTCTGAAAAATAATAAAAAAAATATTTATTTATTTATTTATTTATTTATTTATTTATTTATTCACTGGAAAGAGTCTTTAGATGATTCTATTCACATAACTTGTTTTTGCTGTTTTCACAGCATGGGAACAATTTTAAATTTAGTTACAGTTCCTAACTCTGTCCATTTTGCAGATGAAAGAGTCACAGAATCAGAGAACAAAAGAGGGTGGAGGGTACCTTCAGAAACCATCTAGTCCAATCGCCCACTCAAAGCAGGCCTGATCAGATGCAGTTGCTATGTCCAGTCAAGTCTGTGTGCTGCAAAGACATATAAGAATTCCTCCATCCTTCAAATCAAATGAAGTTTAACAAGAGCAAGTGTAAACCCAGGAAGGAACAACTTCTCCTTAATGGAATTGGCCTTCAGCAGGTATTTCTCCTCATTCATTTTCAAGTATCAGTGCCTGTATTTCCAAGAGCATAGTAGCATGTTGTTCACTTTAATCCTTATTTTATTTTCTTGTTTGTTGTAAGCTTATAGGTTTTCCAGGAGTATAACAGAAAGCACATGGAGTCTTCCGGACAACTGGAGAAACTTCACAAACCAAACAGTGAATGGTCCAAGGGGCTTGTCTACGGCAGATCACTCCTAATTCACAAAAGATTCTCCTAAAAGAAACACAATACATGTTGTTTGGGAAACCAGGATAACAAGGAACAGACCCATCTTGTGTTGCTATGGGAATACTTTTTTGTTATATGTCTGGAGAATGTAGAAGTATTCATGAGCAATCTATATAAATCACATAATGAAAAATAGGGAGAAATAGGACTTATATGTAGGTTTTCTGCAGAAAATTATTCAACTTCTGTCCACAGACAATTTTAGAATGTCTGACAAACAACAACAACAGCAACAACAACAACAACAAAACATTACTTTTAAGAAAGGTTTTAATAGTCCATGTTTCAAAATAAAACATTACCATAGAAAAATTACCTCCCAAGTACTCTACCAAGGTGACTTCACTAGCAAAGGGTGAAACTCTCAGCACTGCTACTTTATTGGTCTATGGTCTACCATTACTGTTGATGTCTAATAAGTCTCTGATTTACTTCATTCTACATTCATTTCAGTGGGTCACAGACCTGGTTTCTGTGAAAACTGAAATACTGGAAACAGACTAACTAAGGCACCGTCAACACTAAGAAAGTATTTAACTATTCTACAGTGAAATTAGAGAAAAATAACTAATTAATTAATTATCAGGAAAGAATCATTTTTAAAGCAACTACTGGTGTGGCCTACCAGTCATCCTTTCAAATGTTTAGAAACACACTGACTTTTTTTTTTTTTTTTTCCTCTGGGAGGGCTGTCAAATACAGGTTGCCCTGAGAGGTTGTGGACTTTTTGACAGACTACTCCCAGGATGCTAGTTATTAGACATACTGAAACCAATGTAGTTTGACATGAGCCAGAAGTGCAAGCTTGCAGCCCATATGGCCAACTGCATCCTGGGCTGCATCAAAAGAACAGTGGAGCGAGGTGATTTTACCCTCTACTCTGTTCTTATGAGGCCTCACTTGGAGCACTGCATCCAGGCCTGGGGCCCCCAACACAAGAAGGATGTGGATCTGTTAGAATGAGTTCAGAGGAGGCCACAAAGCTGACCAGAGGGCTGGAGCACCTCTCCTATGAAGAAAGGCTGAGAGACCTGGAAGTGCTCAGCCTATAGAAGACCTCTTTGCAGCTTTTCGGTACTTACATGTGAAATATAAAAAAAGATGGAGAGCAACTTTTAGATTAGAGGTTAGGAGGAAATTCTTCACTGAATTTCTCCACGGTGAGGCACAGGAACAGGTTGCCCAGAGATGTTGTGGATGCCCCACCCCTGGAGGTGTTGAAGACCAGGTTAGACAAAGCCCTGGGCAACCTAATCTAGTGGGTGTCATTCCTGCCCATGGCAGTGTGGTTGGAACTAGTTGATCTTTAAGGTCCCTTTCAAGCTGAAACATTCTATGATTCTACAATAGTTTTCAAATATCTAGTTTTTCACAGAGTAGGATGACCAAAAATTCTCAAAATTTACCTCCTAAACCCAGAAAAACAAGAAAGATTCAACCTGACATATAGTACAGAATATTAACACTTTATATAGAATAAATAGGCACTAAAATATTTGTAGTACTATATATTCTTTAATTATTACTTAGAATCACATACTGCTATTGATGCTGTTAATTCTTAAAATTATATCTTTCTGATGATTATTTTTGTGTGTGTGTGTGTGTGTGTCAAATTTTTGGACATTAACTTTTTGAGTTCTACAATAATCTTGGATCATGAATTTACTGATTATACACTGTACTCCATCATCCAGATAATTAATGAAGTTGTTAAACAGGACTGGACACAGTTTTTTATATAAGATTAGGAATAAATTTGCATTCTTCTGTTTACATCTACTTTCAGATCATCAACAGCATGCCTAATTCAATCTGATATATAATTATAGAGAAGAAATGTGTAGAGTGCTAACAACGTGATATCAAGTTGACTATAGAATACACAAGAACATTGGCAATTATTTCCCTCGGACACTTGCTTTAAATTGAAAGATTGCATTTGGTGTTTGTCAATTATTAATATAAGAACTGAGTCTATATAAACTGATGGCAATACAATAACAGAAAATATTTAGTGGTAAGACAACTGCTATTAACTAGTTAAAATAATTTGGGGTGAATATAGTGATATTTATAGAATATTGTCCATGAATCCATGGATCCATCAGGGAAACTAAAATGCTTTTCATGCATGAATGTTTGATGAAAGATTCAAATTTTTTATTATTCAATATTACTATTCTCAGAATCGATACAAGAAATTCTAAATAAATACAGAGGTCTTTTATATCTTATATGATTTGGAGAAAGCATAGTCTGATAACATTAAAACTTAAAATATACATTAAGACTTAAAATATACACATCAGTGTCTGAACCATGAACTGTTTTGGCATTTGTCCCTTTTCTTAACCTACTGACCCTTAGAGGTCAAACAAGATCATGGTTTAAGTGTTACAGGAGTAGGTCAAAAAGAAATATTGTGTGACCCACTGATGGAAGGATTATAAGAGACTAAATTAAGTCGAGGAAAATGAAAATATAATGTAGTCCATATTCCTTGCTTATGTATTTGGCACATTTTAACATTCTTTGAGGCAAATATAACAGGCACATTATGAGTTTAAAAGGGAAGCCAAGAATAATGTTAATTATTATTAAATCAGCATAAAAAAAAAGTGCCCAAAGGAAAAATAAGCTTTTAAACCAGGTCAGAAGGAAAGAATATATACAGGTAGAGACTATTTTACAATAATCCATAATCCTAGTTAGTGCTTCAGATACAAATAACATGACAAAAATTTACAAATAACTTTGACAATGTCTACAATGCTTTCATCTTTACTTTCCTGTAGAAATATGTCATTGAAGAAGAGGTCTGGGACTGCAAAGTTCTGAAGTATCCTTTCATACTGCTCTGTCATGCAGTTCAGCATTACTGTTCCTAAGGACAGAAATAATTTACTTCAGCCCCTTCTTAATGATTCAAAATCTTGAGGTACCTCTGTGATTTCATACTGGGTGTGATACTTTTACATTCTCAACTTCTCCTCTGTGATTTTCAATTGCTCTTTCTGGGTTGTGTTTAAGGTGAATTTACACACATGTAAAGGGGAATGATGAAGAGCTTCTAGAGTCTTATGTACCATCATACATCCTTCTGCTCTCTTCTAGACAAGCATCACATTCCTTTCTTGTGCGAACTAACTTATCCCTTAGACATGACACCTGTCATAGAACTCTGTGTTAATGTGTACTTAATCTACTTAATCTTTCTCTGGAGAAGAGAGGTTTCTTGCCTTTTTGCTCTTCCATGGCTTAAACACTGACAGGTCAGTTGTTTGTTTTTGTCTTTTTGTTTTGTTGTTTTGCTTTGTTTTGCTTTGTTTTGTTTGGGGGGGAGGGAGGGAGGGGGGAGGGGGGTGGATAGGTGTGAAATAAGAGAACAACCTTCCTTCATTACATTGTATTCTGGAATTATGCTCTGGGATAGTACAATAAGTGTCTTACACCTGTGATTGCAAGGATCTCTCTCAAATGACATCTTTGTCCCTAAATTAGAGATGGACCACACAGTGGATAAGGAAATGAGTAGATGATCACACTGAAAGAGATGCAGTTAACAGCTCAATGTCCAGGTGGAGCACTCCAGTAAGGAGTGCTGTTCCTCAGGGTTTTGTGTTGGGACTTCTATTATTTAACTTATTTGATGCTGACATGGACAATGGGATTGAGTGCATCAAGCCACATGGTACAGTTGACATGCTGGAGTGAAGGGATGTCATCCCAAGGAATCTGGATAGACTTGAGAGGTGTGCCCATTTGAAAATCATGAAGTTCAACAAGGACTTGGATCAGGGAAATCCTAAGCACAAATACAAATACAAACTGAGCAAATAGTGGATTGAGAGCAGCCCTGAGGATAAGGATCTGGGGGTGTTGGTGGATGAAAACATGAACATGAGCCAACAATATACACTTGCAGCGCAGAAAGCCAATTTTATCCTGAGGGACATGATTCTCCCCGTCTGCTCTGCTCTCATGAGATGCCATCAGGAGTATTGTTTTCAGCTCTGGGGCCCCCAGAATAAGGAAGACATGACCCTGTTAGAGTGGATCTAGAGAAAGGCCACAAGGATTTCAGAAGGCTGGAGCACCTCTCCTATGAAGACAGGCTGAGGGAGTTTGGGTTGTTCAGCCTGGAGAAAAAAAGGCTCTGGGGATGCCTATAACAGCCTTGAAATACTTTAAGAGGGCCTACAGGGAAGATGTGGAGATACTCTTTATCAGGGAGTGCAGTGATAGGGCAAAGGGGGTTAAACTAAAAGAATGTCAACTGAGATTAGATATTTGGAAGAACTTATTTTCTATGAGGGTGGTGAGGTACTGGAACAGGTTGCCCAGAGAAGTTGTGAATGTCCCATTCCTGGAGGTTTTCAATGTCAGGTTGGATGGGGATTTGGGCAATATGATGCAGTGGAAGGTGTCCTGCCCATGGCAGGGGGCTTGGAACTAGACAATCTTTAAGGTTCCCTCCAACCTAAACTATTCTGTGATTCTGTGATCTATGAGTCTTACTCTAGTTTATTTTGTATTTCTGCCTTACACACTTGGTCTATATGAGTATTCCATTTAAAAGAAAAATACAGAACACAAGTTTAATTTGCACAGTCTCATCAAAACTTTGTAGATGTGTGATAGAGATCTCAGTGTCATGTGAATCTAACCCTCAATCTCACTCCCTTAAAGGCAGTAAGATATTCCCTACAATAACCAGGATAACAGAGAGGAGAATCTTCAGTGAGACAGAACTATATATTTGTAAAACTGATGTGAGCAAGAGAAAAAGAAGAGACAGTATGTTGCTTCTGACAATAATAAGTTACTTGAATTCCCTGATTTATCCAAGAAGGTCAGTTGTAAAGTCAAATAACAACATCTTACATCATTAAGGGGAACAGTTTTGAATGCTAGTTTAACACAGATCATTTCTATAGTTTTCTAGACAACTTCTCTGGTTGCTTGGATGTCCTTGACAAATCAGTGACTGAAGCTAATAAATGTCTGCTAGGTTAGAATTTCATTTCAGTTTAATGTTGTTAAAAGTATTGTTGCTATTGTTATAAACAGTGATAAAGAGTGAAAATGGAGAAAAAGAGGCAAAATAGAAATCTAATTTGTTACTATGGATGTGCATGTTAGGAAAAAAAAAAAAAAAAAAAGCTACTGATGAGATAAAACAGCATTTTGCCCCCAGCAGATCAGAACAAAATGGCTACATCAAAGGTTTAAAAATGAAATGGTAGATGTTATAATGAACAATATTTTCAGAGTGGGAATAAATAAATAAATAAATAAATAAATTTTCTATGGTCCTCAAATGTTACATTGACACTCGATGTTTACATTAAGCTGGATAAGATAAAAGAAATCACTATGAGGTTGGCTGCAATGAATAACTAGATTATTATTTATTTTTAAAGAAAAAAATCAGTCAAATTATGCTTTATATTGACACTTTAGTAGTCTGGAAAGTCCTTGCATATGTTCTCCACTTATTATTTTCATAATGTCACTAATAATATCAAGGAATAATGTTATATCTCAACCATTAAAGAATAATTTTAGTAAATTGTTAAGTTGACTTAGAAATCATGAAATTGCAAAAAATTAAGACATTCCTATTCTTAAACTTTTTTTTCTTTCTTTCTTTCTTTTTTTTTTTTTTTGTAGGAGACTTGTATTTTTTTGTTGGAGACTTGTATACATCATCAAACTTGTATTACAAGTTTCAAGAAATAAGGACTTCTTTCTTTCTTTGAAATTAATGATTCACACAATTACTTCACTACATGGTGCGAAGATGGGAATGAACAAAACTGTTACACTTGTTCTTCCATTATAGCTAAATACAAATTTTAGCTGTAAAGGTTACATATATACGGACTTACTATATGTGGATCTTACAGTGTCTTGATGTTGCTTCTAAAGTGCCCATGATTACATAAAATGGCTAAATGTCTCAGTGTCTCTTGCTTTTTCTGGTCCTTTTATATAGGTCTTAGTCTAAAAGTCAAAGCCCAGGTGACATATAAGAACTCTCCTAAAATAAAGTACAGAAAGAAAGAAAGAAGGAAAGAAAGAAAGAAAGAAAGAAAGAAAGAAAGAAAGAAAGAAAGAAAGAAAG
>NC_048895.1:78914681-78985482 GCF_011077185.1 Oxyura jamaicensis | reverse complement strand
AAAAGAAAAGAAAAGAAAAGAAAAGAAAAGAAAAGAAAAGAAAAGAAAAGAAAAGAAAAGAAAAGAAAAGAAAAGAAAAGAAAAGAAAAGAAAAGAAATACATAAAATTGCTCTTAATTTTTATGTTAGTGTTCTTACCTTACATTTTAACATAAATTGTCATCCATTAGTAATGTTAAAGATAGTTTTACAATAAGAAAAAATAATACTTAGCTTCATAAATCACTAACAGCAACAACTACTTTAGCCTATGTAGCCTATTAGCCTTTTTTAATATTTCAGGTTTATTAAAACTGATGACATTTTGAGACATGGAAGACCTTCAAATTTGTTTGAAGAATAAACTTTTGACTCCTTCCAGCACAAATGAAAAACTCTACATGAATATCTAGAGAAAACAGAATGGAAAGCAGAATTGCCTGTAGGCTTCTAATACTGCTTCAGAGGAATAAGATGGTTTCATTTTTTATGTGTGATGTTATACAAACTCAGATGTTGACAAAAGCATGAAATGGAAAAAAAAGTGACTGAAAAAAAATGTTACCCTTGCTCAAATGCACAAATGCAGCACAGGGTATGAACTACATTATATATATATATATATACATATATATATATTGGTTCTTATGGTGCAAACATTTCAATAGAAGTCTAAGAATAAATTCATTTAATTTCATCCATAATTATAATACATTTTTCAAAGTTTATTATTTCTCAGAGTTAATGAATTCTTATATTGACCTATTTCAAGTCTTCTGCATTAAATATATATATATACACATATATATAAACATATATATAAACATATATATATACACATATATATAAACATTTTAAGCCACGAGAGAGAATTTTGAATTAATAACTTCATACTGGAGTGTTTATATTATAGAGCTACTTTCTTCATTTCTCCTGATTTGAGAGGCTGAAAATCAGGTATAGTGAAAGGTAGATATGGGGACAGGGACAGCTTTACATATTTTTTTCTGTTTACAGTGGTTCCACAGCAAAATATACCTCACAGAATAAAATATAATGCATCAAATAGCAGGAGTTTCTGAGACAGGTCTGATGGTTTGTTGATCAGCTGATGATATGTTGTTTTATTCAAAACAGACATTGTCTTTTTTGTTGTTTTATCTTTTCCAATGGTCCTATTCATTCTGCTAATACCTGTCTCAGGTGATTTGCATTTTATTTATAAATTAAACATTACAATGGCTTTATGAGTTTAATATTCCTCTACCCATTCTTGTTCTGTTTTATTTTCAAGCATTCTTGCCTTAGCTTCAAGTCTTTTAGCTAAATTGTTACTATAATGATGTTTATTGATGTAATCTTAAAATTTAGCAATATTTTATAAGCTTCAAAAAACATAGTGATGTAAAATTATTTTAATAAAAAGTAGGTAAGTTCTTTGCAAATAGCATAACATTACAATGTAGTAGTACAAAAACATTAATTTTAAAAACAAGAATAAAAATACTATTTAATCGTTTTACAAGAGTTAAATTATTCATTGCCATATTTAACAAAGACAGAAGAAAAAATTCAGAAAGTGTCAAGAAGTCAGTCTCTGAAATGTTATTTTCTTTGTGAGTTTTCAAAAAAATTTGACCATTTATTAAAATCTTAGCTTGAGTCCTAACTGTGGCTTGCCTTGATTTATATCTGTCTCTGTCATCTGTTTCTGCACTCTTACTTTTCTTGCAGTGGTGGTTCTCCAGTAATTACTTCAGCTTGAGTCATTTTACCACAAATCCTGAAGAAGTTTTGTAATAACAGAGACTGCTGAAACATAATATTTCAAAAAATTGTCTGTATAGATAGCTGTAAGATGAAACATAGTCTCAGATGAGATTTAGCGTCTCAGTGTGGTATGTATGTTCAATATCTCCTTGTTGTCTAAGAGTCTTATCATTCCCTTAAGGGTGTAATTTATGTCATGACCTATTTGCTATTGCATTATAGAAGAAATTCTTGAAAACTTGAGAAAATTTTGGTAGTCCAGGAAGTTTGAAATCTGAATATTAGTCGTATATTTAACTTTCAGAACAACTGTATGAAAATTGATTGGACAATTATAATTAGAAATTTATTATATATATATATTATATATATATATATAATTGTGACAAAGCAAAGTATAGCACGTATACAGAATTCCCTGCATATCTGGAAGTTTTTAAAGTGTTGATTTCTTTCTCATATATAGATATACTTATATATATTTAATAAAGGGGGGTAGGCACTCTCACAAACAGCAATTTTAAAATGTTAAGGCATCCTATTCTAAAAATGTTAAGCCCAGGAGAAGGTGGATTTTTTTCCACCACTTTAGCGCCTAATTGTACAGGTCAATAAGACTGATTTGTCATTAACCATGCTTTGAAGAACATGTTTCCCATGGGACCATTTATCAGTATTAGGACACTTCAGCTCAGTGGAAAACCTGTACAGTATTTGGAGTTGTATGTGGGGTTATATTCTTTTATCAATAATTACTTTTAAGAAGTGAAATCACAGCAGTTGTATAGAATCACCTTAACTTCCCCAAGTAATGTCAGTTAGTAATACCAGCTGCATTGCTGCTCCAACCCACAGGCTTGGCTTTACAGTTACTTCATAAAAATACTTTTGTCTTTTCTGTAGCAATACCATTGGTATATAACCATGTGTATTGGTATATGGTTACTGTGATGGGTAGGGCAGGATATTATCCAGTCTTGGGATTTGTATAACTAATGGCTGTCATCTAACTGTAACAAGAAACAAATATAAAAAAGGAACCTCAGAAGTTCTTATAAATTTGAGTTTAGGGGAAAAGTGACCTTTTCTACGTGACATCTTTTTCCTTCCCCAAAAAAACAGTCTGGGTTGGAGAAGGATAACAAAGTTCTTTCCTTATCTCCTCAAAAAGGAAAGGTAAAAAAAGACATGATACCCTTACATTATAACAGACATTATTTTGGACTAGAAAACTGGAGGTGAAATAGGCTGATTAGGTCTGAGCTTGGCCAAAGTGTTGCCATTTGACGTTGGGAAGACAGACATAATTTTGTAATTGTTATGTGGAAAATGCTCAGAAAGCAAAATAATGAGAGACCACATCACCTCAGATGCTTTTAGTCTTTTAACATTAAATAAACTCACTTACAAACCATATAAGTTTTCCTGTATCAAGCATAAGTAACACAACAGTTCTGCCTACTTCCCTGAAAGACCAAGGTTTAGGAAAGGAAATTCACAACTAGCTTTGTGGTTTAGTTATATGAATGTCTATCTTTACCTTGGTAAACTGCAGAGATATTAGCTAGTTTCCAAATCCTACTCATTTTCATAATGTAAACGTTAAGTTTCTTCCCCTGTTCTGGCCTCACCATGCTTACCATAATTTTATCGCAAATCTTAAGACACCTATTGCTTTGTATAACTCTGTAGTTGCAAAGGAACATGGTTACATATTAATCATCTTTTATTTCAGGCCACAAGTTACTCTTTGCTATTTCTATGCTATAGTACGTATCTATTTTGAAGAAATAATAGAAGTTAAATACTAAAAGATCGCTATTTATTTTAAAATATGAATGTAAGCCAATATCACTACTGAAGAGAGCCCTGTCTCATTACTTATTATTACAGGTAACAGTGGTAGCCCTGCAGTTTATTACTGAATCAGTTTGATGATTTTGTTCTTTTTACATGTAGTTCTCATTCCACTTCACCAGTAATTTACATCCACCTATTTTAATCTGCTACTGGGATGAGCGAACAACACCTGACTGTCAGCAAAAATTCTGACTTCCCAAGATGTCTAGACCTTTAAGCATTTAGTAACTCAGTCTGCTACATAAAGAAAAGACATCTGCTGCTTTATTTCATGTGCTGAGTCTATGCAGGTCTTTATTTCATGTGCTGAGGCTATGCAGATCACAATATCACAGTGATTTTAGCAAAATTAAGCTATGATTGTTCCCAAATAGTTGTACTAGACAAAGCTATTATACAGACCACAAAACTAATGCACTTGTACCTGACAGGCAGTTTTTGCTTCAGATTGGCAGTATATGTACTGTGTTTATACCTTTTTTTTAAAAAAAATATTATTATTTATTTTCTTTTTTTTTTCCCCTATCGTCAGAAATATTTGCAGTATACAAATTCCCTAAGTGAAACAACAGGTTGTGAACATTTATTTTGTGTCTTGACATTCTGACCACTGAAACAGATCATAGTGGGTTAAATAGATATGCTAGATATGAATAATGTAACTGATTCCACATTTTACAGATTTGTATAAATCTACACAAATATGTCTATGTTTCATAAATCATTTTTATCCATTCTTTTTCCAATTTCTAGATCCATTATGAATACTAAATAGTGTTTTCTGTATTCCTTATTTTATAACATTTCCACATAATTTATTCTCTTTTTTTTTTTTTTTTTCCCATCTTCAACGTTACTTGCACTTTGTAATTTTCTTAGTTTTGTTTTCTATTTGTACTGCTGTCTACCCAATACTCTCAAAAAAAAAAAATCAATCAAAAACACTTATTTTACATTATTTAGGAACAAGTCAATGAGAATAATCAATATATGAAATATATTTTACTCCAGAACTGAATCAGCATGACTTTTCTGCTTTGGTTTAAATAATTGTGTTTACAAATTTCTATGAATATATTTCATTTAAATGAACTATTTGAGAGAACATTATGCCAGTAGATCTTGTATGATAATAATCAGAGAAGGGAATACAGAAAGCTATGACAGAAAAAGAAGAGAATTTTGATTAAAATTTTGAGCAGCATTTCATGACTTTTTTTTTTTTTTGTCATTTGCTCTTCTCTACTTTCAGCTACCAGGAAGAGACATGCATATGCCTCAGAATGAGATTATTATAGGAACTGCCAAATATGACTGTTTGTTAGGAATACAGCAGATTTCCCATTGTCACTTGTCAAATCATCCTTCAAGTATAATTATAAATATTATTTCCAAATAGTATGTGCAATAATCACTGATACAAACCTTTGTTCCAATCTGTGCAAATAGATTCTAAAATATGTAGCTATTACATCCTGAGGTAATTCTATATTTAGCATAATAATTGTTGTAAGAATCCAAGGTCATTAGAAAGAGTCATTTAAATAACATTAGTACGCAGTTTAAAAGTCATCACAGGTATTTTGAATCTAAGTTAGACCCAGTCAGCTTTGAAGCCCTTGTATATTATGTTCTGATCTGAATTGTAGGAAAGAAAGTTAGCATGCATACAGCAACAAGAATATCTGGAAATACCAATGAAGCAGACCAAGTCTTTGATTTCCATTGGCACAAAGAAGCCGCTAGAAAGTTTACAGATGCACAAATAAAAGAAACCGTGCCCTGTAGAAAATTAAGTTAGACAGCTGGCAATGACCAACTAACCAGTCCCAGTGATTACATTGCCAGGTTGCTGATGTAAATGAGAATTGTTTGTAGTGGTGCCTTCCTCATTAAATAAATTCTTAATGAATAAGTTTCTTTTTGCCATCACCTGTCACTGAAATGAGCATAGAACTTTGACAAAATTTTCATATCATTTGTGACTTTGGTCATTTTCAGTGTCATAAAGATGGAGGGATGAACACAACTAATTTTATTCTTTATTTTTTGAAGAATATATAACATCGGTCTTAAAAATTTTAAAAATAGTCTCAGTGATTTGATATGATAGTCATTATATTATGAGATTTGTTCTCAGAAAAGGAATAAAAACAATAAATAATAATAATAATAATGCATCTAATTTCTTTCCTTCTTTTCTGTTCTTTATTAAAGCAGTTGAAAAGCTAGCCAAAAGTATGTAGTCAACATCTCCAACTGGAGAAGTCAATATTTGTTTAGGGTACCACATTTCAAGAGATTTGTGGCCCAGCCAGAGGAAATCCAGAGAAGAGAAACAAATAAGATAAACGGTCTAAAAATCATGATTACAAAGACAGACAGGAAGAAATGTGACTGTTTGGTCTGAAGAAAAATATACAGAAGGAGTATCCAACAATAGTCTTCAAGCGTGTAAATGTTACTATAAAGAAGAAAAAGAAAAATGGAAAAGTCTGTTCTCCACATCTCGGTTGGGAATAAGACTAGAAATAATGGGATTGACTTGCAACTAAAGTGATTTAGCTTAGACATTATATATATATATATATATGAAATAATAACCCCAAATTGATAAACTCTAGAGAGGATTGCCTGTGAAGGTTCTGGTTTACTCACTAGTAGAAGTTTCTACAAAAAGCTCTGGCTAACAGCAGTAAGGAATAGCAAATATAGAGGTAGAAGACAACTCTGACAGAGGACAATTTAATCCAGAGAGCCTAAAAGGACTAGCAGAAGTCTTTTGGTTCATCTGTTGAAGAAATAGTCTCTTTCTGTCCCTCTCAGTATCCATCGCTCACTTGGCTTTAGGTGCACAGTGATTTAAATAATAATAATAATAATAAAATAAAATAAAATACAACAAAATAAAATAAAATAAAAACTTCTGCTTGCATAAACAAATTAAGACCAATGGGATGCGAATGTTCATTATAATTTAAATGCAAGTGGTGTTGATCAAAACTTGCACATGTCCTTTTTGTATAGGACTAAGACTGAGTGAACAGGCAGAACCAGAGCATCTGGTTGAGGGTGGAACCATCAGTTTCATCATTCTCCTTATAACAGTTTCCCTGGTGATTCCTGTCCCCTGTTTCATGCTGGTAGGTGCTGTGGTCTGCCTCATCTGTGATGAGAACTAAGATACAGTGATGGACACTTTCCAATCACCAATCCTTCCATACCACATTCAAGGTGGGTTTCTTTAAAACTGGTGTCAATGACAGGCCTGTATAATAATGATTTTTAGTTTGTGTTACATTAACAGGATAATCCCTCATGGACTAGAATCCTATTGTCAGACATTGTACAAACTAATGTACAAAGGTGACTTTTTTCTTTTTTTCTTCTTTTTAATCTGGTTCACTGTTGTTGTTGTTGTTGTTGTTGTTTTTAATTTATATATTTGTTTATTTATTATGGTAAGGAGACAAAATCCACCACGACTAGAGTGAGATAGATAAAAACAGTGTAAAGGAAGTTCCAGGTAGTTGAAAACTCATTTTCATTACTATTTCAATGGATCTGAATATGTATAGAGATAGAATTATACTTTATATTCTGCAATAAATAGTTTCCAGGATTCAATGGGAAACTGTGCTGTTTACAGAATTTCAAAGATCTATGCTTGGATGTCTAATCATAGGAAGTGAAGACTGCATGTGTAGTTTTTAGGTCTCATATAACTTCACAAGTCTAAACCTTTGTTGTGGCAGCCCACACTAATCAATTTAAGTTTCTTTCAGATCCATTGGACAGAAATAATCACTTATGCAGGACAATTCATCCAGTCTTGACCAAACTGCCTAAAATATCTAGAACACATTATGTCACTTTGCTTGCAGAGGTGACTGCCTCTCTTGTGTACAGGGGGTGCACCATGTGCACCATGTGCACGGGGCTGGTAGGAGGGTTTCTCCCCCAAACAACTACCAAAAGCCAGATCAAACAGTGATCAGGGAATTAGCAGGAGAAAATGAAATTATATCAAACAGAATAACAGAAATGGAGATTAGAACAGAGCCAGCCTTAAAAGTGCCATGAGAGCAGGATGGAAGTTTTCCATATGGAGAGACTTGGGAGGGGACCAGCACCCACCCAAGATAGGCTGCACGGACTCAAGGGCACTGGGATCAGCAATCCCTCCCCTCCAGGGGTGACGGTAGAACTGTGAGGGGGCACAACCTGTGAGGTGGGGGAGTGCAGGATGGTGACTCTTGGGGTCAGTTACAGGGGCTGGGAAATGTGTAGCTGCTCATTAACTCTCTATAAGTGCCTGGTATAGTGATTTATCTATTATATTACTAGTATTGATCCTGAATTTGTAGTTCATGGCAGGTTAATTACATGTCATTTATAAATTAACAAGCTGCTCTGATCTTGATTTTGGCCTGAACCATGTGAACAGACTACCTTTTTCCCAGTGACCGCCTTTCCTGGGGATGCATACAGAGCAGTCAGTTACAATTAACACTGGATCACAGTTCAAATAATGAAGGCAAACACTGCAGACACTTAGCCATGATGGTGAGAACTTTTAAATCATTTCACTTTTATATTGAAAATGCAGTATCTAGAACCTCCACAAAGTAGTCTGAGAAATTTGGAATTACAGAGGGATTTTACTTCCACATTTTTTTAATCCACATTCACAAGACTACTAGGCAATATTTTTTAAGTCACCTATACCATTAATCCTCAACATTCATATCAAGACATAATTTTAATAGGAGTAGAACTTTATCTTATCCACTGGATAATGATGCATTTCTGATGTTATTTCATTTCCAGTTTTTAAGCATATGAGCAGATGCAGATGACTTTTATTTCATCTTGTTATTCATATCATTCATCCAAACTTAGGAATCAGAAATAGATAAATAAATAAATAAATAAATCATGACTTTTTTTTTTTTTTTTTTCTTTCTGGAATGAAAACCAGATATGTTCAAAGATTTCACTAGTAGTTAAAGGAGAAACATACTTTGCCACACTCCAAGAGAGAAAAATACAATGCTTAATTTGTTACAATCATAATTACATTCATTCAAAGAAAAAAGAAAACAAAAGTAGAACAATTGATGTTTTGCCAAAAACTGTCTTCCTCAGAACTGTAAGTAAATGATTAAAGGCAGAATTAAGTCCCTAAGATGTTTCAGTTTCTAGCTGTAGTAATATCAAATATTTATATATATAGTTTATTTATATGTGTATAGTGTGCTTCTATATGAACATGTACCCATATATATATACCCATATACCCATAAATATACATGCACAGACACCCTGGAAATGAAGGTGGAGGTGTTAATTACAGAGGAAATATGTTTTGCAAAATAAAGTGTATTTTCCCTAGTGTTAGTAGAAACAAAAATGGAAAATTGTTGTGTGCAACACTCCTCTTAACTCATATTTTTCCTAGCCCAGCTGGAGGTATTGGTAAAGGGGTGCTGTAGATCATGTGAAGTGAGCCTTTAGGAAAACCATAATGAAGTCATATTCTTGAGACCTGCTGTACACTAATGCATTCCTATTTGAGTTGGATGTTGTAATGTATCCAGATAATTAGGCTATGCAGCACTGCTGTTAAAAATAAAATAAAATAATAATAATAACAACAATCACACCAATTCCTACCCCAAGTTGAACAAGATTTCAAGTACCACCAGGTTTGTTCATTCTACCCTCATGAATCAGGATTTTGAATTATGAGAGTCACTTTAGGATCATGCACTTTGATAACAATGAGGATTGAGATTTTTTATTTTGTCTCCTAGCTCTCAAATGAATCACCTTTTATGTGCCTAACATTGTCACATGATTACTTAACATTAAGTTAAAAATTTACATTATCCCTGCCAGTGCAATGCTGGAACATTCTTTCAGGGTTTTTCCTCCAAAATGTAACTTTAAAAATCAAACTAAAGTGAAACTAAAGTTCTTGAAACAAATTTGGAACTAGACTAGACTAGACACTTGTTTTTTATGATGAAGTATGTGAGTCATACTTTTTATTTTCCAGAAACACATAAACACACCTCATAAAAAAAATAAAAAATAATAATAATAAAAAAATAAAAGCTGCCTGTTTCTGTGATCCTAAGCATAGGATAACATCCTACTCTATCATCAGGATTTGTTAACTTCAAATCAAGCTAATGAGGCCACTCAATTTATTGATCAACTTGAATTCAATAAACTTTTTATAGATGCTCACTATATATAAATGTTTGTGAGTACTTTTATATAGAATACATACCATAGGGAGGTTGCTGAATATATTCCATATATGTGTCATGTGCATACACGTATGTATGTTCATATAAAGTACATGCATACATGCCCTCAGGCAAATGGATATAAATCACAACCTCTTAATAGGTTACTAATCTATAATCTCATCTAACAGGGACATGTTATGACATATCTAGCATGTTTAGGACTTTTTCAGGGACCTAATATTTTTGCCATTATACAGAATAAAAATCTGACCTAACACAATTCCTCTATTACTAAGAAAGCATGTAGAAATAGACTTTCTCAATGAGACTATGGCAAAATATTTGTACTGCCTTATAGAAGGTTCAGCTATTGTAGTCAGCACTTCATGCTTAATATATGTTCTCTGAAACAGCCTTTCTTACACTGCATAGCTATTACAACTCAGGTTTGACCTTCAATACTTCTGATAGTTTACTTTCAAAGTTTCTCATGACCATGAAAAGACAAAATTATAGCACTTGTTTATCAATAGATCCTAGGAGTATGTTGTAATTGTTTTTACTGTTATTAATAAAATGTGCATTATAATTCACTCAGAGAGATAGACACTGTACAAATGCTGAGAAAAATGACTGCACCTGCTTTGTGAGAGTTTGTTACGTATATGTGTGATAGTGCATGCAACAACAGTGCCCTTCACACTTCTGCAGTTAAAACATAACTTCTGAGATTTCAGCTGGTGTAAGATTATTGTAGCAATGACAGGTTACAATATCTATAAATTAAGGCAATATTTTTTCTAGGCCAAATGACATAAGCAGGAAAGAAGACAAGGTTTTGGATACATTCACATTTTATTATTTATTTATTTATTTATTTATTTTTCCAGAAAACACCTTTTCACCTTGTAGTAAGAGCGAGAGAATCTCTTGTAAAATCTAGAAGGAGTACAAAAAGCTTTGAAATAAATATTGATGTTACTGTAGTGGTGTATTAAACCCTCTTAGTCTTTCAGTCAGCCCTTAATAAAATCATTTATTTTCTCAAAGTTTCTCTTAGGGGATAGATATCAAAATATCTTGTCTCAGAAATATTTAATAGAACATACTAGTCTACTGGGTCAGACAATATAGAAATAATATACCCATGACATATAAAAATATATAAAAGAAGATTATACCCCGCAACATCTTTGACAGTGAGTTCTGTAAATAATAATGTTATTTAAGCATGTAATCAGTGCTTCCTTTTGCATGTTCTGCACACATGAAATGCTAACTTTCATGAACACCCAGCTACAGGGGATATTCAAACAGATTTAAAACAAGATTTTCATGGCTACTGTAATAAAAATCATGTAAAAATACTAAATGTATTTTTTTATGTAAAGTAATGTAATTATTATAACAAACATGAAGAAATAATTTGAATAGTAAGGAAACAAAAATTGCTTGTTTCCAATAACTCATCACTTTACTTTATTTATTTATTTGTTTGTTTGTTTGTTTTCCAGCAAAATTGTGTCCTACAATGTTTCTTTGTCTGAATGCCTCACTTCAGCATCAGGCTATGAAATACTTTAGAAAACTGAGACTAAACTTTGCATTAAAGGTGACCTTATCAACATATTCCTACTTCCACTTATTTAGTTATAATCAAAACCTGTTCTGACACATGAAAGATGTTCTCATTATGCAAAAAATATCTGGACTGGCATAATAATTTGAAAGACATCCAACAGCTTTACTTCATAGCCAGCACTGGAAAACATCCTCACACTACCTTGCTGCTTAGTTCTGTGTATTCTGAGGTTCAGAGTGAATACTCACAATGGACTTGTTTTCATTCTGATTTTATCAGACAATTCCTACACCATCCTGTTGATAAATATGCAGCAGATCAGTCAACAGAGAGTTGCTATACATATTTTCTATTCAAAAAAACAACCAACCAGCCAAATAAACAACAACAACAAAAAAAAACACCAAGCAAACCCCCAAAAGTAAAAATGCAGAGACTTACATTTTTTGAGAATATAAAGGATTTTTTTTTTTTTTTTAATTCAGACTTTTCATTTCATAGCTCAAAATGACTTTTAGATTCTGAAGACCTACAGTCATATTCTATAGGCTGACTGAGGTTTTCTGTCATACTGTGTCTCTTCAGCTCTTGTTTTCCAATTTAGGGGTGTCCAGTCATTTTCAAGGACATAATTATACTACTTTATTTTCCCCTTTCTAAATAAGCATTATTTTCCTGAAGGCATATGAACAAACCCCTGCATTGTTTTTAGTTATGTTTCAGTTCTCTAAACACTACAGAAATGATTGTGGGTTAAATGTCCAAAGACATTTGGATGTCTAATTCCAAACTGAGTTGAGTATCCCAGTGTAAGTGCATATTGCCAGTGTAAGTAGTTCAATGATGTTACACTGTGTCCAGTCAGATTAAAATTATATTAGACGATTTCAAGGGCAAGGACTTTAAGGGTTTTAAGTTGTTTTCTGTCTTGGGATAAAACATTTTTCAAAGTTTGTTTTCATCAAGCAAATTTTCACCTGAAATTTATTTCTTGTTTCACTGTATATAAGTAATAGTGGTTCGTATTTTAACATATAATTTGTTATAAAGGAAAGAAAGAAAGTCTCCTTGGATTCAGAATGACAGTAAATCATAGAATCATAAAATTATAGAATGTCTCAGGTTGGAAAAAAAGATCATCTAATTCCAACCACCCTTCCATTGGCAGGGATGCCACCCACTAGACCAGGTTGGCCAAGACCCCATTCAGCCTGTCCTCAAACAACTCCAGGGATGGGGCATCCACAGCTTCTCTTGGCAACCTGGTCTGGTGCCTCACTACATTTACAGTGAAGAATTTCCTCCTAATGTCTAGTTTAAATCTATCCTATTTTAGTTTAACACCTTTCCCCCTGTTCTGTTATTGTTTGCTCAAGTAAAGAGTCCTTCTCCATCCTTTTTATAAGACCCCTTTAAAAACTGAAAGGCTGGAATGAGGTCTTTCCAGAGTGTTCTTGTCCAGGTTGAACATCCCCAGTTCTCCCAGCCTTTCTTCAAAGGAGAGGTGCTCCTTCTGATCATCTTTGTAGCCCTCTTCTGGACTTGCTCTAACAGGTCCACGTATTTTTTTTTGTGCTGGGGACCCCAGACCTGGATACAGACCTCCAGGTGAGGCCTCACAAGGGTAGAGCAGAGGTGCTTCATCCACCTACTGACAACCCCTCTGTTGATGCAGCTCAAGATGCAGTTGGCCTTCTGGGCTACAAGCATGCACTATTGGCTCATGTCGAGCTTATCGTCCACCAGAAGCCCTAAGTCATTCTCTGCAGGGCTGTTCTCAATGAGTTCTTCTTCAAGTCTATACTCCTGTCTGGGATTGTCCTTACCAAGGTGCAACACCTTGCACTTGGACTTGCTGAACCTCATGAAGCTTGCATGGGCCCACTTCTTCAGCCTGACCAAGTGTCTTTAGATGGCATCCTCGACTTCTTTGGTATCAACCACACCATTCAGCTTGGTGTCATCCGCAAACTTACTGAGGGTGCACTCGATCTCACTGTCAAGATGTCAAACTGTGCTGGTCCTAGGATATATCCTTGAGGGATACTGTTTGTCACTGGCCTCCACCTGGACATAGAGCCATTGACCACTACACTCTGGGTGCAGCCATAGAGCCAATTCATTCAATTCCTTATCCATGGTATGGCCCACCCTTCAAATTCATATCTTTCCAATTTAGAGATTAGGACGTCATGCGGGATCACGTCAAAGGCCTTGCAGAAGGCCAAGTAGATGACACCCGTCGGTCTTCCCTTGTCAGCTGATGCAGTTACTCAATCATAGAAGACCACCAGACTGGTCAGTCATGATTTACCCTTGGTGAAGCCATGCTGGCTGTCCCAGATCACCTCCTTGTCCTGCATGTGCCTTAACATTGCCTCCAGGAGTATTTGTTCCATGATCTTCCCAGGTACAGAGGTGAAGTTCACTGGTGTGTGGTTCCCTGTATCTTCCTTTCTACCCTTTTTAAAACTAGATGCATTGCAGCATGCTGAGCTCCCCTCGCAACTTGGCAACTTTCTCAGAGAGTGCTTCTATCTGGTCACACTTGCACTGACAACACCCATCTCTGTCTTCACGCCCTAGGCGGACCTCCAGATATTGGAGCTCCCTGCAACAGATGGTCTGTGTGGCTCTTTCAGTCTTTGGGAGGTCTGTCTGGCTAGAAGCATCTACCAGAGTCTGTCTGGGTTTTGGTCTCAGCCCAGAAGTTGCAGTTTTTACCGGTTTTACCTCACTGGAAGCCTCTTTATAGTGCTCTGAGAAACAGAGGGTAGAGATTGGTTCAACTCCTTCCCTCCATGCACACACAGCCATGCAAACTGCTGTGCCATGCTCTGTTTCACTGCTCTGTTCACCCCACTCTTTGTTGCTCGTACTCCCCAGTGGCTGCCTTTGTACAAGCAAGAAGGGGAACTCCTGGCTCTGCCCAAGCCTCATTAGCCACTCTCATGAGGGCTGCTGGGTCCTGACAACTCCTTCATCTGCCACAATTGGCCTCCAGAATGTGTACCCTGGAGCCTGTGGTAAGACATGGTGGCAAGAATTTTTACACTTACCTGGAAAATTTAGAGGTTTGTCCAGTAAAACCAGGTAGTAATAAGGAAGATGAGTAATAACATACCTCTATGTGATATTTCTATGATGTTGAAGAGCTTTAAGAACTTGTTAAAGCATGACACATAACATTAGTAGAAACAGCTGTTTCTTTTGGCACTTTCCATTCATCATGTTTTGGACCTCTTGACTAAGTTTTTTCTGAAGTGATTTCCTTTTTCAATGAGGTGAGAAGACAAAACCTCACAGAAACTATGATTAGAAAGAACAAGAATATCTTCTCTGCTTTCACAAGGTATAATTTGTGAAATTATACTAAAATTAACAGTTTCTTGAATGCAAGAATAATTAATTTAAAAATTGCTATGAAGTGCAATATATGTTAATAAGAAAAAAAGAAAAATAAAGCGGTGTATTAGTTCTCAGAACATCAGAAATTTTAACATCTCACATATTATATTACATACAGCTATTCAGAAGTATATCAGAAATGCAATACCTGTATTACAATTTCTGAATTTAAAGTTGCATGGCTTTCCTCTGATTTAGCTTTAAAATGGCTGTTTCCATTGTTGTATTGGTTTCTCTATTTTAACATGTACTTATTCCTGATAGTAAAAAGAAATTTAAGGATTTTTGACATCATGATAGCTGATCTTACACTCCCTGGTCCTTTCTGTAAAATTGTTCTAGACTGGAGGTTCCAAGGACTAGAGAATGATTTCACAATGATCCTGTAATATCTGTACAAATGTGTTTACATTGCATTATATGTTCTCTATAAAACAAATATAACATACACAAACACACACACATCCCAAATCATTCACACCTAAAATCAGCCAATGTTTTTGGGGAAAACTGGTATTATAAGATCACGATAATGAGCTAAAATAAGACCTAAATACAATAAACATAGAAATAAAACTAGGCTTTTATCTATTTCTAGAAAATTATCAGTCATGTTTTCAAATATAATAAGAAATTTTAAATATAGTTCTAGGTATACATAACTGCAATTGCAATTTATGACTGAAAAAAATTTTAAGGATTCTTCTACATGGCAATGATATTGAAAGTGTTTTATCCAGCAATAGAAGGTTTTCTAGAGTGACAAAAAATATTCTTATTTATGAGACATATGGCTCTATGCTGTGAGTCTCAAGGAATCATTTACCATAATCTCAGAGAAGGGTATTTTCATGGTAATAGAGCAGAGAGGAAGAGGAAGAGGAAGGGGAAGGAAAAAGGGAAGGGGAAAAAGAAAACATTTTTGAGCCTTACAAGAAATAAATGCATGGGCTGTTCCTTATACCACAACAACTAGAAGCAGAGAGTCTAGGGTAATATGGAGATCAGACCTTTTTACTGAGACATTTACCATGACAAATGTTTTTGCAGAGTTTACAGTTGTAGGATAAATAGTTGAATATACAAAAGAATGGAAGAAATTAAATCTGTAACTTCAGAAATGTTGGTAATATCCAGAGGGTTTCTTCTGTCTGTAGCCTAAAAATCTGAGGGTGTAACATTACTGTATATACAATATCTGTTCCTCTTTGCTAACAAGAGTTATTCATATTTATGGACTGAGATTTAACTGTATCAGTGGAAGTAGGCTGGAGACAAAACATTATTTAAATATATATTTTTTTCCTTTTAGAAAGTGCAATTTGAAATTTTCTTTCAATATCCTATGTAATGATTTTTAGTTAAAAATAAAATAGAAATAAAACCAGGAACTAAACAATTAAGATGGTTTCAAGATATTGAATAATTTATTGTCTAGAGCAATCCCAATTGTATGTGAAGTTTTAATTTTGCTGCATTGAATATTTTCTATGAAAATTTTAATATTTCCACAAACCTTTTCACAATAAATAAATAAATAAATACATCAAAATTAGAGAGGCATTAAAAAGATATTTCTGTTAGCAGCTAAAATTTCATTAGAAGATTGAAATATAATTACCATGGTCAAAAGTGCCATGCACTTAATTATTTTCAGAGTGGCCATGTGTTGAATTAAGGAACCCAGTTTCACATACTGTCATTTAAATGTGCTTACTAATCAACAGTGTGTTTGTCATTTGAAGCAACAAGTTGCACTGGAAGTGCTAAAGAGTGCCCAATAAAATTAAAGGTATGTAAGGCAAGAATCATCTGGCAAGGACTGTGTTTGGACTTCACAGGACTTCCCAGAGCCAAATATATCTTGTTATAACTAATGTTTTATTTGAATAGCCATAAGTACTTGTGAAAAGTTTATAACATCTTTGCATATTTTTTATATATTGTTATCAATAACTACTGTCTTTGAATACATTGTCACTAATAACATCTTATAATTATTATAATTTACAGAAATTCCAGGAATTTGTGGTACAAAATAGAATCACAGACCTAACAAAACACATATATCTATAGCTGTGAGGCTAGACTGAACTGTTTGTTAAACACAAAGAAATAGTTTATGTTCAGTGAAGACAGAAGGGAAACACAAACAAATATAAAAATTGGTCTGGCTCATTTTTGATGTTTAGAAACTTTCCACTCATCAGCCCTATCAGCCCCCATTGATTTTTCTTTTGGGATGAAATCTATGTTCTTAATGTATTCATTTTTAATAAGGCCTTAAAGAGCCTGTAAGAAAGGAAAAAATAAATAAATAAAATAAATAAATAAAATTAAAGGTTTTATTTGTTTAACCATTACTCAATAGTACATTATTTCAATGAGAAATATAGTCAGAAATTAATAAAGAAATTATATAAATAAATTAATTAACCAGATTTATTTATTTGGTTAGAGACACTGAAGCACTAAAAATGAAAATAGTAATAAAAAAGTCAAACAAACAAACAAACAAAAAAAAACAAACACATACCTTTTCATTGATGATAAAGCTTATCTTGACAAGAGTTTTAAACTTGAAATTGCATGGCATAATCTTCTTTCCCTCCTCTGTTAAATTTGGGTCATATGGACATGGATCCTTGTCTTCTCCAAAAACCTAACCACTAGGCTATGCTGTTGCTCTGCAAATACACAAATGTATATTAATTAAATGCAAAGCAAGGAGATTGTCAATGACCTAGTAATTAAACCTCTCAGCTATGATTCAGATGATCCCAGGCTCCATGTGCTGTTCTTATGATCATTTAGTATGTTACTACATCATGCTGAGCAATTCCAACAGAATAAGCTATTGCTATGAGAAAATGCCTAATAGTCTGATCATCAGAGCAAATAGCCTTAGATACAAAGCCCAACATGTCCTTTTGATGGACATCCACTGAACATAGTCTAAAACACATCTTGATGTTGTTTAGCTGGAGTCAAGTCCTATCTGAGATGAGGTAAAATAATAATAAGAAGAAGAAGAAGAAAAATTTTTAGTCATAACCTAGAAATATTTTTAAAGATAGAAATATTTAGCATAATCTTTAGCATAATTCAGAGCTTGATGCTAAAAAGTCCTGAACATTCTGGGCCAGTTCAGCTAACTACTTAAAATAAGTACAATTTTGGAGTAGATTTCCCATATATTTCAACAAAAAAAGTACTGATTTTTTTGACTTTCACCTATGATAAAATTAATAATATATAATCAGCACATTGGAAAGACTATGTCATTGGTCTTGAAATCTTTGAAACAAAAAATAATATTTTTTCAGTTACACTCTGTGTTTCCTTTGGAGTCAAATTGCTTCCATCTAAGCCCTAGACTGCCAATTTAAGAACATAATTTTGAGAAAAGGCTAAAAATTAAATCACATTTTAAGCAAAGTTTGGGAAGACTTCATTTATTTATTTGTTTTTATTTGTATTTAATTGAAGTCGTCCATGCATTATAAAACTAATTCTTCTGGACAATTGGACTTTAAACATGTGACTATTCTCAACATTTTAATATGAGAGTTCCAGCATTTTTACACTTCATAGATCTGGGCCAAGTAAGTTGTTTTCAGGAAGGAATTCCCATACCCTACTATAACCATAGTAAGAGATATAATCCATTAACCGTTTAATAAGACACATAAACTTAGACTCAAATTTATGTCATTAAATGCTGTGCTGAATAAAGGCACTGTATAACTTGATATCTGCATGTAGATTTAAACTTATCTATTTATTTATTTATTTGTTTCTTTATTTTCCTGGAGGTGATTATATATATAAATATATAAATAGGGTAAAACTCAAGGTCTGAGATCTAGACCAATGGCTTTCTGGATTGGCAGAATCCCTAGGGCTCAATGCCAACAACATCCACAGGACATTCACAGATGACTCTCCATCAGATAGATAAGGTTACTATAAACAATGGAGATTAGTCAATAACGTCAATGTAAAAGAAAGAGTAATGCAATTCTTCCTTCATCAGGTTCATCATCAGTTCAGTTACTTGCAAATAGACCTATGCATGTGCTTGAGAGTCCCTAAGATATCTTGCCAGTTCTTGAAGAAGTTGATACCCTCTTTGCAACAGCTAAACCAAAAAAGGAAAGGAAAGCAATAGAAAATGGAAGCAAATTAGGGCTGACCTGTCAGGCCATGTTAGAAAAGAGTATACCAGTAGTAAGACTAGAACTGAGTAGGTAGACAGAAATAGCCAAGAAAACATTTGAAATGGGTAGCAGATGGAGAGACTAAAGAGATAATGAATTTGTGAGTTAAGAACTGTGTCTGGCTAAGGTAAAAGTTTAGGAGAAAGCTTAGAATTGAAAGTGAAAACGATAACCTCTGAATTAGATAGCTGAGGCTTTTTCGTGAAGTATGGGAAGAAAATTAGAGTTTCACAAAATATGAAAGTATAATACATAAAGTTATAAACCCCAAAAGGTGAAGTCTGGAACCATACAAGAAAGAAGACAAACTTAATCAGGAGCTGCTGTGGAGGAGAAATAGCACTGGGACACAGGTTGATAGAAAGGGAGAAGAAAGTGTTAAATCTTCCAGAGACATGGCAAGAAAATATATTCTCACAGAATTACATGTTCATGTAGAGTGGATCGGTACCCTAAATAGAAAATCTTAACATTACCCTATTTTCAGCAAGCTTCTATGAAATCTGTTTGGCACAGTGTCACAGACTCCTGCAGTTCTGGCATTCACACAGGGGACTACTCCCACCTGCTGCTACCACTTACTCTGTTACATGGAGTGTCAGAGGTCTGCAATCCATCTAAAGCTTCCAGCCAAGCTGCCAGGTAATACTGTGTGATGTGCTTTCTGCTTTTCCTTTTTTTTTTTTTTTTTTTTTTTTTAAGTATTATTATTATTATTATTTTCTAAATGGATATTGTACACAAATCCCATCGTCTTCTTCTGCCTATTTAAAACACTGTGATGCTGCAAAACCAAGTCAGGATATCTGCACTCTGACTTTGCATTGATTTTACATAATTACGTGCAATTTATTTAAAGTAACTTCTCACAGATGGTTACTAGTTATCTAGTCCTTATCTCATCGTCCGGATGAATTTATATGCACCTGGAAGCTGCACTGTAGAGTTGCATAGTATTTTGAAATACTCCACATATTCTGGAAAAAGAAAAAGAAAAAAAATAATAAAAAAAAAAAAAAAAGAAAATCCCAAACACATCATCTGATCTACTGAAATGGATACCTCTCCTTCCTCTCTTCTCATCAATTAATGGTGTAAAAACGTCCTCTTCGCTAAAGAGTATTGTGAAAAAGCAACCATGCTTTATGTGCCTTTGCATGTAATGTGTGAGTGAGTTCTATGATTTCTTAAAGCTCAGGAGATGCTTCTGGCACCCTGGAACATGGGATAGGGACTGCTCATGTCACACCGTTTGCAGTCATATCTGGTGTTCATCATCTACAAGGCTTCTCTGAGTTAAGCACAGAACTGCTCCAGCAGGGTCTGCCGAACCCACATGCATAGCTGGCTGGCAAAACAGAGATCGGGGTGTGAGGGTAGGAAGTGTGAGAGAATCTATGACATCACCCTGAAAATATGGAGGGGTGTTAGTGGGGCTTGAAAGATAGGAACCCGGTGGGTGGGTCTGACAATTAATGTGTGGGACTGGACAGGTCTGTGTTCTTTCATGTTTGTGATAATATGGATATTTCAGAGAGGAATGTCATAGCAGAAGAAATGAGTAATTCTTCCTTCAGAACGGGTTTCATAGTAACTATGCAGTGAATCGCGTTTGGGCCTGTATATTCAACATCAGAAAACAAAACCAAATATTGAATGCTTTTCATTAAGTGAGCAATATCCACATTTTTATCTGTGCCTTGAATGAAGGAATTTCCTATGCAAAAATATCATATGATCGTGTAATTAAAAACTGTACTGAATGCATAATAACAGACAAGAGGCTAAGATTTATACAGGCAACAATCTCATCCTCACACACATAAATACATATATGATTTTCTATTTGCCTGTGTCATAAAATTAATTCAGGATTAATCACTGAGTGAGAAATATCTGACCAAACACAGAATCTAACACAGCAATTTAAATGTAAAGAGAGCTGCTTAGACACTGGATATTCAGTGGAGAGAGAAAGACACTTAATGCTTTCCACAATCTGGTTTGGATACATGTTTTAAGAAAAACACCCTATAACTACATAATTCCATAGCACTGACTAAAAAAAAAAAAAAAAAAAAAAAAAAATGTCTGAATGACTACTTCAGATGTAAGCAATGTAGGCTTCTAAGATTAAATAACATGAATCTCATGCTGTGTTTATTTAATGCTTCAAATTCTTACCAATAAAAACAATGCCACACATATTTTAAAATAGATTGCAGTTAATATTACAGCAAGATATAACAATTTTTATAACTCTATAACAATTATATCTAGGTTAAGTACCCAAACATTACCTACTGCACTACAAAATACTTGGAGTAACATAAATAAACTGAAAATGTGTTATGACATCTTGAAATGCATACTATGTTTTAATAAAATAAAAAATAATAACAGTAATAATAATAAAATATAATAAAGGTAAAGAAGTTAAATAATTCATCTTTGGTTACTAGGTTTTTGAAAAATGACAGACAGAGAAAACACACATTTCCAACATGTAACTATCTAGTTAGTCAGAAAAATTCATTATTTTTTTCCCAAATCAGTATTACAGATATTCAATATTTTCTTGCGTAATTTGAAATTAGACATCAGTCAGATATAAGCAACAAGTAGATATGATTTGTAGCTCTAAAAATTATACCGGATCAAAATCTGATTGTAAAATTGATTGTAAGCACAGAATTTGACAATTTAGTAATTATATCAAATTACTTAATGTGATAGTAAAGTTCCTTTCATGAGGTGTTATATAGGCAAACTACATGTGAAGTGACAAGACAAGTAAGTTATGTTTGATTTCTTCAAATATAAGTATGATTTTCATCTCTACACATGATGAGAAAGAGAAAAATCCAAGGATTTTCCATTTTAATTTAAATTTTCCTTGAATTCACAGTTCATGATAACATGAACTTTTAACATTCATTCAATTATTTACAAATGTATGTAAAATGCATAAAGATACATAATGGTCTGAACTGATAAGTAATAGAGCAGGGCTTGGGAAAGTGATTGACACTGTGACCCAATTCAATCTGAGAATTTTTCCCTCATTATTTCTTTCATTATATTTTAAGAGGAAAAATATTAATAAAATAAAGAAGCATGCGTAACATTTAGCAGTGACATTGGTGACTAAAGAGGAGTGCAGCTCCACTGGAAAATTACACCATCGTGTACTCTGTGTGGATACATTAATGCTTGACATAGAAAACAACATTTATCCCTTTTTATTTTTCTATTAACTATGGATCAGAATAGCTGAAGTATTAGTATGCCAGACAAATACAGATTATATTTCTAGCACTAAATGCATGATGCCATATTTGAAATTAAGTCGTCATATATCAATTAATTATAAAATGTTTAAAGCTGGCATGGATACTTAAGAATTCAAGTGATATCATCTGGAACACAGAAGTATAATGTTATCACAGTGGCTCTACATGCAACCCCATAAGATTTTAGTGGATTTATACATATGGTGGAAGAAGGTGGAATTCATAATTCCGATACATAGATTCATAGGGAATTTGGTCACAGAGACAGAAGATGATACTCAAGCACTAGGTTCATCCTGTGGTGGAAAAGCTGTCTTTGATGTCAGTGTTGTGTGAAGTCCACTGGTTTCTAATATGAAATTGACTTTGTAGGGAGTGCCTTTGTAGGCACTGGTGTCATTCCACAGGATTCATACAGTACTATCATGGTTACCATTCAGAAGTTCTTTTGTACTGATGATATTAGTGTGAATGTGTCATTATATCTTTTTGTTTCTGTTTTCTAAATATAGGACCAATTTTACTTGTATCTAAGGAACTCACAAAACAGCAACATAGCAGTTTCAGATATTTCTGCCTTAACAATTGTCTTCCAGCTATGTTACAGTAAACCTTCAGACATGCTATCACTCAACATGCTATACAAATTTATTTGGATTATCACAACAGTGGCATAGTGAAACTTACCTGTCTTAAACACACTGTTCTCCAGTTTGTGCATTATTCAGCTGAACATCACCAAGAAAAAATTTCAATGTCTCTTTCATTTTCTATTCCAAATAATATACATCTGACTACTAATGCATCCAATTTCTGTTGTTCTTTATTGCAGACTGATTATTCTCTACTACTAATGAAGGTTGCTTTTATGCATTTCTTTTTGCCTTTTCTCACCACTTACCTCAAAACAGATAATATAGAACAACAACAGTTAAAAAAAAAAAAAAAAAAAAAAGAGAGAGAAAAAAGAATCTGAAACACAGGTATTGAATTATTTATTTCACATAGAGGAGTTTGGACTGTGAAGCAGTGTACTCTGGAGATGATTCCAAAAATATGGGAAAAAAAAAAAAAAAAAAAAAAAAAGAAGATGAATTAACTATCTTTACTTTTTTTATCACCTTACGAACGCACAAATGCATGTTCTTTTAAAAAGAACTGCAGAGAAAATTCCCCACCCTTTCTATAAACATACAGATCTATGTATTTAATTTTATTCACTGATATCTTGGAGCAACGATAAGGAAATCAACAGTATCTGATACTTGAAGGTGAAAAAGCCTATGATCATCCTGATGTATCTGAGTAGATTTTAAATCATATTTTCTCCTAACTTTTAGTTTCAATGCAGTATACCAAGTAGATGTAGTGTCACATGTCAGTGCTGCTCAGTGAATTGATTTCACAAGCGTATTTACTGTGAAATGTGTAATTTTTTTCAATTGTTATACCTACAGTTCCTCCAGACTCTTCTTTATAACATTGTAAGTTTTCCAGGACCCTGTCCAGACTGTTTTAGAAGATCTCCAAAGAGTGAGACTCCACAGCCTCTCTGGACAACCTGTTACATTGCTCATTCACCCAGTCAGTAAAAAAGTGATTCCTTATGTTCAAGGGGATCCTCATATGTTTCCATTTGTGTCCATTGTCTCTTGTCCTGTTCTGGGAACCACTGGAAAGAGACTATCTCTGTCTTCATTGTACCTCACAAAGATTCTTTTGCAAAGTTTCAGAGTTCTTTTCTGTAAAATTAAGTCATGGAATATGAAGTCAGAACCAAGGAATCTTCAGAAAATGAAATTAAATTGATACTTTAATGAGTTTTAAACACAGCAAGAAAATTAGAAGTCTGAAAATAACAACAACGAACAGAAATTAAATATGTGTGAAATTATGAATGCCTTTAAATTGTATTGAAAAAAGGTATGGAAAAAAAAATAATTCTGTGACAAGGTCTGGTTGATAGTCAATATATCTGAATGTGTTATAAGATTAAATCTTAAGTAGTATTTGAACTATACTTTATTTACTATAGTTTATAAGCCACACGTAACTTGTATTCAACATTCCTTCAAAATAGATATTTTAATAAATCTGCCTGAGTTTGTGTCTTGATAAATAATTATTTTTCAAAAATTAGAAATATTTAGCTGAAGTGTTTATTATTATTATTATTTTTAATTACAGCTACTTAAAATCCTTATTTCCCTTGGAGATTTTAACCAATAATTTAAAAAATCTGTAGGATGAAGAAAATATCAAAACCTAACATTGTGTCAGAGAGCAATGACATCCGCAAAATTGCTGAGAAAAAAAAAAAAAAAAAAAAAAAAAAAAAAAAGGACAAAGGATATAGCTGAAGTATACCTCTTAACCTCTTTTAACAAGAGGTAAAAATTACAGCTTTTTGGACTGACTGACTAAATAAAGCAAAATTAAAATAATAATAATAATAAATAAAAGCTTAAAAATAAAACCTAAAACTCTGAAGAATATTAATTCCATAAAAGAAAATTTAAAACTTAAGTTAATAATTCAGATGGAATGAGACATTTTTGTTTCTTCATATTTTTAATTGTAAAATATATTATTATTAATTTATTTTTCATTTAGAGTCATGTATTAAATGCTGCTTGTTTTCTGTATTAATTAATCTACTGGAATACAACATTATTTTCTTGATGGCATATATGGTTACAAAATACTGCATTTTTGCTGCATTGAAATAAATAAATAAATAAATATTAAAATTAGGAGGAAAAAAGAAAGATAAATATTGTTTCTACTTGCTGGTTGAATAACTTGCTAAATGTACTCAATAAATTATATTTTAAGAATTAATTATATTGTTAATGAATATAATAACAAATTATAAACATACAGAAGGGAAAATAACCAAGATGAATATTAGAAAAATTTGCTAGTGGAAAAATGTGATTCATTTTCATTCTTCCACTGTTAGTCAATAGTGAACTGGAAAGAATAAAATGTAGCCCAGGCTTCTGTTCATTAGTCTCTCTCTCTCCCCAACACTTCCTCCCCTGCATCTTTTTTTCTTTTTATATTTGAATTCTTAAAGAAACTATCGAAGACAAGGACTTATGTAGAGAAGGAAAACAGAAGAAGAGAGACTTCACTGGGCCATTGTAGCCCACATGTTTCTAAGGCAGAGGGGGCAGGGGGAAATCTCTGTCAGAGATTATGGTTAAAATGACATGATCCTTATTCACAATGCCCTGTGGTCTGGGAGAAAGGAACTATACAGATATTGAGTAGAAGCAGTCAAAATAAGGACTCTGGGACATTTGGAATACTTCTCAAAGTTTGTTTTGTTCTGTTTTGTTTTGTTTTGTTTTTTTGTTTTTCTACTTCATTTAACTTGTTGCTGCTTGATCTGTTCTCTGTCTCAACATACCCATTATTCACTAGCAGTAATAAACTGGACTATTATTTTCCCCACAGTGGCTCTATCTACATCTCTTTCCACATCTCTTTCCATTTACCTAATCTCTTCTCCACAAAAAAATAATCAAAACTTACCCATCTATGTAGTTTTTATTATTATCATCTGCTAACAAGTCATAGCGTTCACCATGCCTTTGTCTTGTTTATTTTTTCATGATGTTTTTGCCTTGTTTATTTAAGTTTTTCAGCAAAAGAATGGTATACCCAATTTTTTTGGCTAGCCAGGAGAAAAATATTATTATTTTCTACTACCAATAAAGTGTACAATTCAGGGCTTACTGAATGCAATCGAAAAACAAACAAACAAACAAAAAAAAAAACTCATATATTCCTCTGTATTCAGATTATTATGGCATACGCTTTCTAATGTACGAGACATCAATCAATGTTTCTTAATTTCTGTTTTGCATAGACATTCACATAACCAGTACAAAACCTAGCAAATTTTGTAATAAAAATCAAAAAGTTATTCAAGGGAGATTTATTGAATCTAACTTTAAACACTATTGGCATCTACACCTCAGCTAGTCTCTCTGGGCTACCTTTATAGTCAGGGAAGAGAAATTGAAATACCTTCTGGGGTCTAATTTATCTCAACCAAAATAGACATCTAGTATAGGTCATACCAATTGCACCCTAAATATTTCTATTTCTCTACTTTGCGTACAAAGGGAGGCTAAAGTGACTAACAATTGCACTGTAGATGAATGAGGTCAGTTGAAATACCTCTCACCCTTTGTTATCAATTTCCATGTTGACTACAATAAGCACAAACATTTTCTGAAAATTATCAATGAGCTGATTACTACTTTGTCATGTTACTTCCTGTGATACAAATAACCTATAATTTCTTAGGCAGAGTTCATTCTAAAAATCTGTATTCCTAAAATCTGAAATTTTACAATATTTAAGAGAAGCACTTTTTTGTTCTTGTTTTGTTTTGGTTTGGTTTGGTATAGTTTTCTTTTAGCCTTTTACTTCAATATTAGTTTCTGATCTCCAGTATCAAGAAACTGGCCTCTGGGTTAATTTTGTTCTTCTCCAGTATGTTTATAGATTCTTGCATATTAGCTGCTTAAGAACATTCACCCATAGAAACATGAACACTTCAGTATTAAACATCTGATCAATGTGAGAGTTTCAGAGGAGAAAGTAGTATTAAAAGTTTATTCATTCTGTGCACTCTTTAAAGATGATTAACTATCTTTATTATATTAAAGCAAACCCAAAGCCATCTGCCAAAGGCGATTGTGTCCAAGCACTGAAACCATTTCATGTGAAAACTCATTTTCAGGCTCCTAATTATTTTTCATTATAGTGGCAGTGTGGAATAGATTGGAATTGGACAGTAATTGCCAGGTCTGAGCAGTGTGGACCATTGCAATGTATCAGTTTAGATGAAGTGTGACAAGGATACATCTAGATACTATATAACTTCCATTAAGCAACTTCCCTGTCCCTGATCATGTAACACTTCATAGAATGTGGTCAGCACAAGGTCATCATAATGGCTTTCTGACTGATTTCAAGTATTTTGTACATGCACAAGCTGTTAACCCCCTCCGTTAACATCCCTCTAACAATGTCCAGTTATTACAATTGTCAAGGATATTTACAGTATTTCTCCTGAGGGGATAGGAGAACTTTAAAAGGTTGTATATATGTATATTTTAATGCTTTGTGATGCTAAAACATCCTGGAATTGAGAAACAAATTACCCAGATGGTAATAAAATGCTTTTTCACAGCAGCTTATGTGTTAAGTCCTGGAGTGTAAATTGGAAAAGAAATTATCTTAGGTTAAAGCTCTTCATCTATAGGCATTTCTTGCAACTAAACTCTTGTATCTCATATTTCAGCCTTTAATTCACTTCTTCATTGCTCTCTCTTTCTCTTGCCCTTCCCAGAACAAAGGCATTACTACTTGATCTAACCACTGGAATCAGTAAGCTCACACTGGCTTAACTAACCTTTCAGTCCTTAGCTTTAACATAATTCCCTGAGATTCATGCTAATACTTTTCTTGCTAATTTTGGCTTACATGGTTTGATTTAGCAAAGTGTATTCTCAGATTTGTGTGTGTACCTCTCTATTTCTGAATACTCTCCTTATTCCCTGCAGAAGAGTATCCAACAATCAAGCAACAGAAGTTAAAGACCAGTTTTGAAAATATCCTGACTTCATTTTTTTGTCCTTTTTGTAATTTAATGGAAGTACATTTTGGCAGCAGTTGCACTAAGGAGAATGTTGGCTGTTCCTTACACCAATGATGCCAAATACTATAACTCTGACTCCATGGCAGATATTCAATCACATAAAGCTTCTTTTCAAAAGGTGAGCCCAAAGTTCCTTTTATCTTTTCCTACATACCTATTCTGTACTTTCCATACAATGAAAGCATGTGTCTCAATATTTTTGTAATATGACAAAATTGTACTGTATTTAGAAATATGTCATAACACTAGCTTAGCTATTTCTCAGAGGCATAATATACTGTACAGATACACTCACAGTTAGAATGAATGTGTTCTCACAGCTCAAGTCTTTGCTGTTCAGCATTTGAAAAACTGGATAAAGTGCCAGTTCAAGCACAGGATTATTAAAAAATATATTGATTTTATCTGCTGTAAACAGTAAAAATCCTCCAAAATTCCAAAGATAACAATATATCATGTTGCTTTCCTTGTCATTCACAGAAGAGACATTTTTAAAAAATAAAAAATATGTACTTAATGAAGTCATCAGTCATCAATGAACCTCTAAATTAAAAAAATGCTTTAAAATGTTCTGTAAATATAAGGAATTCATAATAAACAAAGTCATTTTTTTTCTTTTTCTTTTTTATTATTGTTATTATTTCTCTCAAAGGTATTTTAGACAGTTTATTTAACTATAGAACTGTTTGTTTGTTTGTTTGTTTTATTCTTTTTCACTTTCCTTTTGGTAAAAGCTAAGCTTTTAAGGAAAAGAAAAAAAATCCTTTCCACTATAGTACTGAAAATGAAATATGTTTTATGCTCAATATAATAATAATAATAATAAAATAAATTTAAGTCTATGTTTTTTCTGTGTGAATGAAACATACTACCTAAACAATTAAAATTAATTATTAAAATACATTTTTAGCATGTTTTTAAAAATCACTAGATCATTATTAGTAGAAACTATCTCCATAGAGTGTATATCACCTTAATTTGATATCAAGAGTCAAGTTAATTTGATACTAAGACTGCATTCAAATCTTGAATTCTCAGTTAGCTTTACTTTCTACAAGTCTGCATATATAAATGCACATCTTTGATATATACTCATTGGCTCCTCTGGTATGAAATGTTCAGGGAACTGGAGTTGATTCCACTTTTATAGGCAGGACAGAAGTTGTGCTGTTGGACCTGACTTGATTGACCCAGTCTTGCAAAAAGATCTTTCAGTAGATTTTGTGTCTTTATCCATGTACTTTAATGCCAATATCCTCCATGCTATGTTGAGACTACAGTCACATTAGATAAATCCATTGGTAGCAAGAGGTAAAATCTTTCTGGGCCAGGTAGCTCTTCTTCCAGAAGAAACTTATATGAAGTGCTAAACACACAACTCATGAATATTCAGAAAGATTATATTTCAGTGCAATGCTTTTGTCATGGCAAAATTTCTAAATGGCTATACAAAGCCATAGCCTAAGACACAACTCATACAGTCAGACAAGACAATTGTGTATAAGGAGTTTAATAAATGCAAGTGTACAAAATTGGAGATTTGGGATCTAATTGGACATTCCTGGGTACCATATCACACTTAACTATTCTACAGTGAATGAGGTTTGTGGGAGGGAAGTGACTACTAATTTCTGGATAAATCATGAACATTTTTGAACTCTGTAGGCCTCATCTCTACACAAGAAGCAGTTGGAAATTCAGACATCTGTGCCTGAAGCAGCTGTGAGGAACCTCTGAGCCAAAGTCAGTATGCTCATACAGCAGTATATCTCTGGGAACTGGTCTGCCAGGTCATATATACTCCATTTCTCCTCCAACATCCATTTGTCTATGCTTGCACAAATAAAACTATTCATTAATTATACAATATGTGGGTGATATTTGAGAAGGACCATACTTGAGCTAGGGAATGCATACTTTCCACATGCATGCTTTGTTCAAGGTAAGAAACGTATTTTTGTAAAGACAAAGAGAACATCAGAAAGGCATGGCTCTTTTGAATGACTTTCTCGTTCTTCCTGTGACCTCACCAACTGAACTTCCCAACACACATTCTTCCCTACTGAGTCCCAGACACAGTTCATTCAAACCATTATTTCCAAGACATGTTTAGTATTCAATAACCTTTGCATTTTAATAACTTGGATGATGCAGTAAAATTGTATTTCTTACATCTACAAGCAATATGTTGAGAATGACTTTAGGCAAGCTAGAGGATGAGATCAGTACTGGAAAACAACAACAACAACAACAAACACACAATCAAAAAAACAAGACAGCAAGGTGAAATTGAAGAAAGATTCAGACAAGCGAGTGTTTACTTGGGTAGTGACAGGACCATCCCAGGAAGCTGTGGGATCACCAAACCTCTGTAATTGGGGGCATACACATTAGATCAGCCTGTAGAGATCTTTCCAGACCTCTTTTTATTTTTTGTGATTCTTGCTTTGTACTGAAGTGTCACAGGTCACCAGATATGCAAGTGTACAAAAACAGCAATAGAAACTGTCTGTGTCATTTCCAGGACCCTTGCTGCCTGAGCTTTACATGTCTTGTCAATACTCTGTTCTGTGCTCATGGCAGGAGTGTATGAACATGCACAGTCATTTAATCAGTGCTGCTCTTAGGAATGTTGTGCCCCTAAAACAACATCCACATAAACTACATCCCTAACATCTACTTCTTCAACCATGTTGCTTACATTTGATCTGAATTGTAACAATCCTGGCTTTGCAAAAGCAGTATGATCCAACTTGTAAGTCTGAAGCACGTCTGCATCCTCACCGTCCCATGACAATCTTGGAATTCCATCTCAGGGATTTCGTGATTACAGCAGCAAGCTTAGACTTCTTTTATCTCTGTCAGGACAAAGTCAAATGGATTATTTGAAAGAACAGGAAACAGATCAGCAAATATATGTATGCTGGTGTATGGCAGAAAAGGCTAAATAGTTTGAGGATTTTGGTGGACATCCACATCACTATGTCCTCAGCCACAGCTTGGGCAGAATGGATGGTCTGAGACAAACCCTCTTTTTTTTTTTTTTTTTTTTCACTGAAGCATATTTCACAGAGAAGTCTGCCACTAAAATGCAGTTTAGACAAGCCAGTCCACACAACTGAGCACAATGGGCATAATAAGGACATTGACATCTGAGTGTCCAAGGAAACAGTGGTCTCGTAAGGTATTATAGGATGCATGAAACATGGACAAGATAGAGTCAGGAAACAAGTTAGAGAAGCGGATGTATAGTGGATGGGGGAACACATATAGCTGCCACATGTCTTGGCATTGATGAGCTGTCAGTCTTGTATGAAACAACATTTGAATGCAACTAATAAAGTCATGTCAGTTTTACGTGCCTGTTATACAGACACTTGTGATTTAAACAAGATGGCTTGGCCCATCAAATATCAGTTTAGCTGTGGCTACCAAAAGAAGAAATTATATAGGAAAAGATGTCCATAACAGTTCAGTTATTATAGTTTACAGAATGTGTCTGTTAATAAGGTTTTGAACATTAGCACAAAGAAAAAATAAAAGTCATTTTAAACAATATTTAAAATGTACATAAATTAAATATATGATTTTTTTGTAATTTATTTAAATCAGGAAAGAAGTAAAAATTGATGTAATTAAAATATCAAAATTCAGTAAAATACTTGGGATTCCTGACAAACACAAATTAGGAATTATTTCATGCTATCCACATAAGTTAATTTAATTCATAAATGTACTAATGCAATATAATTATTATAAATCCAATTACTTTATGTAGTAATACATTAAAGGAACAATATATTAACTTCACTGGCATCGGTGGCAATCCTGCTGACAATATAATTAGGATTTTTAACCTTAAAGTGCATTAAGTATTTAACTTTGTAACCACAATCCAGTGTAGGAACTGGTGTTCAAAAAGGCCCAAACGTATATCCTTCAGAGGAAAATGTAACCTGAAATCCACCCAATTTATCTAGCCACTCAGCATCACAAAACAAAAAGAATTGCTCAGTCATAGAGTCAACTGATCAATGAAGATTCCTTCAAATCATAAACACTGATTATCCCTGAAACTTCCTTCTCAGTCATATAATTTATACTCTTACTATTAACATCTTATCCCTCATGAACTTTGTTAAGCTATGGCATAAATGGAGGATAAACATAAAAAGTGATTACCTATTGATATAGTTGAAGAATCACAGTTATTATTAAGTAATTTAAATGTGCCTAAGCAATACTTTTGTATTGCATTGAAACTGTTTAAGAAAATTAACATAGTTCTTTTTTATTATTATTATTCAGTGCTAGAAGGAAAATGTATAAAGACTTTCTGTTGTTTTTTTTAATGTGCAACAGAAAGCTCTAATTTCAAGTTAATGTTTTAGGAATGTATGTATATATATATGTATATACATATACATGTATATGCAGTATGTCAGTGCTGAGTGGCACTTTTGAGATAGCTGTATCTCAGAGAAAGGCTCATTTCTCTGCTTTATATAACATGTCCTAGCAGTCACGTAACTTCAGTAAGTAACATCTCTGCAGTTTTTGTTGTTGTTATTGTTGTTTGTTTTGTTTTGTTTTGTTTTTTAAATATATTTACTTTTGTATGGTCATACTTTTCTATTATTTACCTAAACAGGACAAACAGAGGGAAAAAAATAAATAAATCACAGGTAGGTCACTCATAGAGCATAGATTCTAAATATTTATTTATTACCAGTATCAATATGCATTACTTTCTTACACACCACTTTCACATATGTATATGCCAAGGAAAACGAAATGTCTTCACCTCTCCCTCCCTCTCTTGCTCATAGAAATCCCGTTAAAGTCACTGGCAGCTCAATGCATTAAAGTCGTGTAGTATCAGAACATGTTACTCACCATAATTCATTACACCTTTATCGTACCTGTCATGCAAAGATTTAAACATGATAACAGTTGACTCCAGGCTTATATTGTTTTCTACAAAATAAAGAAGTAGATGTTTTCCTATTTCCTTGTAGATATTAGGATTGCAAATTTGATGCACTTCACTGTTCTGTGTGTCATGTTCCTTGTTCTTTTTTACTATGTAGTCCCTTGAAATGAATGGAATTATCACCCCTTAGGAGTTTAAAGAGGAACACAAAGGAAAAGGAGAGAAGAAATCATGAAGATCAGGTTCACTAGCCTTGTGTTGTATAATAGCTGTCAAAATGAAATAAAATTTATCAGAATGAACATATTAAGGGAGATAAACTGTAACCAAAGTCCTATATATCAATGTCAATGCCATATCTGCAGTGAAAGTGCAAAAGTTAAGAAATGAGAATTTCCTAAGAATGCACTGATCCTTGCAATGTCATAGTGTAATCCATTGAATTTATGTGAACTATCATCCCTTTACTCTCTTGACCTCAGGGCAACTGTATATTCAGCTATCTTTATTCAGACTCAATCATAAAACTACCAGAGAGAATAATAGAGGAATACATTTTTCATCAGATTTCTAGATGTGACATGGTGGTTGAATTTCATAACAAATAAAATTGTGTTTTTGTTTTGTTTGTTTGTTTGTTTATAATTTATTTATCTACAGACCTAAAGTACTTACAGACTTCCTGTTGCCAAGATACAGCAAGTCTTAAAATCCTTAATGGAAAGTTATGTGATTTGATCATACATGCATGAGTTTTCATTTTATCTGTGAAAATTAGATGTATGAGCAGATTTCATGACCAGACAAAAATTACTCCCAAAAGAGGTCTTTGACACACAATGTCACAATTTTAATTACAATTGCAATCTAAAAATCTACAGTTAATACCATATGGCTGGTTATTAGTTCAACACTGGTTAACCTTGTGCTGTTAAAATACCTTTCAGTCTACATTACTTGGATTTATTTATTTATTTATTTTGAATTTGAGCTGAAGGAGGATGGTTAAAAGGTGAATTCCATAAAACTGTTGTTTTCAATATTAACATTTCTCATGCACCAAAACTGTGCTTCTGTGAGCATCTTTATGTATCTAACTTGAAAGTTTAGAGAAATCTAGTATCCTGCTCATTTGTGAATTTATTGCCTCCTTGGCATACGTGAATGAAGGGGCAAAGACTTAAACATTTTTCAAGCAAGTCTCCTGTTTCTGCATGTTTAAGTACATTTTCCAGTTTCCTTCTGAAGCAGCAGTTATTGGTGGCCTTTTATAATATTTGAGAAGTGGTGGTTAGGTCACATACAGGCTGCTAAGACTGTGATGCCTTGCAAAAAACAGCTCTATATATGATTGCTGTTAAGAGGTGGTTATTGATTGCATCACTGCTCAGGTATTATTTAAGTGCACAGTACTTTCCAGGGGAATGAGAACCCAGAAAAATTCTTTCATTATATAATAATAGAAACACTTTTTCATGACATCTAGTATTTAATTCTCATTTTTTCTTGCTATATATGAGGCTACATATGAGGCTACAGATTGCCTGGTAAGGTGGATGTAAGTGTTCTCTGTTTGCAAGGCAAACAGTCAATATGCATTAGGTTAGAAGGATAGGTTATGCATAGGTTAACCTCCTGGAGTGGTAAGACAAGGAGAAAAAAATAAAACAAAACAAAATAATAAAAAGACTGATGCAGACAAGAATAGTAGACTTTGTTTCTTAAATATACATTTTTAAGATGTATTCATTTGTGCTGACTACCACGAGACACATAGCACACTGGAACTGACAATATCTCTCCATTGACAGATAAGATATTTTGGTGTAACTATTTCAAATGCAGTTCTCTGTGCTCTGGCAATCTAAATTTAAAACAAACAGTCAAGCAAGCAAACAAATAAATAAACCTTATCTGTCCTTTGTTACCTGGAAGCTAAAACACTCAGAAAGAACTCTGAAATTTAGTATCTCCCCAGAAGACTTTACATTAATTCTATAAATATTTTATCATAAACTTAATTAAACAAGAACTGAAACTTTTCACATAATTTGTTCATGAAAGGGTAGAGGAGGATCAGTGATTATTATTATTATTATTATTATTATGTTAATTTGGAAGACATAATAAAAATATATCTGGGCTGACATAAATTTTATCAAGTTCAAGGAGAAGTGCACAGTACTGCATCTGGGAATAAACAACACCAGACACAACAACCACATGCTGGGGTCCACCCCGATGGAAAGCAGCTCTGCAGAAAAGGACCTAGAAGTCCTGGTAGACACCAAATTGAACATGAGTCAGCAATGTGCCTTTGCTAATGTGCTAAGAAGGCTAATGGTATTTTTGGCTGCATTAGGCAATGTATAACCAACAGGTCAAAAGAAACGATCCTTTCTTCACTCAGCATTAGTGAGACCACACCTGTAGTACTGTGTCCATTTCTGGCTCCCCCAGTACAAGAGAGACCTAAACAGACTCAAAAGATTCTCCTGAAGAAGTCCACCAAGATGATGAAGGGACAGGAACATCTCTTCTGTGAGGAAAGGCTGAGACAGCTGAGACTGTTCAGCCAAGAGAAAAGGAGGATCAGGGTCAGGACATTTTATCAATGTCTATAAATACCTACATATGTCTATAAATACCATACAATGGAGCCAAAGATAGAATCAGTCTCTTTTCACCAGTACCCAATGAAAGGACAAGAGGTGATGGGTGCAAGCTGGAACATAGGAGGTTCCATCTGAATGTCAGGAAGCACTTCTTCACTGTGAGGGTGACAGAGCACTGGCACAGGTTGCCCAGAAAGGTTATGGAGTTTTCTCAAAAAACATCTGGACCTGCTCCTGGACAATGTGCTTTAGGTATCCCTGCTTAAGTATCGGGGTCCCTTCCAAAGTTAACTATCCTGTGATGCTGAGATTCTATGAAGTCTGCTAAGAGAACAAGCAGACTGTGGAAACAAAGATTAACTTTATTCATGATATCAGAGCAGTTGTTGGCTGATGAAAAAAACATTTCAAGTTAAATTTTAATATTATATATCATATATATATATTGTATACAGTATTATAATATATACTAATGTTATTACATTATATTATAAATTCTAATGTTTTGAAGAAACAGTAAAATGTCCCCAGGGAGACAGCAGGATATTAATATGGATATAGGCTTGAGCAAAAGATGACAAAGCCAAGACAGACATTCACAGTTTGAAATTGTCAATACTTGTCTGCAATACAGTGATACATTCCTGGGGAAAAGGAAATGGAGGGGCAAGAAAGGAAGGACATTTATGTAGAATGCCAGAAAAGAGGATTCAACAATAGCAACAGAGTTTGACTGATTATTGTTGAATAAGTAGTGTTATTAGCACCATAAGGAGCAACCACAAGAGAAAATAATTCCAGATGATAAACAAAATGAAATTTCATACAGCACTAGGCAAAAATATTTTGAATACTCAAAATTTGAATATCTAGCAGCATAAATGATGCACTGTTTTTTGGTTGTCTCTGAGGAAAATGTTCAAGAACACAAATAAGAAAATGTTTCTGTTTTTCACTGGTATGGCAGGAGTGGTTAGGTAAGATTCCAAAATGGAGGAAAGTGGCTTTGTTTCAGAAAGTGATTATGAAAAAGACATTTTTCTCTATGTTTAGATATGCATTACTTCAAGGGGTCTGTTGCTCTGACTACTTTTTTGCTTTCTTTTGAACTTCTTGCTGCTAACAATAACTTAATTAAATATTTTAGTCTCCATGTCTTTAAAATGATCAGCTCTACTCTGTCCTTTTATGCCTAACCAGTGTCTACTTTAGACACTGGTCACATATTATTTTTGTATTTTTGGAAGTCTACATATAAATTCTGAATATATAATAAGGATATGGTAAAATGCTTATTTTGCACACGTCTGTAACTACATCCAGAGTCTGGCATAATGTCAGAAGTTCATCCCTAAGTGTTTATCACCTTTTTTTTTTTATTAAACAGAATTTCATGCAGCATCCTTCATGGAGCAGATTATCTTGGGTGTCATCATGCAGCACCGCAGGGCAACCAGGCGATCAGGCCCAGTCAGCATAGGTTTATGAAGTGCAGGTCCTGCTTGACGAACCTGATTTCCTTTTATGACAAGGTGACACACTTAGTGGATGAGGGAAAGGCTGTGGACGTGGTCTACCTTGACTTCAGTAAGGTATTTGACACCGTTCCCCACAGCATTCTCCTCAGGAAACTGGCTGCTCATGGCTTGGACTGCCATACACTTTGTTGGGTTAAGAGCTGGCTGGATGGCCGGGCCCAGAGAGTTGTGGTGAAAGGAATCCAATCCAGTTGGAGGCCAGTCACTAGTGGAGTCCCCCAGGGCTCGGTACTGGGGCCAGTCCTCTTTAACATCTTCATTGATGATCTGGACGAGGGGATCGAGTGCACCCTCAGCAAGTTTGCAGACGACACCAAGTTAGGTACCTGTGTCGATCTGCTCAAGGGTAGGAAGGCTCTGCAGGAGGATCTGGATAGGCTGGACCGATGGGCTGAGGTCAACTGCATGAAGTTCAACAAGGCCAAGTGCTGGGTCCTGCACCTGGGGCACAACAACCCCAGACAGCACTACAGGCTGGGAGATGAGTGGTTGGAGAGCTGCCAGGCAGAGAAGGACCTGGGAGTGATGGTTGATAGTCGGCTGAATATGAGCCAGCAGTGTGCTCAGGCAGCCAAGAAGGCCAGCAGCATCCTGGCTTGCATAAGAAACAGCGTGGCCAGCAGGTCCAGGGAGGTGATTGTCCCCCTCTACTCAGCTCTGGTGAGGCCGCACCTCGAGTACTGTGTTCAGTTTTGGGCCCCTCGCTACAAGAAGGACATGGAGGTGCTCGAGCGAGTCCAGAGAAGGGCAATGAAGCTGGTGAGGGGCCTGGAGAACAAGTCTTACGAGGAGCGGCTGAGGGAGCTGGGACTGTTCAGCCTGGAGAAGAGGAGGCTCAGGGGTGACCTTATTGCACTCTGCAGGTACCTGAAAGGAAGCTGTAGCGAGGTGGGGGTTGGTCTATTCTCCCACGTGCCTGGTGACAGGACGAGGGGGAATGGGCTTAAGTTGTGCCAGGGGAGGTTGAGGTTGGATATTAGGAAGAACTTCTTTACTGAACGGGTTGTTAGTCACTGGAATAGGCTGCCCAGGGAAGTGGTTGAGTCACCATCCCTGGAGGTCTTTAAAAGACGTTTAGATGTAGAGCTTAGGGATATGGTTTAGTGGAAGATTTGTTAGCATTAGGTCAGAGGTTGGACTTGGTGATCTTGGAGGTCTCTTCCAACCTAGACTATTCTGTGATTCTGTGATCATAAGTTTAAATACAAGGAGTGGGTATGAAAAAAAAAAATAAAATAAAATTGTTTTTATGTCTATATAAATTTATGAAAATGAATTCTGGTTATTATTAGCTCCAAATTAACTTGATCTTAACCCATTAAATATACTCCCATTCCACTTCTCTTGGAATGATTTCTATATTTGTACTAACAGAGTGGTGTTTCAAAGTCTTTTATTAAACAATACCAACTGGGAGTCTGATGCACATGTGTTCTAACAGATTGTATTTTCATTTTCAAATATGACATCATTACAAGAGTTATACTAACAAGCTAAATAACCAACATCCATACTTCATGTTTATTACTGCCTGCATAAATTTTAATTAAGAAGCTTTAAAAATGTTCAAGTAACTACAGTATAAGCATAGTAACAATTAAATACCTGATAATGTAATTATAATACACTTATCTATTTTAATTAAATGAGTTTGTCATTATTAGAAAAACAAGAATATCTATGAAACTGCAGGAAAGCTTCTCCCGAAACTTCTTGTAAGGCAGTTCTGTGCATCAGTATCTAAGGGTAAATCAAAGCCTTCTCACTTAGTTAAACCATTCAGTGAATAGTAGAAAGCATGTTTCAGAACTGCAGGAGGTGAACTACCCGTAAAGGTTCTGGTCTTCATTAGCAAAGATGTCTGATGAGAGATCAGAAGGTAATGAATTGTCAGCACCTAACAAAACCAGGGAACAAACACAGCGTAAAACAAGGAGAGACATAATTTATAGAGAGACATCAGGAGAGCTCTTTGCAAGCAAAAGCAGTGATGCAAATGAGTTATTTACAGACTCCTTTGGGATAACATACTTGAAATAAGAGTCAATGTTCAAAAAAAAAAAAAAAAACAACACACACACAAAAAAAGTTATTGAAATAGTGACAGAATTAGTAAGGTTAGAATTACATTCTCAAAAATCTAGATACATTATAACTACAGAGATAAATAATTAATAAATAATATAATTATAAAATAATTTTTTAAAATGATCAATTAACTGGGGGAGGGCCTTTTTTAATATACACTTTGAGATACAGCGTATCATATTTTTCTTACCATTGTATTAAATGAACATCATTTTTTCTGATTATATCATTCTGTTTATTTTAAATTTGTAAGATATATTTATGAACATTTTACATACTTGCCTGTTATTTTTCATTAGCATTTATTTTTATGTAGTTGGAAAAAAATATTAACAGCATTACATCTGTTGCAATCATTGCAATGTTTGTCTTAGCAAAGATATTTGTGTTTATAACTTGTATATTGTTAACATTTTCCAAGACAGTAAGTAGAGTGTCATGATTAGGGCAAAATGTGAGACATTTTTCTGTCTTTATTTCTGCTATCATTAAGTTCTGTGATATTTGGAAAGTCTCTGCTTCAGGTTCCACTTCATCAGACACCATCTTTTCATAGAATCATAAAATCATTAAGGTTGGAAAAAACCTCCAAGATCATCTAGTCCAACCATCCTCCTGTCACCAATGTTACTCACTAAACCATGTCCCTAACCACCACCTCCAACCTTTCCTTAAACATCTTAAACAGGTGACTTCATCACCTCCCTGGGCAACCTGTTCCAATGTCTAACCACGCTTTCTGAGAATAATTTTCTCCTAATTTCCAACCTGAACGTCTCCTGGTACAACCTGAGGACATTACCTCTAGTCCTATTGTCAATTATCTGCAAGAAAAGGACAACCCTCAGGTCCCCACAACTTCCTTTCAGGTACTTGTAGCGAACAATAAGGTCTACCCTGAACCTCCTCTTTTCCAGACTAAACAACCCCAGTTCCCTCAACCACTCCTCATAGGTTTTGTGTTCCAGGCCCTTCACCAGCTTTGTAGACTTTTTCTGGATGCCTTCTAGGGACTTGATGTCCTTCTTTTAGTGATGGGCCCAAAGCTGAACACAATACTCGACGTACGGCCTCACCAGAGCAGAGTACAGGGGGACAATCACCTCCCTGGTTCTTCTGGCTACACTGTTCCTGATACAAGCCAGGATGCCTTTGGCCTTCTTGGCCACCTGGACACACTGCCAGCTCATGTTCAGGTGAGCATCGACTAACACCCCCAGATCCTTTTCCTCTGCACAGCTTTCCAGTCACTCTGCCCCAAGCCTGTGGTGCTGCATGGCGTTGGTGTGACCAAAGTGCAGGACCCAGCACTTAGCCATATTGAACCTTGTCCCATTCTCCTCTGTCCATCAATCCACCCTGTCCAGGTCCCTTTGCAGGACCTTCCTATCCTCCAGCAGATCACCAGTTCCCCCCAATTTGGTGTCATCTGCAAACTTACTGAGGGTCCACTCAATTCCCTTATCCAAATCATCAGTAAAGATATTAAAGAGGTTGTGCTCCAATACTTACTCCTGGGGATTTGTGCATATAAATCTTAAGTTTCTGGTTAAACACACTGTTGAATAGCAAATTATCAATTCTATGTTGTGACCTGTTCTGATCATGGCAAAGACATTGGAAAGATCTTTTTTTAGATTAAACTCAAACTGTTGTGATGTTGTCAGTCCAACACCAAAAAGAAAGATGGAAGAGATGACAATTTGGTAACTCTTCAAAAAATATCATGGCACTTTATTAATCCCTTGAGCTGATGCACGATTGCCGAATTACTTAGTTAACCCTAGTTTATATTACAAAGTGTATAACACTAATGCATTAGGAATTTTCTCTTAATGTTATATAAAATTGGGATTATGCCCACAGAAGAGCATTGTAGAAGCTTGTTTTTCAGTGGTTAGGTTGGCCAGCTTCCCTTATTTACTATCTTCCTTCTCATGACCATTCTTCTTCATTCAGATTGTGGTGAGGCACTGGAACAGGCTACCCATAGAGGTTACAGATGCTCAGTCCCAGGAAGTGTTTAAGATCAGGTTAGATGAGGTCCTGAGCAACCTGATCTAGTGGGTGGTGTCCCTGCCTATGGCAGGGGGTTGGAACTAGGTGGTCTTTAAGGTCCCTTCCAACTCCCCCCCCCCAAATAAATAAATAAATAAATAAATAAATAAAAGATCGTGGGATTCAAGCAGCATTTTCGTCCCTCTGTTACTGAGATATTTAATGAAAAAGACTTTCAAGGGATTTCCTCTATCTCAGGAAAGTTTGAACAACTGTTGTGGTGTGATGAGTTCAAGATACAGCTGTTTGTTTGCAAACTCTCAAAGGTTCTGATTGTTACTTCTTTTTGATTGAAAGCATTTTTTATTTTCACATTCTTTTTGTAGCAGTCTTAAGTAGATACGGAGATAAGATGCCTTTTGAAATTTAATTTTCTTCTTCTCTGTCATATAATTTTGTGTGTTTGTGTGTGTTTTGTTTGCTATTTTGTTTTCCACTGGTCTAAATTTTTGCTTGTATATATTAGCTAGGGTAGTTCCAAGGGGATATATGTTGTATATTGATAGCTTGTATGTAAACAGGAATCCTATCACATATATTTTCCTTATGAAAGACTCCACAGTCTTCTGTACAAACACAACTAATACAAACTGGTTTTTGAGGTGGTAATTTAACAGAAAGGACCAAATTTATACTTGAAGTGAGTGATGAAGTCGCTTCTGACAAAAAGAAATAGTTTGGAATGTTTTGTTAACTATATGTAGCCACCTAACTGTTTTTTTTTTTTTTTTTTTTTTTTTTTGTACTTTTTATCTTCCATACAAATTGTTAACAATAGTTTTAATCATATTTTAAGCATGAATGTTAAATAATGTTAATAAAACCAGAAAAAGGTTAAGATGATTTGTATTTCCTTTTCTAATAATGCTCCTTAAATTGTTAAAAAGGATTGATAATACACATACTAATGTTTATTTCTATAGTTATACCATTGTTTCATCAATAGTTAACTTTCTTCTACTCTCAGAGTACTTCAGTGACAAAGTATTTTTGCAGGAATAATAAAAATACACAGTGAGATTACATAAATCTCCTTTTAGTGGCAAAGTTAATTCACACTTGTGCTCTTTCTGTCTCTGCTCTGTTGTAGCTGAAAATAAAATAAAATAAAATAAAATAAAATAAAATAAAATAAAATAAAATTAATAAATAAAAGACAGTTCTAGACAAAATTAAACGAATTATACAGAGAGATTTGATTCTCTCATTTCTTAAATAACAACGAAAATAACAAATCTATATTTTCTTTTAGAAATATAATTCTTATGAATAAATGTATATAGTAAATAACACCCCAAACTGTGAATAAAGTAATATTAAATGATAAATTATATTAAAGGACAATAAAACAATGCACATACAGTTGTTATGCACTATAATTTGTAAATGCACTATAATTTCTTAAAGTTTTACTTATTAAAGATAGAAATGTTTTAAGAACATTAGGCTTACTTAGATTCTCAACTACTGAAACAATTAACACTATTCATACATATAAACAAGCAAAGAAACATTGCTTGTTGAGATGACTATCCTAAGTACATATCATTAAGCCTAACTGGTAACAAAAACAAACAAACAAACAAACAAACCAAAACACTAAATAAACACAGTATGGATTCAATTATTTAAAGTTACATATGCGTCATATTGATATTCAACATGTATGAGAAAAATGTGTCACTGTTATTTGTGCACAAACTTTTAAAAGTCTGAAATATTATAGTTTTTTGTATATATATTTACTTTTCTTTTTTTTTCTCAGATTTCAAAAATAACTTCTTATTTTTGCTTTTTAATTAACTATTTGGCATCAGGCATCCGATTTTTGTTTTATTTTTTTTGAAAATTAAATTTCTTCTTTCTTCTTCCTCTGTCAAGAGAAGTCATCCTTTACATCCCTCTGATCATCTTTGTGTCCCTCCTCTGGACCTACTCTAACAGACCCACATCCTTCTTGTGCTGGGGGCCCCAGACCTGGACACAGTACTCCAAGTGGGGCCTCACAATGGCAGAATAGAGGGGCACTATCACCTCCCTCCACGTGCTGGCCACTCCTCTGTTGATGCAGCCCAGGATGCAGTTGGTCTTCTGGGCTGCAAGCACACACTGCTGGCTCATGTCAAGCTTTTCATCCACCAGAACCCCTAGGTCCTTCTCTGCAGGGCTGCTTCAAAGAGTTCTTCTCCCAGTCTGTACTTGTGTCTGGGATTGCTCCAACCCAGTTACAACACCTTCCACTTGGACTTGTTGAACCTCATTTGTTTGAAGCAGTGGGATTGGATCTGAAGATGTTGAGAGGTCCCTTCCAACCTCAGCCATTCTGTGATTCTGTAAATGCTACTCAGAGAAAAATAATTCTGATCAGTCTCACTGAGAACATATGAAAATAAGCACCCTCATATCTAATTACCATAACTGTTACATTAATATTTACATCTATAAATAGTAATCTTGACTGCATTTCAGATTAATAGAAAATTAAAATCAGGGCAAGGTTTGTAGTCCTACCAAAATCTAACATTTCCAGAAACTGAAGGGACTTCACAGAATCACAGAATAGTCTAGGTTGGAAGAGACTGCCAAGATCACCAAGTCCAACCTCTGACCTAACTCTAACAAATCTTCCACTAAACCATATCAACTAAGCTCTACATCTAAACGTCTTTTAAGGACCTCCAGGGATGGTGACTCAACCACTTCCCTGGGCAGCCTATTCCAGTGACTAACAACCCGTTCAGTAAAGAAGTTCTTCCTAATATCCAACCTCAACCTCCCCTGGCACAACTTAAGCCCATTCCCCCTCATCCTGTCACCAGGCATGTGGGAGAATAGACCAACCCCCACCTCGCTACAGCCTCCCTTCAGGTACCAGTAGAGTGCAATAAGGTCACCCCTGAACCTCCTCTTCTCCAGGCTGAACAGTCCCAGCTCCCTCAGCTGCTCCTCGTAAGACTTGTTCTCCAGGCCCCTCACCAGCTTCATTGCCCTTCTCTGGACTCGCTCAAGCACCTCCATGTCCTTCTTGTAGCGAGGGGCCCAAAACTGAACACAGTACTCGAGGTGCGGCCTCACCAGAGCCGAGTAGAGGGGGACAATCACCTCCCTGGACCTGCTGGCCACGCTGCTTCTTATGCAAGCCAGGATGCTGCTGGCCTTCTTGGCTGCCTGAGCACACTGCTGGCTCATATTCAGCTGACTGTCAACCAATACTCCTAGGTCCTTCTCTGCCAGGCAGCTTTCTAACCACACATAATGTGCTAGATATACTACCGCTGTCTGCACAAAATGATTTTATTATGCCACAATGTAAGCAGGCTACCCAGTCACCATCATGCTGTGAATGCTGAGACTGTAACGAATTCTCTCTTGATTCAGGATTATGTCATTACTGAAAACATTTTATCTTTTAGGCATATCATTGGTCTATTAAGCCACTGTGGGGAGACTACATACAGTAAGATACAGGTTGACATCTGTATTCCCCCGAGGGCAGCAAGGAAAAGGTCTCCTGGGAGAATTTACAATATGTTAAAAGACTCAGGTGTATAATATGAGCATAAGTCACTTGCATCAAAGGCTGAACAAGCAATAAAAATGAGGGAAAGAGAATGTTCAAAGAGATTCTGCTTCCATTGTAAAAATAATTTTGAAATATTAGAGGAATAGAAGGTAAACTCAGAAATCACATGCATTATATTTTGAAGTGATAGCTATTTAGTGATTTTCTTAAACAATAACAGTCTGAGGAGAAAGATCACCTATGTGCTGGAAAAATGGATTTTCAAGGAATTTGTTTCTGAAATTGAGTCAAAACTAAGAAATAGTTTCAATTAGTTAACAAAAACCATCCAACGAAACAAAAAAACTAATTAATCAGCTGAACACTGAGGCAGTTGGTAGAAGCAGTTTGTGTCTCTTGGAGATATAGGTAGGCTGAATGGAACCTTGGCCAGCCTGATTTAGTGAGTTGCATCCTTGCCTATGTCAGGAGGGGTGGAGTTACATGATCTTTAAGGTCCCTTCCAACTTAAGCCATTCTATGATTCTATGAGATATTATTACAGGCTCTCTGCAAACTCAGGTAAGGATCAGATACATTAAAGTTCACCAGTGTTAAGTTATCAGTACTTCCAGGAAACAAAGTAACTTAATTTTATTATGAGACAGACAGTGGAATGATTTAAAATGGGTTCTGAGACTGCACAACAGAGAAGCAAATGTATTCTCTGTCAGTTTTAATGTTTGCTAAATTAGAGAGCCCAGGGACAAAACACTGCTACTTCTTCAGCTTTCTTATTTATCTATTTATTTATTAATTTATTTACTTTAATTAATTTTTTTACTTATTTATTTAGTATTTATTGGGCGGGGGGGGGGGGTGAAGGAGGTGGTTTGGTTTGGTTTGGTTTGGTTTGGCTTGGTTTGGTTTGTGAAAATGTGAGTATTAGTTCTGTGTTGCTGGCTAGAAAGAACTGAAAAATAAAAGACAGTGAAGTAAAAGTAAATGACTAAAAGTAATAAATAGCCCTTACTACAGCCATAAAGTGATACTCTTTGGTTTGTTTGGGGATGAGATATGATTTAAAAATATAAAATGTATTTATGCAGAAATAAAAGAATGCATATGTTCTTATTTATCAATCTTTTGTACTTTTTCTTTACTCTTACATACTCTCTGTTTGTAACTTTGAGTGGGAGGGCTATCATCCTACTCACAGTTCTTTGCCTTTCCCTTTCTTAATATGGAAATGACACCTCTTGAACTGATATATCACTTTATTTTCATATCACTTATTTATTTATTTTTTTTTTTGGGCCAAACAATTCCATTAGGAATAGACTTGTTTCAGAGTCTCATCACTGTGAGCACTCAAAGGGTGGTGAGTGGAATTTTGGCTTCAGTGTGCATGGAGCCACTGACATTATGTGAGCCAAGAGTTCACTCTTAATCCTTAGGACTGCATTATATTTAGAAGTTTCCCAAGACCTTTGTGACTGGAGCTGTTGCATGAACTGTGAAAAACTTGAGCTTGTGTTCTCAAAACTATAGCCCAATTGTGCTAAACTATTTTTCAATTCTGATCTCTCCATATTCAGAAATTATTAAAAAAGTGATAAATTATTTATTTGTTAATGCTCTAGTGAAACTGTGCAGCCAAAGAAGACTGAGGTTGGCTTGATGGTAACTCCAGATCTCTGCTCAAAAGGACTGTTTTACAATGTAATGAGTATCTCATCTTGGTACCTGGCCCAAGGAGCAGATACCTACTTTGGATATCCTAAGCTCATATCTTATTTGTTCACCTATGGAAGATCTTCCCTATTGCATCCCTTAGAGGAAGTCCTCCCTTTGCTCAAGCTTGAACTAATTTGCATAGCCAAATTAATAGTCATATTTGTTTCAGTCCACTGTCTTGTGCAAAGTTCATTTGTAAATAAGATGATTTTCAGGAAAACTTCACTGGGTAACTCTGCTTGTTCTTCACAATAGTTCACACCAAGCATGTGTCCTGATTATCTCTGTATGAGAGTTTTAGTCCAAACTTAATTAAAAAATGATGACAATATTTCAAATGAAATCTCATAAATGACACCACACTATCTGGTACTCTACATAAAAGGAATTAATAATCATTACTCCATCAAAATATCAAATAATAATTTTCAAGAGCTATAAAATCAAGTATCACTGGAGTAAAATATGAACACAATAGCTTGAATGTGTTAATAAAATTCTTCAAGTCAAGTCTAATAGAGACCGATACCTTACATATCTTACATATCAGCATGTTGTGTCTATAGACGTAATTTTACTGTTGTCACAACTGCAAGACTGTTTTCTGACAGGGTTATGAAAAACAACATCTTTTCTTAAAGACTAACTTGAAAGTAAATTATTGAATGGCTGAAAATACCTAAAAGAGAAAAAAACACCAGCAATAGCAAGAAAACAAACAAACAAACAAACAAACAAAAACAGTAAAACACTTAACAATGTTTAAAATCTTCATTACTACTTTTTTTATATACCTGGGAAGAAACATACACCTTCTTCCATTCCCTATTTTAAACCTCCTTAAGGCCTACCTATCTTAATACCTTTTCGACAATATTAAATAAATAAATAAATAAAGCTCATGGGTCATCTATATCAAGAAGTAGATGTTATGTCAAGTCCACTGGCATTTAAAATTACCTTTCTCTGTTTTCTACTCTCCTGCTCAGCCTTGGAGTCTTTACTTATTGAAATGTTTCTGGAAAGAAAAGATATCTTTTTTTCATGTGTTGGACAGTCTTGATTATACACCACAAATCACATTAGGAGACCTGAAAGCAATTACTCAGCTTCCATATTTTTATTTGCTAATGTGAGATAACAGATGTTACTTATTAGTTATTCAATTGCTTTAAAAAAAATAGATGATGTTTTATAATATTAGGTAGCAAACAGATAACCCCCTGGAAACTGAAAAAAAATAAATAAAATATCACTTTTCACTTGGGAGCTTGATGGGAAACACTAAAAGTACTTCCAGAAGTTAAGCTAGCACCCAGTACCAGAAATATAGCACCCTATATTTCTCTTACCATAATTCCTTTTAGATGCCTATACTGAGAACAAGGATACTCTGTGCCTGCTTTCTTCACATATTAATTTGTAAAGGTAGCTCAAACTAGTAAGAACTTGTTAAAATATTATGTTACCAAAGAGATTAATTTCTACTGGTTAACACAAACTGTATGAAGGAAAATAAAAATAATCTAGGGAAAAAAGGAGCTAATAAAATGTCTTCATAAGCCCCGACTATTTCTCATACTTCCCCAGATGGAGAACCTACTGAAAACAAAATAAATGTAGCAACCTTCTTGCTACATCTCAGTCTGCTACTGTTCACACTCTGTGCCTTTTCCATTTCTGATGTGCACTGTCTCACCTTTTTCCATTATTCTCCAGCTCCCTTTTGTAGTATCGATAACAGTAGAAAAGTTATTTTTAAATGATGAGATATAATCAATAATTATAAAAATATCCCTGTCTATGCCATTAAGCTAAAGGGCAGAAGACTGTGACCTCAGTACTTCAGTCCACAGTTCAGAGTTTTGAATTACAGACACTTCTATGAGTTTGAGCTAGTTCAGAATACTTTATTATTAAAATCCTTTCCAAACAAATGATTGAAAGTTTTCAAAAGTTTTAGAGTGATTTTGTTGGAGGGAGCAACATACACTGGAATGAGAACATACCTTACCTTCCCCATTAGCAAGGATTCCTAAAGGGGTAAAATAGGAAATAGGAGACCCCACTTTCTGCTTCTGCCTCCTCTGAAGACCACAAAACCAAACAAAATCAAAACAGAAACTTAAATCTAATAAATTTATTTTTTCAATCTCTCTCTCTCAGTCTCTTTCTTTCTTTCTCTCTCACTCTCATCATTATTATTATTATTTAATAAAAAAAAAAAAAAAAGGAGTAAGGTATTAAATGAATCCTGAATACAATAACATGGCTATTTTAATCCTTAATCTTTCTTTTGCCACATACAAAGCAGTCAGATGTGAATTTTGTCAGAGCTAGTGAAAGCAAACCGAAGCTCATATCTTTCCTCTGAATTATTTTCAACACGTCCAAAAAGTTTTTTTTTTTGTTTTTTTTTTTTTCAGTTATTTGTTCAGCAGTCAATACATTTTTTTTTTCCTATTAAAAATTATTTCCCTCTTCTTGTATAATTTTAAATTCTGATAGGGACTCTTATATATATAAAAAAAAAATGATAATGACAACAGCAATAACAATAATAATAATATAAAAATAAAAATCCTTTTCCAGAAAACAATGGCTGGGAAATATTGTGTCTGCTGCTCAAGAGAAATATTTACCAAAAAGCTTGCAGCTAGTAACTTTTTCTGCTGCTAAGAAAGGTGAAATACTTTCTTGTATAAATAAATACACTACCTGAGAACATCCCTCATCCATCCAAGTCCTCAGCATTACCCTCAGTGATCTTTAACGCAATCAAAGTTTCGAAACATAAGTTTAATTCTAATTTCTCTGTTATTATATTGACAGAAGAGCAATAAAAACAGCTGTACTCGGAACTTGCATTAAACTCATCTGGTAGATTGAAAACTCTGTGGTTCAAAGGTGCCCCCATAGAGAAATAAAATAAAAACAAAGAAATGTTAAAAGCAACATGCTCATATTTCTTCACATGTACAAAGCTTATGCTGATTTTCTGCAGAAAAATAATAATAATAATAATAATAAATTTAAATTATATTTATGCACTGGACTGTTTGTTAGGTCACATTCATTGATAAATATAACTTTCCATTACCTACAGCTTTGTGTAAAACAGCCTGCCCTGAAATAAGGCCTAGCTACTGTAGTCAAAGAAGTCTCCTTCTACTGTTTTGTGTTTTGTTTTGTTTTGTTTTGTTTTCTGTACCTGGTCCATATTCTGCAAATCTTCCAACACTAATCACCAGCTTGTTTTGTAATGGTTCCCATATACACCAAAAGTTTTTTTGTTTGTTTGTTTGTTTGTTTGTTTTTTTCCTGGAATTAAAATAAATTAATATTCAATGCAAGAGCAAGAGAAACTGGAAAGAAGTTAATGACATCTTTTGAGTTTAGGGGATAATGTATGAACTGGTCATCATTATTTCATGTTTTAGCCTATAACCCAGTCCAAACCTGACAAAACGTTTACTGACATAGGCATTTAGCATTTTAATTTTTACTACAAAAGTTGACTGTAATCTACATTTGATTCTGGAATTTCAGAAAAGTTCCATGTTAAACTCATTTTGTGTTTGTTTAGGACAGAGGTTTAAATTACTTTTTTGGCCAAGTAGGTAATAATTCAAGACTTTTTCTGTGTGTTTCACTTAGTTTTCTATTCTGGTTGAACTCAGTTCTCCATTCCCTTTTGTAACATGCATGTTGTCAAACATTTGACAATTAACCTAAAAATATCTAGTCTTAAAAATGTCTAGTCTTCCAACTGGATCTGAATTGTCATCTCCTATATTCCCTTCCTAGTTCAAACCTACAGTAAATTAAGACAAATGCATTTTTCTCTCAAGATTTTTTTGTATCTTACTAAAGTGTTGTTTAACCTTGAAACCATGTTCTAAATCTCTATTTCCAGACACTTGAAATCCATAATCCTTTATATTTTAACCTTAGATCATGGAAATTCTCTGAAGTTTCTGAATTTTTTGAACACTAACTGGACTGCATTCAAATCTGTTGATGCAATCAATTATTTACCTCTCTTATCACAGACAACAAAGACTGAGATTCAGATGCAGATTCAGGTACCAGACACCATTTTTAGGTTTTCTAAAATTTGGTGACTTTATATATTTTTTCAGTCTAAGATCCCAGTAGAAATAAAATCTACAGACTCAAGGGTATTTACAGAACATATACATACAGGCATACATTTCTAGTATTTTAAAACTTCTAGGCTACTTTACCTAGCCTTTATTGACCTCTCCAGAAATGCAATGGCGTTACCTGTGCAGATGTTACCTATGGCACATCTGCTAGATTCATGTGGACAGCTTGAATGATCTAGTGTGTTTCAAGTGACAGTAAACTTCCTTATCCAGGTAAGTGAATTACATCCCTACTAGCTAGTCTGTTGAATAATTCTGTAATATCTAACCCAGTTAGATATATGATGTTAAAAGTAAACATATCTAAGGTCAAATTCTATTAAATCTGTAAAAATGGAATTCTCTGGTGAATGTTTACATGAAAGGAAGTGATAGTCTCTTTACTGAATTTCAGTCCTTTACATTGACCATAGGCTCTTTATCATGAAATGAAAAGTTCACATGAGCTATTAAGAGAATGAACCTCACTTGTATCCTTAAGTAGGCTTCATACTGGAGTATATGGAAGTTAACAAATGATAATTTTGGTCTAAAACTAAAGTTATGTATTTGTTTGATATAGATTTATTTAATTAATTGATTATTGTTTAATATTTAATGAGTTAAAATATTTATTATTAAATATTCTTTCATCATAGCTACTATGGACAAATTCATCCTAAGAGAAGAGACTTTTGCAATGCAGACTTCATGAAGCTCTTTTTTTATGTGAGATGGAAACCAACCACAAACACATATGCATTGACATTTAATGTTTTATGCTGGGACATATAATGAAGGGATGATAATATTACATTTGTGACTTTATTAAGCAATAATTATGGAGTATTTTCTCTCTAGTAAGTTATATAATTTTTCCCATATATTTATATGATTTTACCTAGATACACTCCATATTTACATTAAAACTATTAATTTTATCACTGCTGAATGGGGTGGGTTCCCTGCTGACAAAGAAGAAGGTAGCGTTGCTGAATGCTTTTTTTGCTTCGGTCTTTACTGCTAAGACCACCCCTCAGGAATCTCAGACCTTGGAGAAAGAGAGGAAGTCCAGAGAAAGGATGACATTCCCTTGGTCAAGGAGAATCAGGTCAGAGATCCTTTTGGCAAACTTGACATCCACAAATCCATGGGGCCCAATATAATACACCCACAGGTACTGAGGGAGCCAGACGATTTTATTGCTAGGCCACTCTCCATCATCTTTGAAAAGTCATGGAGAACAGGAGAGATGCCTGAGGAATGGAAGAAAGCCAATCCCATGCCTATCTTCAAAAGGGCAAGAAAGAGGACCCAGGCAAATACAAGCCAGTCAAACTCACATCTATCCCTGGAAAGGTGATAGAGCAGCTCATCCTGGGGGTCATCTCCAAGCACGTGGAGGATAAGAAGATGATCAGGAGTAATCAGCATGGATTCACCAAGGGGAAATCATGCTTAACTAATCGGATAGCTATCTATGATGGGATGACTAGCTGGGTAGATGAGGTGGATGTGGTCTACTTTGACATCAGTAAAGCTTTTGACACTGTCTCCCATACCATCCTCATTGGCATGTTCAGGAAGAATGGACTAGATGAGTGGACAGAGAGGTGGATTGATAATTGGCTGGATGGCAGAGGTAAGCGGATTGTGCTCAGCAGTGTAGTCTGGTTGGAGGCCTGTAGCTAGTAGTGTCCGTCAAGGTTCAGTACTGGGTCCAGTCTTGTTCAACTTATTCATCAATGATCTGTACAATGGAACAGAGTACACCTTCAGCAAGTTTGCTGACGACACAAAGCTGGGAGGAGTGGCTGATACCCCAGAGGGTTCAGAGTGACCTTGACAGGCTGGAAAGAAGGGGCTGAGAGGAACTTTATGAGGTTCAACAATGGCAAATGCAGGGTCCTGCACCTAGGGAGGAATAAACCCAAACACCCAACCTCAACCCCAAATCACCGGGGCTGACCTGCTGGAGATCAGCTCTGTAGAGAGGGACCTGGGAGTCCTGGTGGACAGCAGGCTGACCACGAGTCAGCAATGTGCCCTTCTGGCCAAGGAGTCCAATGGTATCCTGGGCTGCACACAGAAGACTGTTGCCGGCAGGTCAAGGGTTGTGATCCTGCCCCTCTGCTCAGCCTCGGTGAGGCCACAGGTGGAGCATTATGTCCAGTTCTGGACTTCCCAGTACAAGAGAGACATAGAACTACTGGAGCAAGTTCAGAGGAGGGTTATGAAGACAATTAGAGGACTGGAGCACCTGTCCTACAAGGACAGGCTGAGAGAGCTGGGCCTGTTTAGCCTGGAAAAGAGAAGATTGAGGAGAGGAGAGACCTCTTTAATGTGTATAAATATTTGAAGGGATGGTGTCAAGAAGATGGAATCTGTCTATTTTCTGTGGTGCCCAGCAACAGGATGAGAGGCAACGGGCACAAAATGAAACATTGGAAGTTTCGTCTGAGTATGAGAGGGCATTTCTCTACTGTGAGGGTGACAGCTCAGGAACAGGTTGCCCAGAGAGGATGTGGAGTCTCCTCTGAAGGTATTCAAAACCCGCCTGGATACCATCCTGCACAACATGTTCTAGGTGATCCTGTTTGGCAGAGAGGTTGTACTAGATTATATTCAGAGGTCCTTTCCTACCTCAGCTGTGATTCCATGATTTTTGCTTTCAAGTGGTTCCTTTACATTCAGCGCAATCTTACTGTCTTCCTTTAATAATAATGTTAATTTTAGATTACATGCAAGATTTTGAGACAATTTTAAGTGTTACTGAAACATATGGATCAATGTTTATCTTGTCTTATGTAACATCAGTTTTCTATATTTCTGGATTTTCCTACAGGTGTTAATCTTATGAGACAATGCTTATTTTGCAATTTTCTTACTCTAATATTTTGAGAGTGGGAAACCAGTGTAACATGAATCTGCATAATGACTGAGAATCTTTATTACTTCATTGTTGAGTGAACCATTAGACCAAGACTTTAAGATCACTTAAGGACAGGAGCTTGTCCAAGGATATAATTCATAGTATGGAGTCTCAAGAAAACAAGCGCTGTGTTCCAAGCCAGAAACAAGCTCATGTAGGCTGAGTAAAGAAAATGATGGGAATTTTCCCTCCACTGCACAAAATGAATGAGACAAGGGCACAGACTGGTCATTATAAAATATATATATATATATATATATACACTTTTTTTTTTTCCTTTTTTTCCTGAAACTTGTCTAATTTCCTGTAATTGTAAAACAAATCATGTACTGTACTTTATATACTATATAAAGAGGTCCAGTTTTGGATACTCTTTAATAGGCAAGATGCACAAGACAAGCAAACAGAAGTTATCAATTAAAGTGATTTATATTTATATATTTTTATTAATATCAAATCTGATAAACATTTTTTAAATGATAAAATAACTATTTTATTTTATGTCGACTACAATAGGTATTAAAATTAGAAATTTTAGTTAGTTAGCTTTTAGAGATAAAGCTATATTCTATGCATATTCAGACAGCAACTATCCACTTTCCTAGTAAACTAAGTTTAGCTCAGTAGTTCTTTAAATCAAATGTGGACATTCATAAAAACATAAAACTAACAAAAGACCAAGTTTTGGTTCATTAGTTTTTTGTTTTTTTTTTTTTTTTTAAACTATGATTATATACCCAAAAAAATAATAATTTATTTTACATTATCTGTTTTGTCTCATATTTCAAATACCATAAAATTTATGTTTGAAAAAGTTCTTTCTCTTTATCTTATATCTGAATATTGTGCAAATGCCAGAGACTAATTTGTTAGTTAAATGTGGTTAGTGTTTATTACTCAGTAATACATATATTGACAGTAAAAATTAATCATAACATTGAATTTTTTTCCAGAGATTACAAAAGAATCTTAAAACCGTAATGAATAATATTCTCATTCTCTGTGTATGGGAATTTGAGGCACAGAGGGGAACAGAATTTGTCCAAAATCTCACAGTAAATCAAAAACAGAGTGATAACCAGAACACAGGTTTCCTGACTCATATCTCTCCTTTAACCAGAAGATGACCCTGACCAAGTGAGCAAGAAGTTAGATGCATACACATTTAAAATATGTATTTTTACTATAAATGAAATGCTTAGTGTAAAACTAAATTAATGGTATTTAAGCAAGCTACAAACAATGGGTTTTCTTTTAATGGATAAGTTCACTGTAAACAAAATGGAAATGTGAGGAAGGGTAGAGAAAGAGATATTCACATTTCAGAGATTTTCTTGTCATTAATGACTATTCTGGAAGTGTAAAAGAAAAGATGTCCCCTGTAGACCTACAGAGACCAATAATTAAATTTAACCAATACTAATAGCTGTGTTAAAATACATGATGAATGCATTCAAGTGAATGACTAGACTTATTACAAGGTAAATTTATTTGAAACTAAGATAGGAACTTCTGGAAGAATATATTTGAAAAGACAATTGTACTGTTTTAAAAATATTATTTCCTTTCACTGCCTCAGACCCCAAACAGCAATGAATTTATTGCCTGCCTCCCTCACTAGAGACTTTTTTGTAAGAAATATAGTGGCAGAAATATCTCTTTTTTTTTTTTTTTTTTTTTTTTTTTTTTTCCTACAGAATTGACCATCTGGGAGACAGAATTAAGTACATGAAATTGTATCTTTGGTTTACTTTCAGAAATTCCCAACTTTTTCCCCTGGAGACCAGATACTGACACAATTAGAAAACTCCATAGTTATATCTCAGTTTTTGGGGGGTCTAAATATATAGAATGTAAAGTTATTTTGAAGACTGTGGAGCAATAAATCAGGGTATTCAGCTCATTGGAACAAAGTGATATTTCCATTGGATTGTCATGTAGATTCTCCTGATTTTAGTGGACTTTTAAGAGCATGATATCTTATTGCATGATATATTATTGCACATCATTTCTGATGTTTCTCTCTTTCACTCTCCTTATGACATTGCAGTGTTTTGTATTCCCTTCTTGTAACTTATTTAGACATTTATTTCACAAGGGTTGGTGTAATCTTTTTTCCCTCTCTTTTTAGTCCAGTAAAATTGGGATCCCATCTTCCTTGGGCTTTGAGGAGCTAAAAAATAGCTCCTGATTCTGAATATAAAATTTCAGAAGTGAAATATATCCATTTACTTTGTGATTTTAAATGAAGAGATAAATGTTCTGTCAATTTTGGTGTTGAGTGTTGCTTCAGATAATCTTGTTTTTATGTGCTCCATATCTCAATACAATTGATTTATTTTATTATTATTTTTTCCCAATATAGGGAAACATAGAAAGTTATTTCAGAGAATCAAAATGGGAAAATGGGAAAAGGAAAGCATCTCTCTTATATATATACAGCTGCACTGAACTTATGACACAATGTCAAAGAGCCTATAGCTATACTTGAACCGTATATAATAGTAAATGAAATTTCTGATGTACGAAAATGTGATTGCAGTATCTTCTAATTTACGTAGAAAATATTTTAGCTTCTGGATTAAATTTTCAAAAGTTCCTAAATAAAATAGGAGATTATGGGTAGAGCTGGCTATGTTGTTCCAACTGGTGCTGATCTAGGCTAAGAGATTATCACAGTCTATCACCAGCCTCCACATATTACCGTCCCACGTACATGCTGCCTGCTGTAGATTTCCACTTGCACCATCAGAAAAATTAATTACAGAGGTGGCTGCTTCCCACATCCAGGTTATCTTTAACAAGTTTAAATAAATTTTTTTTGTTTGTTGCTAAGTTGTAACAGATCCAGGGATGATGACAAACATATTAGAATGTAGTTTAAGACCATATTTTGTATGAGAATCGTCATCAATCAGGTTGAAAAAGACCTCCAAGATCATTTGGTCCAACCATCAACCTACTACCAATGTCACCTACTAAACCATGTCCCTAACCACCATATCCAACCTTTCTTTAAACATCCCCAGGGATGGTGACTCCACCACCTCCCTGGGCAACCCATTCCAATGTCTGACTACTCTTTCTGAGAAAAAATTTCTCCTGATTTCCAACCTGGACCTTCCCTGGCATAACTTGAGGCCATTGCCTCTAGTCTTATTGCTAGTTATCTGTGAGAAGAGGCCAATGCCCAGCTCCCAACAATTCCTTTCAAGTATTTGTACAGAGCAATAAGGTCTTGCCTGAGACACCTCTTCTCCAGACTAAACAATCCCAGTTCCCTCAGCTGCTCCTCATAGGACTTGTGTTCCAGGCCCTTCACCAGTTTCATAGCCCTTCTCTGGACACCCTCCAGGGCCTCGATATCCTTCTTATAGTGAGGGGCCCAAAACTGAACACAATACTAGAGGTGCAGACTCACCAGGGCAGTGTACAATGGGACAATCACCTCCCTGGTCCTGCTGGCTACACTGTTCCTGATACAAGCCAGGATTCCATTAGCCTTCTTGGTCACCTGGGCACACTGCTGGCTCATGTTTAGGTGAGAATCAATCAGCACCCCCAGATCCTTTTCCTCTACACACTGTCAAGCCACTCTGCCCCAAGCCAGTAGCATTGCATGGAGTTGTTGTGGCCAAAGTACAGACAAATCTTGGTACAACTGAAGATGACCTGAGTAGTCTACCTCTTTTGACCATGATGATCTTGGAGGTCTTTTCTAACCTTAATGATTCTATGATTCTGTGATTTTCACTAATTGGACTGGGATGCATTTATCTATGTACACTACAGCTTAATTTTATTCCACCACTCATGATTAATGGAGCTAGCCTACAGCTTTGTAAATAAATTACAGAGGCTCCAAGGAAAGCCATGCTTTATTATTTGTATCATACATTTCTTTACAGTATGCAAACCACCAGGATTATAATTTTTAAATGAACTTCTTGCCTGTCCTCTAGAGGCTGATGACATCTCTTTTGCTTGCCAGAGGCAGTTATTGCTGCTTCATTTTAGCTTTGTTCTCCCACTGTGTTGCATTGTCTTAGAAAAGTATTTAAAAAGTAAGATTCCAGTTTTCAGTGCTATGCAAATGATATTGAGTCAAGTCTTGGATAACCTCAATTAAACTGCCAAGTCCACCTTCTCTGGGTAATTCATTAGTGGGGTAAAAAAGAGGTCCTGAGCAGTCCTCTACCCCCAGGGAACCACCCACCTTTGCACACCTGGAGAAAGTCTTTTTGAAATAAATTTGTTTTATACATATAACTATATAAACTTGTCATTATCCTTAAGTGAACTCAAAAAGAAGAGTTGATATCAAGTAAATACAATTTCTGACTAATAAGGAAGATGAAGTTGTACTACAAAGCATGTTTCAGACAGCTCTATGCCTGGTAAAATGTCTGAAATCAAGTTAGCTTTAAAATCTTTTCTCCAGAGTAAAGTTTGTAGTGTTTTGTCAAGATGCTCAGTTTATCCAGATGGAGTGACAGTTCCCTCACAAAACCTGTTTTAAGTGCAAATATGAGACTAAGTGGGATTGGGATTGCTAAACTGGAGCACAATCAGGAGCTGAAATGTTGTGTAGAGAGTTGTAGTCTGTAGTTGGAACATAATGGACAAAATTAATTTTTGTGTGACTCCTTCAATATCAGTGGAGTTACACCTGTAATAACATAATGTGAAGAAGGAAGTTTTCTTTTCCTTTGTTTTATCTGAATTCAAAACAATGTATCTGAATATCTGTAACAGTTGTATCTGCATTCAAAATAATGTGGTTTCAATGGAAAAACCTAGTAGCAGATTTTCAGAGTTATCTTATACCGTAGTAACTTAGAAGTTTGTGAGAACTCTGTAGCTTGTTAACTCAGTGAAAAACAATATTAAGGACACGAAGCAATGGGCACAAACTGAAATGTGGGCAGTTTTGGCTCAATATGAAAAACACTTCTTTACGGTGAGGGTGACAAAGCACTGGAATAGGTTGCCCACAGAGGCTGTGGAATCTCCTTCTCCGGAGACATTCAAAACCCCCCTGGATGTGATCCTGTGCAATATGTTCAAGGTGGCCCTGCTTGTCAGGGGATTGGACTAGATATTTATATCTGGAGATCCCTTCCAACCTCAACCATTCTATGATTCTGTGATTAATCCATTTTATTTTTAAATGTGCATTCTTATACAAATGAAAAGTGTTACAGCCTGTATAATTTCAGGGATCTATTCACAGATCCTTTCATTACTCTCAGATTCTTTTCCTCATGTCCAAAAGATCTCAGAGATGACCAATATCAGAAACAAGTTTCAACTGAAGTATCCTCAAAGGTCACGCTTCACGAAAGAAAATCCTGGTAGAAAGAAATATGACAAGTACTCAAGCAATTACTCTTTTTTTCAGTCTCCAAAAGAAGTTCAGTTGCTTGCTGAGAAGAATGGTAGCCATACCAGTGTTATGTAAAACCTTGACTTCACTTTGCTGCCCAGTAAATCAAGCAGTGGTAAGCAATCTAAAAGGGAAACCAAAAAGTTTGTCCCTGCACACTGAAAGTGCAGTGTAAGCATTAAGCTGGTAAATTCTAGTGTCATTAATCTTTTTATACAGGGCTACCTGTCACCACCTCTGTGTTGGTGACACATACACAAGTCTGCATTGTGAACGAAGAACCACTTCACATTGTTTTGAAATCTGTCTAGCTCCATTGTTGTAAATGTTCTCTTTATGTGCTACAATCAAAACAAATGAATGATAACAGATCACACATTTAGTGAGAAAAACACTTCTCTCTCCACCACCTCTCAATGTATCATAGTCCCCTTTATGTCTACCTCCAAAAATATGCACTGTGACTTAATACAAACTCACATTAAAGTGTGGCAAATCTTCAAGCAAGGCTTGATGAAAACAAAGATAAATCTGTTTCATTTCCATTTAATCTATGGATACTTTTGTGCATTCTCTTTATGTCCTAAACCTTTATTGATAGTTACTACTACCTAAAATAATGCAAATTGAGGTGTTTAGGATCTAGTCTGTAATGGTCCCTTTATTAGTCAAAATACATTTTAATAGCATGATTATACATTAATTATAAAATGTAGCCTTTTCCCCAGCCCTCCACCAGGCTGTTCCATTTTCTCCAAACATGACACGTTTTGTTCACCCCAGTGAAGGCCATTCTGAAGGGTGATATAAAGTAAACATCACAGCAAAATCACCAGATCAAAATATGCTAAATTTCTAGAATGAAGCCAATGGGTAGATTATCTTTGTAGAGTACTAATTCCTTGCTTCACAATGTGAAATTTAATTGATGACAATTATTGCAACAAATGTACCATAGAATAGATTATATGAGTATGCTTATATTGTCAGATAAGTCAGAAGAGGAGGCTCAGGGGTGACCTTATTGCACTCTACGGGTACCTGAAAGGAGGCTGTAGCGAGGTGGGGGTTGGTCTATTCTCCCACATGCCTGGTGACAGGACGAGGGGGAATGGGCTTAAGTTGTGCCAGGGGAGGTTTAGGTTGGATATTAGGAAGAACTTCTTTACTGAACGGGTTGTTAGTCACTGGAATAGGCTGCCCAGGGAAGTGGTTGAGTCACCATCCCTGGAGGTCTTTAAAAGACGTTTAGATGTAGAGCTTAGGGATATGGTTTAGTGGAGGACTTGCTCATGTTAGGTCAGAGGTTGGACTCGGTGATCTTGGAGGTCTCTTCCAACCTAGACTATTCTGTGATTCTGTGATTCTGTAACATGGGCACCAGCAACTCTTGAAAAATAATTCTATTACTATTCTTACTTACTAAAAACTGTGCCTTGGAAGGTTTAAAGACAAAGTAGCCAGACCTTAGAAAAATGAAAATTAATCACAGCTTGGTAAACTAACTAAACTCAGTCAGCAGCTGAACAAGTTAGGAGTTTTAGTTTCTCACAGGATATATTCCCAGCTCCATTGCAACAGAGGGTCAATTATATTGCATGAAAGTCTGTCCTGTAAACCAAAACATATTGTCCTAGAAACAGGAATATATTTTGGAAGTGATTAAGTTCAAAAGTTCTGAGTTATGTGAAAGCAACACATCTTTCCCCTACCTTCCACCAGAGTCACAACTGCACGAACTATACAATGGATGGATTAAATTAAAGTAATGAAAGACACTCCATTTCTAAAACTTGATATCAGAAGTTGTATTTGATCTTACACCTTCTGAAAAGAGAAACAAATAAATAATATAAAAATACATATTTTACAAAATATTTGACAATATTGGCACTATATTTTTGCATGAAAATACTTACTTTTCAGCTTCTCACACTGTCCTGCCAGTAGGCAGGCTGGGGGTGCAGCAGGAGCTGGGAGGGGACAGATCCAGGACAGCTGACCCAAACTGGCCAAAGGTGTATTCCACACTATCTGACATCATGATGAACAATTAATATGGGGTGTCTGGCTGGGGTTGGGGAGACCGGCTGCTCAGGGAGAGTGGCTGGGCATTGGTCAGCGGGTGGAGAGCATTGTGCATCACTTGTTTTGTACACACTATTTTTAGTAGTATTATTATCATTATTATTATTTTCATTTATTTTCTGTCCGAATAAACTGTCTTTATCTCAACCCACAGGCTTTCATTTTTTTTCTAATTCTCTCCCCCATCCCAGAGTGGGAAGGAGGGAGGGTGAGTGAATGGCTGTGTGGTGCTTAGCTGCCAGCTGGGTTAAACCACAACATTGTGACATAGACTAGTCAAAGTTAATGCAGACAATATATAAAAAGGAACATAATAATTTATCTTATTTCAATATGTTCCAGTGAATGCAAGGATCAAAAACTCCAGAAAAGATTAAAAACATCAGCAACAACTCCTGGTTTCCTGTTTGTTTGTTTGTTTTTGATAAATGATTATTCTCTTTACTATAAAATGATAATTTGAAACCTTTGACATAGAATTATCTATAAAATATTAAATTTGCTTTCTTTGTGTCCCTGTGACCAAAAATTATGAGCATTTCAGCCTCTGAAAGTACAATCAGTGTTTACTCCTAGTGGAAGTTAGTATTTATTTTTTATCTTTAATTAATATACCTTAAATTAGTAGGAATGAAACTGAGAAAGAGTGTATTACTGCAATGATATATAATTAACCAATTAAAAATGAAAGACATTCAAGCAACTGGGCCTGTGCAAACCTCATGAAATTCAGTAGGGCCAAGTGGAAGTTCTTGTGTGTGGGTTGGAGCAATCTCAAGCAGAAATACAGGCTGCATGGAGAATGGATTGAAAGAAGCTCTGAGAAGAAGGATTTGGGAGTGTTGCTTGATGACAAGCTCAGCATGGGCTAGCAATGTGCACTTGAAACCCAGAAAGCCAACCATATCCCAGGCTTCATGAAAGCAGCGTGGCCAGCAAGTCAAGAGTGGTCATTCAACCTCTATGATCTTGTGAGATCCCAAGTGGAGTAATGCATTCAGCTGTGAGGCCCCCAGCACTAAAAGGGCATGAACCTATTAGAAAGAGTCCAGAGGAGTGCCATGAGGATGATTAAAGGACTAGAACACCTCTCCTATGAAGACAGGTTGAGAGAATTGAGATTGTTCATCCTGGAGAAGAGAAGGCTCCCGGGAGACTTTATACAGTGGCCTTTCAGTAGCAAAAAGGCCCTAGAAGAAAAATGGGGAGAGACTCTTTATCAGGGAGTGTAGTGATAGCACAAGTAGTAATGGCATTAAACTAAAAGAGGGTAGACTGAGATTAGATATTTGGAAGAATGTCTTTTCTATGAGGGTGGTGAGGTTGCCCAGAGAAACTGTGGGTGTCCCATCCCTGGAAGTGTTCAAGGCCAGGTTGGATGGGGCATTGAGCGACCTGGTCTAGTGGGAGGTGTCCTTGCCATCACAGGGTGGTTGGAATTAGATGGTCTCTTTAAGGTCTCTTTAAGGTCTCTTCCAACCCAATCCATTCTATGATTCTATGATTTTGTGGTTCTGTGATTCTACTTGAATTAAAATAGTGCCTCAATAGTTCCCACCAAATTTGTATATATACATATATATATATATTAAGTTATAAATCTCTTAGAAATCATGAAATAGTAGACCAATTACAATGGGGGTAAACATACATGGAAATGTTTCAAACTCTCTTCACATAGTTGAAATAAGATATGTTCCACTTTCCTTCAGCTTTTTTTTTTTTTTTTTAAATACAATAATATAAATATTAGCAAGATGAAAATAATTGACACATATTTTAACAAAATTCTTATTTGCTCTTCAGAGCAATGCAGAACAAGTCTTCATTAAAAATATTAACAGTTCATACAACTAAATGATAATTAAAACTGTGTTAGCTAATGAACATGAAAACTTCATAGAATCATAGAATATTCTGAGTTGGAAGGGACCCATAAGAATCGTCAAGTCCAACTCCTTGCACCGCACAGGTCTACCCACAAGTTTAGACCATATGACTTAGTGCACAGTCCAAACGTTTCTTAAATTCATACAGGCTTGATGCAGTGACTACTTCACTGGGGAGCCTGTTCCAGTGCGCAACCACCCTCTCAGTGAAAAATCTCCTCCTTATATCTAGTCTGAACTTCCCCTGCCTCAGCTTCACCCCGTTCCCACGGGTCCTATCACTGGTGATTAAGGAGAATAGGTCACCTATCTCTCCACTCCCCCTCATGAGGAAGTTGTAGACCGCAATGAGGTCCCCCCTCAGCCTCCTCTTCTCTAGGTTGAACAGGCCCAGTGACCTCAGCCGCTCTTCATACATCATCCCCTCCAGGCCCTTCACCATCTTCATCGCCCTCCTCTGGACACTCTCCAACAGTTTCATGTCCTTTTTGTACTGTGGTGCCCAGAACTGCACACAGTACTCAAGGTGAGGCCGCACCAGCGCAGAGTAGAGCGGGATGATCACTTCACTTGCCCTACTAGCAATGCCGTGCTTGATGCACCCCAAGATGGTTGGCCTTCCTGGCTGCTAGGGCACACTACTAGCTCATATTCAACTTGCTGTCAACCACTACCCCCAGATCCCTCTCTGTGGGGCTGCACTCCAGCTTCTCATCTCCCAGTCTGTATGTGCGGCCAGGGTTGCCTCGTCCCAGGTGCAGGACCCGGCCTTGCTTTTGTTAAACTTCATGCGGTTGGTGATTGCCCAGCTATCCAATCTGTCCAGATCTCTCTACAAGGCCTTTCCACACTCAGCCGAGTCTACCACTCCTCCAAGTTTGGTGTCGTCGGCAAATTTGCTCAAAACACCTTCTAGTCCTACATCCAAATCATTTATAAGGACATTGAAGAGAACTGGCCCTAAGATAGAGCCTTGAGGGATCCCACTAGAGACCTTCCACCAGCCTGATGTGGCCCCATTTACCACAACCCTTTGAGCCCTGCCCGTCAGCCAATTGCTCACCCATCGTATGATGGTTTTGTTAAGCTGTATGCTGGACATTTTGTCCAGTAGGATCCTATGGAAAACCGTGTCAAAAGCCTTGCTGCAGTCCAAAAAGATCACATCAGCTGGTTTCCCTTGGTTGATTAGACGGGTGATCTTATTGTAAAAGGAAATCAAATTTGTTAGGCAGGACCTACCCCTCATTAACCCATGTTGGCTGGGACCAATGACTGCATTGTCCCCCAGGTGCGCTTCACTAGCCTCAAGAATCATCTTCTCCTTAATTTTACCAGGCACTGGCATGAGACTGACAGGCCTGTAGTTACCAGGGTCTTCTTTCTTACCCTTCCTGAAAATTGGCACAACATTTGCCAGCTTCCAGTCTACCGGGACCTCTCCAGATTCCCAAGATCATTGAAAAATAATTGAGAGATGTCCCGCGATGACATCAGCCAGCTCTTTAAGCACCCTGGGATGAATCCCATCCGGACCCATGGACTTGTATGGATCCAGGTGGAGCAGCAAATCCCGTACACATTCAGGGTTGTTTGGGAGTTTGTTATTCCCACCATCGAGGTCCTCCAGCACAGTGCACCCAGGGTTCCAAAGCCCATCATCAGTGTTGAAGACAGAGGCGAAGGAGGCATTAAATGTCTCTGCTTTGCCTATGTCATCGTCTGTGAGGTGACCTTCCCCTTCAAGCAGCGGACCTATGTTTTCTTTGGTTCTCCTTTTTCTGTTCACATATCTGAAAAAAACTATTTTTATTATTTCCCACAGACATGGTCAGCTTCAACTCTAGTTGGGCTTTGGCCACACAAATTTTCTCCCTACAAACACGAACAGTATCCCTGTATTCCTTCCTCGTCACCTGACCTTCCTTCCAGCAGCCATACACTTTCTTTTTTTCGCCTAAGCTCCAGTAGAAGATCCCTGGTCAGCCAGGCCAGCCTGCTGCCCCGCCTGCCTGACTTCTGATATTTTGGAATTGCCCAATTTTGTGCTTTTAGGAGGCAGTGCTTAAAGACTGACCAGCACTGATGGACACCCATGCCTTCAAATGTAGTTTCCCAGGGGACCTTGCCGACTAGTTCCCTGAACAGCCTGAAGTCCGCTCTCCCCTTATCCAGGGCTGAAGTTTTGGTGGCAGTTTTCCTTCTGTCACCATAAATTCTAAATTCAACCACTTCATGTTCACTATGACTGAGACGGCTGCCAATTGCCACGTCTCCCACAAGACCATTTCTGTTCTCCAGCAAGAGATCTAAGAGGGCACCTTTCCCAGTTGGCTCCCTTAGCACCTGCACCAGGAAGTGATCATCTAGGTGCTTTATGAACCTCCTGGACTTGCTCATGTCAGCTGTGTGGTGATCCCAGTCGACATCTGGCAGGTTGAAATCCCCCATAAGGACAAGGGGAATTGATCTCAAGGTATCTTTCATTTTGGCAAATAATAATTCATCGGTGTTGTCATCCTGGCCAGGTGGTTTGTAATAGACTCCCACAATGACAACTTATAGAAATACAGTTAACAGGACCAGGATAGGCTTACTCAAAAATAAGACATCCCTAACATAGGGATATTTTTTGCAGCCCAGAACACTGAATGTCATAGATACCACCTCAGAATCCAAGGATGATTATTTTTTGTTGTTGTTGTTCTGCATAAGAAACTCCACTGTAGCTAACTTATTAACTTAAAATTAAAATATATTCATTTTATCAAAATTTATTTAACAAGTGATTGTTGTACCTTATTCATTGCCATATTCATTGTCTTAATAGGAAAAAATAAAAATAAAATAAAAGAGAATAAAGTTCATTCGGTAGACCACATACTATAAAATGTATTTTGGGGAACCTAGGACCCATATCTATGATGAAATGCAAGATATTACTTTAAAATATTAGTCTTACACAATGGAATGATGATATAGCTGCACTAGAAAAGTGCTTCAATGAAGTAAGTTACAATGGTTCTATGCGTATGACATCACTTTTAAAAATGCAGTTCTAAAGGTGTGTGTGTAAAGCTTTATTATTGTCTGCTTGTTTGTTTGTTTGTTTCCCTCAAATGAACTTATGGTATAAAAGAATTTGAAATTAATGGCTACAATTTTAGTCTATATCCCACTGTTGGTGGAGTTTGGTACCAAAGCCAAAGTACCTGGCTTGAAACAAGCAGTTAAACAAGCATGTAAATGCATTTTAACTTTATACTTGACTAGAAGCTAGGTGTAAGGTATGCTCACATGCTCGTGTGCTGCAATCCTATACAAGTTCATGCCAATCTTCTTTAATTGTTGTCTGGGTGTGGAAAAATGCTGATTTACTGTCAAACTCCTCTACAATTACAGTATGTCCACAGCTGGAACATTTCCTCAGAAATATTTATCTCCTTGAAACCTCAAAAAGATGAATCATGTGTTGTCCTGATACCTGTATCCATCACAGATACATGTGTAAAATATTTTTATTTTGTTTTCTCTTTCTACTCTTCATAATGCTGCTGAATTTCTCAATTGTGTGGATATTTCAAATCCATTCTTTGATCTCTTAGCTGTAATAGCGATGGAGACTGCCTAAATTCACAAGAAATATGGTCTAACAGACAAAGAGTGAAAGATTGTTGTTGAAAACCTACTGGGTACACTATATAACTCTCAAGAACATTTACTTCATATTGAGTCCATTCTGGTCCCACAGACTAGATAAGGCCCTTTAGTTTATTTTCCTCCAAATGGAATCCATTCTATGTACTCTATACAGGGAATCAAAGTATATGTAGTGGTAATTTGCTTCAAAAGTACTTTTCCAATATGAAATACTGCATGAAATGTATATAGTTGGACATGATTATATCTCTAAGTGAATTAAAATTGAAAATGTCAAAATATTTGATTTAAATTCAACTAAAATTTTACAATCAAAACTGGCAATTGAGTGCAACCTGGTTTGTTATCATCTCATAGGTATGATAATTGTGACTCCACTTTAATTTGTCCTGCATATACAGTCTATGGACAAGTTTATACATTTAGCTTATAAACTGTATTTTCTGAGTAGTAAAATTTTTTCATGATACATACTCCAAGATCATCTTATTCATGGCAGGTCTCAAGTTTATAAAGAAATCAGAAGTAAATCAAGTCAAAGTGTTTGTCATGTTGATAAATCAAAACAGAATTTTAAATTCTGTCTGATCAAGTATAAAATCCTACTTCTTGTCTTTTTTTTATTATTATTTATTTCTGTTCTGAAAAAGTCAATCATTTTACAAGTAAATTATAAGCTTTGTAAAAACACTTTTAAAATAATGTGCATAATAGAAAACCTTTATGCTTACATTTTTAGTTGTGCTTGATTTATTCCTTATTGATAATCAACAATTTTGTCATTTAAGGTGATAAACAGCAGTGAAAAATTTGAATAAATAATGTGTTCAGTCAATAAGAGATAACTCCTTTTTAAAAATAACAGTAAAAAGAGGTTGAATTAGTGGATTTACTTAATTATCAAGGAAACCTTGGTGTTTTCTTCACCCGTAATTTTAAAGAACATACTACCAGAACTACATTCAGTTTTCTTCAGAATAACATCTTAAACCTAAAGGTTGTCAAATACAGTTTTGAACTATTTGAAATTATAGCCCGTGTTACAGAAAGTCTCTCCATTACCTGTCTGGCTGTTTCACTTCTGGACCCTTCTACCCAGCTACCCACTTTGACATACTTTCACATTGAATCCCACTGCAAGCCATTTGCACTGTAGTGTAAACTGTTAATCTGATTATAAAACAGATTTCCTACTCTTCTACATTATACCTGAGTCAAATAAGCAATGTGTTGCATGCTGTGAGCTAGTACTTCAGGTATTACTGATCGCTGCTCAGGCTGAAACTCACGGTGAGTCCTACCCATAGTGTGGACAAACCAGTCCTGATAGACAGTAGTGTATGTAATTGAAAGCTAAAATCTATATTCACAGAAGTCCAGAGGTAAGGCAGCAGGTGGTGCCACCCCAACAAATTATTCATAGAAACAAGCCCTTGACATGACTCCTTCCAGGGCGTCCAAGCAAGGTGTTAGATTCATGGGCTAGGATTAAAACTCATCAAGACTTTGCAGAGCACCTTACAGATTGCATGGGGAATACATGCTCAGCCTAAATATTGGCTAGACCAGCAGGTGTGTAAATGTGGCAAGTTCACCTATATCGGTTTTCTAGATTTGGCAACTCCCAACAAATTTGGGCTAAAAATAATAGAATTAACTCATAAAACACATTGAGTTGTCAAAGATCATTACTCTAAACTGCTTGAAGTAGATTTATATGATGAATCATCTTAGTACAGTTTTAATATGTCACTAAGGGACTTGGTTTAGTGAGGGGATATGGTAGGTCACGTAGAGGGTTGGACTTGATCTTGAAAGTCTTTTCTAACCTAGATGATTCTGTGATGTTATTCTATGATAACGGGATGTTTGAAAATTCTATCTATCCTGGAGACTACACAGTGTAAACTTAATGACCTGCAAGACTGTACTTTATTTCCTGATTAATAAATAAATAAATAAATAATTGTCTGTGGATCTTTAAGACTTCTAAAGCAGTATAAATAGTTCTTAGTTATGATCAGCCTATATATGCCTTAAAGAAATAAAATGTCAAGGTACATCACTAGAAGAAATAAATGTAGGTCAGAATCAGAATCACAGAATCATTTCGGTTGGAAGAGACTTAACAACCCTTTCAGTAAAGAAGTTCTTCCTCACATCCAACCTAAACCTCCCTTGGCATAACTTTAGCCCATTCCCCCTCATCCTGTCACAAGGCATGTGGGAGAACAGACCAACCCCCACCTCGCTACAGCCTCCTTTAAGATATTTGTGGAGTGCAATAAGGTCGCCTCTGGTCCTCCTGTTTTCCAGGCTGAACAATCGCAGCTCCCTCAGCCGCTCCTCATAAGACTTGCTCTCCAGAACCCTCACCAACCTCATTCCCCTTCTCTGGACATGCTTGAGCACCTCGATGTCCTTCCTGTAGCGAGGGGCCCAAAACTCAACACAGTAGTCGAGGTGTGACCTCACCAGAGACAAGTACAGGGGGACAATCACTTCTCTAAATAATTCTTGTGCGCTGGCTCCACAAGCTGCAACTGCTCTCTCAGCACTGCTTCCAGAGCAGACTCCTTGCTCTGGAGTTAGGGATACTGGAAAATGAAAAGCTAAAGGCAAGTCTCTCAGTGAAAACCATAAATGCCTTTCCATGGCTGCATTACACAAAAGAGCTAACTCTAAATCATCCAGAAAGCAGATTAGAAAATGGATCTCCCACATCTCAAATGAGTTTTCTAATCACATGCATTCTAAAATAAGTCTCCTTGAATCTTTGTTAGTGGAATTAAATTATTTCTGAGACAGAAGAAAAATGACTGAAGTTTCCAAGGATGTTAGACACTGAACTAAGAGATAGTTTATCTGCATCTCCATGCCTTTGCAATGAATATTTAAATACTCATAAACCATAAAATAGTATAAACGGAGAAAACATAGAACATCTCCTACACCTCCAGACTATGTACCTCGTAACTTCTAATATGTGGGAGTTGTGTTATTGTGCTTCATCAGACAGAAAATTGGATGTCCTATCCTGTCCTATCAATCTAATCCCTGATAAGGATGATGAATATTTTGCTTAAAATCTTTGGCATGTTCAAGCTGAGTAGACAAATTTTCTCAAACAAACCTTTTTTTTTTTTTTTTTTCCTTTTTTTTTTTTTTTTAATATATTCAAAATATTTTGATTACCTTTGGTTGGACGGTGACATGGATATTTAGCATAAGTGAGACCATTACAAGAAAACAGTCTTCCTGGAGATGTTACATGACAGTTTCAGATCTGATCATTGTCCTTGGAAGATACATTTTGTGCTGAGAAATGAAAAGAATCCCTATCTCCTTACATAATCAAAGGTTATGAGACAACTCACATAATTCTGTGATTTATGCGTAATACATTGGCAGCGAGTAGGTAGAGAGATCTCTAATCCAGAAAAGACAACATAAAACTCAATCGTTGAAAAAAAAAAACTAATAGACAAATTAAAAAAAAAATGAAGTGCATGCTTTTTTCCATTTAGGATTGTAACAGCTTTGAAAGGTGTATGAAAGATATTCTGTCACATAGGGACTTTGATTCAAGATTGTTCATTGACAAGTTATCAAATCCAACACTAGCATTACTTGCTGAAGATGTATCTCTGGCACTATGCAGGAAATAAGTTTTGGTAAAAGTAGGTCTCTCAGTCTGAAAATCTTGAATCTAAACTCAGTTCAATTTAGCAAGGTAGTGATGTTCCTGGAAGCCCAGAATATCCGATTAATATTTAGTTGCAAGCTTTTCAGAGTTATTTTCATTTTTTTTTTTTTCTGTTATTGTATTGCTGAGTAATGTATATTCCTTACCATGTATAGAATCATGTGGAATGATCATGATTTATGACATGCATCAAAAATGGTTATGTTAGCTGGGATGTAAAAAAATAATGACACATTCTTCTCCCTGGAAAACCGAGCCTCTTTGAGGCTTTGAGGATGACTGCTGAACAGTGAAAAGTATATTGCTTGCTGAACTAAAAAAATAAAACAAACTAAATAAAACTAAATAAAACAAAATATAAAATAAATAAAATAAAATAAAATAAAATAAATAACATAAAATAACATAAAATAAAATGACATAAAATAAAATAACATGAAAGGAAAGGAAAGGAAAGGAAAGGAAAGGA
>NC_048895.1:78880876-78909681 GCF_011077185.1 Oxyura jamaicensis | reverse complement strand
AAAAAAAAAAAAAAAAAAAAAAAAACATCTCAGCAGGACAGTGTGACAACAGATGAGTGTTTATTTTTGTTAATCAAAATCAAAACAAGTTGTGGCTCTGCCAATAACCACTGCTGGTATACTGGGGCAGAAGAGAAGAAGCAAATACTGAACTATTGAGAAAACTATTTTACATACTGTGCTCATATCTAATAGACTATCTAATGCCTTTTTTAAATTTTAACCTGGTTTTGACCTTATGAAATCAACATTTCTTAATGTGTCAAACTCAATGCAGTTAATTAATTTAGACCATACAATTAATTTTAATGAGCTAGTTGCATATTAAATGAATACAGATTAGACATTTAAAAGATATGCTTTAAGTATACTTTGTACAAGGCAAAGTACATCTAGAGTATCTGGAGTTAGCAGAATGTCCTATAAAACTGAGTGGAGATAAAATCAATTGGATTTTATATAGGTAAATGACTCTTATAATCGACATAATTTAATATGATATTATTTCTGTATAAGTGAAAATTTGTAAACCTCCCTTTGAATGCTAATTATATATATATATATATATATATATACACACACATTATAACCAGGATATTTGTGTCAATAATATGTTACTTATTAGACATTTTCATAAGGTTATTATTATTATATACTATAGTCATTTGATGTTAAATAAATGTAAAATTACAATTCACAACATAGAATTGCCTTGTAAATATAAGCCAATTATCTATTTCTTCTGTTTAACAAACCAGAGTGCAGGAAACAAATTAATTCAATACTTTTTCAAAACAAATTTCAAAATCATCAAAGTATCCACTTATGCTCAGATGTCATACTTTTACTCACTTTTTCAAGGTGTTTGCTTATACAAAGGACATCAAGCATAAGGTGGTAAATCTTTAGGTATTTTTGGGCTAGTTATAACATGATTAACGTAACAGGACTGTGCAAAGAATGTCATGAAGACAGAAAAAAAGGTCAGACAAGTCACAAAATAGTTTCCAAAAGCAACCTTTCAAAGTTTACTGGTTTACCTGATAGATATTATAATGTTTGCAATTAATTAAATAAATAAATAATGATTATAACCATTTTTATTTTTTTTTTTAAAGTATATGTTTTAATCCTTGAAATTTCTGTATATATATAACTTTTTGTCTCATCCTACACTATAGAAGATCTTCACTTTTCCAAGTTTTTCATAAAAATCCTTTATATATTTGAATTGAAAAAATCACTGGTTAAATAGCTTAAGCTTTATTTAGAAAATATATATATATAACATTTGATATCCCCAACCCCTCTTTAACAACTTCGCCAATTTTTTAAAATGATCTTGAACTACTTCAAAAGTATGAGTTGAATGTTCCTTTCTCATTCTTTCCCATATCAAGACGAAACACACTCTGGAGAGCTGAGAAATGTATGTTTATGGAGAAAAGAACAAATTCTGAGTCCTTCATATCTTTGAAGAGTTGTAAACACAGAGGTTTTTAATACAGATAATAAAGTTTTCTTTTTGCTACAATTTAAAAGAAACAGTTTCTGAATTACTGTAACTGAAGCATGCTTTATCAAACGAGCATAGGGAATATCCTCAACCTGAGGCCTTCTGCCAGACAGTCAGTGGAACACTTACATTTTGGACAGGGTTTAAATATAATCTAGTTAGAGAGCTGGTCAGACTTGTCAATTGAAGAAAATTTGACACATGGGAATCTCTGATTGCAGCAAATCCATATACATCAAAAATAATATAGTTTAATTTCCTGGAGATTAGTAGTTGATTGACTTCCTAACTGAATCAAACTTCAGTATGAATTCATATTCACTCTGCAGCCTTTTCTGACTCCAATTCTTTCATCTCCTCCACTACCTTATGTTAATTTTCCCAACATTCTTAGCTCTCATCTACATAAATTATCTACCTTTGCAGTGAATAAAGAAAGAACATTGTTTTTAGTTGGTGCTGTGTGTTTTTTGACTGTCTTTTCTGGACACTGTACCTTAATTGTTGATGATTTGGATGGGCTTGTGGACTCTGACATTCTGAAGATCCGGATACGGTAAACTACATTGGTGTACACTGCACAGGGCTGTCACTGACTTCAGTCCTTTAGCCATTAGGTTAAGATATTGATGAGGAAAAAAAATGATACAAGTAGACAGCAAGATTGTATAAGCTTAATTTCTTTAGGTGAAAAGGTAATATTTGAAACAGTTATACTGTTCAGATTATTCCAAAGATAGGTAGCAGCTAATGGGCACATTCAGTGAACTTCATTTTTATAGAGAAGTATCTAAATTTCATTTAAGTCCCAACAAGATTTTTGGTTTCAGTCAAGGATCAGGGAAAACATAACAAAATAAAACAATAACAACAAAAAAACAACAACAGCAAAAAGCAGTCCTCACTAATATTGGATTTCGGCAAAAGAAGACTTTGTATTACTGAAAAGCTTGCTTCTCAGTAGTGTTTTATTTCCAGAACTGCCTGTCTTGTTATTGAAAATGTGACAGCAATAGTCCACTTATTTTTAGCTGAAAAGTTTGTTATGAATATTAGTTAATTCTGCGCCATTAAAACTTTGTGGGAAAGAGATTGATAGCCAGGATGAAGCAGGGAGACGTCTAAAAATCCTTATTTTGCAGTAAGTCATTTATTAGTCTTTTTTATCCAAATGTAGCTGCCTACAAAGTAGATTCAGAGAAAACAACTGTGCACATGTTGTTATTCAGGTATGTTACACAGGTACATTGCAGTGTGATGATAATCACCTTTTTGTTTGTTTGTTTCAAACTTAGTGCAAAAGAATCTCTATGACCTTTTTCATACAAAATAATCACAGAAAAATCACAGACAGAAGAAATTTCCTATATTAAATGGAAAATATTTCTAAATTTTTAATCATGACAGGCAATCCAAGACTGAAAAAAATGTTTAAATACAAGGAGCATATGAATCATAGAATCATAGAAACATTTAGATTGGAAAAGACCTCTAAGATCATCAGGTCCCTTTCAATTTTCTTCCTGCACAGTCTCATGACATCTTGGCAGTCCTCCTGAGTGACCCACTTCTTCTTCCAATTGTCATAAACCCTCTTTTCCTTCCTGAACTCTAGCCAAAGGTCTCTGTTCAACCAGGCTGGTCTTCAATGCCAGCTCACCTTTTGGCATGTGGGGACAGTCTGCTCCTATGCATTTGGATTTATTTCTTGAAGAGTGTCCATCTTTCCTGGACTCCTTTGCCCTTCAGGACCACCTCCCAAGGGACTCTGCCAACCAGTCTCCTTAGCAGACCAAAATCTGTCCTTTGGAAGTCCATGGTGGCCATTCTGCTAACCCTCTTTACTTTTCCAAGAATCGAGAACTTTTAATTCATAATCACTCTGCCCAAGATGGCCTCCATCACTCATTAGTCTTTCTCTGTTAACAAGCAAAAGATCCAGTGGGGTGCTGCTCCTAGTTGGCTCACTCACCAGCTCTGTCAGGAAGTTATCTTCCACACACACTCTCCTAACCTTATAGAATGTTTCCTCTCTGCTGTGTTGTATTTCCAGCAGATGTCTTGTAAATTGAAGTCCCCTATGAGAACAAAGGCTAGAGATTGTGAGGCTTCTCCCATTTGCTTATAGAATATTTCATCTGCTGCTTCAGCCTGGTTGTGTGGTCTATAGCAGATTCCCACCATGACTTCTGCCTCTTTGGCCTTCCCCCGATTCTTACTCATAAGCACTCAATCCTGCCATTACCACTGTTCATCTCTAGACAATCAAACACTCCATAATATACAGGGCTACTACCCCCACCCCCACCCCCCAGTCTATCCCTTCTGCAGTGTTTATAGCCATATATTGCAGCACTCCAATTGTGTGAGACATCCTACCATGTTTCTGTGATGGCAACTATGTCAAAATTACCTTGTTGCACGCTGTTTTCCAAACACCATCTAATCTTCTAGGACAAAACAAACAAATGAGCAAACAAACAGACAAAAACACTTTGCCATAAAATTGAGTTTGATAGACTAATTTAGCTCATTAGTTTATTCATATAAATGCAGTCAAAGCAATTTTGTTTTTCTTTGTTGTTTCTGAAAACTGTTCCTTATGGCAGTCAGAAAGAAATAAGGATAAGTGTTTTGTGCATGAAATAATGTTACCAACCAAACCAACAAGCTATAATTTTTAAATGATGCACTTCAGAGGATTAAGCTAAAATTCTCAGGTTAGAAATGAGAAACTCTTGGTTCATTTACTAGTTTTGACATTGACTCTGAAGAAGCCACTTCATGACTCCACATTTCATTTTCCTCACATATAAAATTTAACCACTACTTCTGATTCTTGCATTTTAATTTCAGGCCATATGCAACTTTTACAACACTGAAAGATAAAACACTCAAAGACTTCAACAAGGACACAAAAAGTGTTCTACATTTGTGAGATGTCAACAGCCAGCATCAAAAATCCTTGATTTTAACAGCTGAATTTTATTATTTTATTTACAGAAATAATAAAAACAGTATGTTTGTGCAATGATTATGAGTGATTTTTCAAAAGAAGTTTTGAATATCATAGCATCTCACTCCCTAAGGAAAGTAAAAAATAGTTAGAAAATATAAAATGTGTGTGCCAATACAGGGACATCTTCAGAAGAAAATTATATCTTTACTAGGAGAGGAGAGCAGCAATGGAAAACTTTCCAACATATAAAGAGAAATTATTCCTTTCAAACAAAATGTAGTTGAGAGAGATGGTAAAAGAAGATTATCACTTCACACTGGATCTTTGGATCACTTTGGATCACTTTGGTTCTTGCCAAAGAATTTTAAGAAGCCAGAGCTTAAAAATTGTCTTTTGTGGGTGTCTTTCCTCCCATGGTTACAGTTGTGTAGTACAAAAGGAAAACCGAATCCAAGGTCCAGGATTTCCCTGCCAACTGCATGAAATGTGTATGCGGGGGAATGTTGCTAAGTTTTCTTAGGGTTTGTGTAATGTGACTGTGGCTCCCAGGTTGTGTACTTAAATCCCAAGATTTGTCTGGGATACTGCTCTTCTACAGAGTAGAAACATTTATATCTTTGTTTATTTTTTTACCTCAGTTTCTGAGGATGAACTTGAACAATAAACATTAGTCAAATAGTTGAGGTTTTGAAGGACCAGTCTGAACCTGTACCTTAATTTTACAACAGATTTTGAAGTTTTCATTTTGCAGCCTGTTCATTTACTGAAAATAATTCCTCCTCCATTTTACCACCTATGGTGAAAACAAGGAACATCGCCCAGGGCTAATTGAATAATGCAAGTCCAAAATAATAAGGCACAACATTTTTGGAAACTGGACATTTCTATATATTAGAAGAGACACAGCAAGAATTGGTATGTTAAAGAAATTATAACCAGGAAATTTAAAATTAAAAAACCACCACCAACAAAACAAACAAACAAGCAAACAGAAAAATGAAAACCAAAACCAAATGTGGATAAATTAATTTAAAATGTGAATATCAAGATGTTAATAAAATAATCTCATAAATTAAATAGTACTGGAGAACAGAGAAAAAAAAATCCAAGCCCAGAAAATATTGATGACATAAGTTATAAAGAAAAGGCAGATTAAATTAATAGAATTAGCTGATATACTAAAATTCAAAAGTGATATAAATACAGAAAAAAATAAAAACACCCCAAAACTTATCTTAAAGCCAAAAAAATAAAAAATAAATAAATAGTTGTATGCTTTTACTTGAAAAACAAACAAACAAACAAATAAAAATGTGACAAGTATTTATTACATTTATTGAGTACAAGTGGTTTCATTAAATAATTACTTTTTTTTTAAAAAAAAAAGGGGGATGGCAAAAAATAAATAGAAAGGGCTTCATAGCTGGTGATATTAAACTAGGCAGAGTTATTGTGAATGCTCCCATATAACTGGAGAGTTTGAAGAACTGTCATTCAATCCAATGATGAGCATGGAGGGAAGAATTAAATCTTGCGGTTGTGAGTTGTTAGAGGGATAATAAACAAACCCAATAAACATATGATTTTGCCTGTGATGCAAAGGATGAGCATGAAAGTAAACATATCTTCTACATTGTCAACATGGACATTGAAATCATATAAGATTAATAGTCTCAGGGATTCCAGAGACAAATGAGAAAGAAAATCCATAAATTCATTAGGGAATCTGTGTTAGATATTGGAAGTCTATAAATTCTAACTATTGTGAAGGTTACAAAAGTAACAAGTGAATAAAAATGATGGAAGACACACAAAGCTGGAGACATATTCATTCTTCAGGAAGAATGTAAAGATCTTCAGTACCACACCCACTTCCCTCCTACTCATAAATTGAATGCACTGGCTAGTTCCAGAACAGCCAGACTTGATGTTGGTTTATGAAGTAGTTCTTAGACTGTGTCAAATATTAAAGTATTAATAATATGAACTTAGTTTTAATTTAGAAAAGCAATTAAGATATGATTTAAGCCCCATGACGGGGTGTAATTTAAATACTTGAAGTAGAATACAGATGAATTTCTGAGTCAAGACATATAATAAGAGGTAAGTGAAAGAATATACAAAGAATTTGACAATGCTTGTGTATTTCAGAATGCTGTTTTTGACTTTCTGCTTTGAGTTTTGACTTAGCTCTAGCAGATATTTAGGTTGGATTTTTTCTATTTATTTATTTATTTATTTTTGGAAGAGTCTAAAAATTAAAAATTATCTAATTAATACAAAGTATAAATTAGTCCATTTGATGCCCTTCTTGTTCTGGCACTGCCAGTTAAGTCATTCTTGTCAGTGGAACAATTTCTCTTCTGAGTCAGGACATTTTTCTTTTTAATGGTTCAACCTAGAACAGAAAGATAGCATCACAGGCACATTGAATGTATTGAGAATTAGTTTGTATTTTTTTTTTTTTTTCATGAGACTTGCATCAATAGAAATATTATCAACCTTATTTCTTGCAGATGTATCTGATGTTTTGGTCTTCAAAATATACCCTGTTTGTTTGAAAGAAAATATCCTATTTTGGGCCTTAATCCTTTACTCATTTACAACACATTTGCACATAATGAAGGGTGACAGCACCTAATACACAACATGCAAACCTAGCAATACTGCATTTGTAACCTAGCAACCACCCAAACGAATAGAAACATCAGGTGAATAAATGCATGGTTTACCCAAATTGAGTTTGTAATTGATACTGGTGTAGAGCTTCACCTGTAGCTGTAGGGTTATTACCACAGGATTTCAAGTGGCAGACCTTGTGCCAGAGCTGTGTTTGATGGGTAGGTGGTTAAGTACTGGGTAGACAGATAGAGGTGAGTATATCCTGCATGCCTACAGATCTTTGATATATCAATCTTTTCACAAATTAATATTTTAAAATGTAAATATAAAACAATAAATATAAAAATAATTCCAATTATAATTCACCTTTCTCTCATTACTGAATAGAGTTATTTCTTTTAATTAGACACCATGCTACACTGGGTTATGTTTCTGTCTGGAAAACACCTAAGACATTGATCTTAATGAAAGAATATGATATAATACTGATATTATGTAACAAAATGTAATCTGGTCACAGTTTTACTTAGATTTGTTTGTTTGTTTTGAATAGAAACAAAAATTATTTGTGTCCTATCTGCTTTTATTTTTAATTATCAACTGACAGCAAGTAAAGCAATGTTTCAGAAACAAATTCCACTTTCTAAATATGTCAATTCATGATGTTAAACTTATTTTTTTCTTCTCCTGAGGTTATGTATTAAGAAATCTACACAATTAGCAAAAGCAGAAAAAATATTTTCATGTAGAAAAATGCTACTAAAATGCAGGTGCCTAGGATAAACTGGGTCATACTAGGGACCATCTAACCTCTTTAACACCAGTACTTAAGGATGAAAAATTAGTGTGAGTGGTCTTAGGTTTCATGCTTTTTAAAGAGCTCTGTACTTCCAAATGTAGTAACTTAAAGACATTGCCAGTGGTATTCTGAACAACAGTGCTTAGTTTAAAATCAGAGTTTCAGTGAAGAAAAACAAAAATTACAAAAAGGAGGAGAAAAAAAAAGAACAATGAAAAACATTATCAGCCAGGAACTTTCCCACCACAGATAACTGAATGAAGTTCCTCGGGAAATATGAACACTGATTATTATTATTTTTTCTATTATTTTTTTTGCAGATTCTTACAGATCACAAAAGATTTGTATGTGAATAAAAATAGTAATTCCAAAAACATATTGGAAGCAAATATTTAACTGTACATGCCATAGAGATTTGACAAACTGTAGTAATTGGAACCAGATTTTTTTTTTCCTTTCTATTTTTCCACCTCTTCTCAGTGTCTTGAAGAAATGGGGATCCATATTTTATTTTCTTTATCTTCAATGCCTTTTTTGTTGTTGTTGTTAAATGTTGGAGCTGCATGGATCTGGATGTGTTTTTCCCCTAATGATTTTTTTTCTTTTAATCTCTTTCAATCAAATTCTCAGTGTTTCAGCCTTAATTGTTATCAGTCAGCGTGACTCAGGGGTGCTGCCTCTATTATATTTCTAACCTCTCTTTTTTTTTTTTTTTTATGAGAAAGTATTGTTGCAAGACTATCCTCTGCTTTGTGCAGAAGCTCTGGGCATTTCTGGTTTAAGAAGAACTACTGGCAGATCTGTCATATCTAAAGTAGTGATGATTTTTCCCAAAGTTAGTAAGTCCAAAACTGTGAGCCTAAAGGCCCAGTCTGACCTCAAAATGGATTTGGGTATGGCTATCTCTTCCGTATTTCCCTAATTACAGAGAGAGAGGCACTCCGAGCCTGGCATTCCCAAATCCAGAGGCTGTATAGTCATGTTTTTCCACTCCTCAGTCAGAATTTAAATATTTATATGACAGAGGAATAACTCCAACAGGAATGATAAGAGCAAATTGATTGGTAATTTCCTTTATGGATACTATGTTCCCATGAAAAGCTTTGTTTTTCAGAAATCCACATTTGCTAATGAAAACCTGTGGTTTTGGACTTCTATTTTTTAGCCAGATCTAATATTGTTGTATCATACCATAGCTACTTCTGTTCAAATTGTTGTGTTGCAGAACCCATAAGCATAGGCTATATTAGGCCCAGAAGTGTCATCAAGGTTTGCATGAAAGTGATCTGGCATGCTGAGGCAATGAGGCATAAGTGGAAACAGAAACTTCAATTGCCTATATCACATCTCCAGGGTGTTGTGAGGCAAAGCACAGCTAAGCCATGCTTCCGACACCTCAGATCTCAGGAGTATGTTATACAATTATCTCATGGCAACCACCCCATTAGGGCTCTCTCACTGCTATTAGGAGACACTTTGATGATGGGTGGAAAAAGATATTTTTGGAAGTGTAGGAAGATGTTTTTCGGAAGAGAGAATTACTGCAATCAGGGCATTGTGTTGCTAAGTTGGAAAGGAGAGACAAAACACTGTTCCATCTTTGTTGGTTTCAGTAGCTGTTAAGAAAACAATACCTCCGCCTTGCAGTTTCTTCATATTTCAGCAACATTCAGATGAAAGCTTCTTGAAGAAGACTAAAAATGCTTAAACATCATAAAAAAATGAACAAGCTGTTGTAGGGTAAACTCACAATGTAAGCTGCAGGGTTTATTTAGAGCTCACCAACTACTCCTACACTCTTACCCTGCTACAACTGCAATGCAACTTGCGCCTCGGAGACTAATAGGTTCCATACTATGCAACTGCCATAAGATGACATTATATTTTACCATAGTAAAGGTGCTTATTACCCACATCTTAACACTAGCATTGACAGTCTTGCTGTAGCAGTGTGATAACATTAAGGAAGCTTGCACATGCTTATGTAAAATGCACATACAGAAACACTGAGGTGAAGGCAGACCAGGTTGGGTCTAAAGGAAATAAATCCTGGAGCTCAGCCTCCTTTTAAATTTGAGGACAAGCAGAAGTGACAGTTGCTCACTACTTCAGCAAGTCTTCTGGGCTACGTTACTGTGAGCTAGTCAGGGTGCAGAATTCACTATATAGGCATCCATATAGACACAGGCTCAATATAAAGACAATGTCCTAGGCACTTCATGGTGGGCTGCTTAAGAGGTGGTAGTGCCTAGCTCTTTATTCTGTCAATCAGTGAGAAGTTACGCTTCTTTACCCACTAGATACAGTGGAGTTACTGGAAAAGAAAGTATGTCCTCAGCTCAGATGCTTCAGCACCAAACCCCCAACTTAAAGCCACTTCTACTAGCAGTTTGATAATATGAGGACTTTCTACAGAGGCCAGCTGAAGTGCAGACGTTCTTTCTTTTGGGACAGTTCTGATCTAGGGTGTTGGAGAGGTAGAGCTGACAGTAACTTCAATCATTTTTTAAAGACAAAATCACCATAACTCCTTACCCACTGCTCTACATTCCATAACTGTAATACATATGAAAGAACATTGAAATATTACAGTTTTTCACTTATCCACTTTTTTTTTTTTTTTCTTATGCTTATGGTAATGCAACCCAACCCTAGGAAGTCCAGATTTAAATCTAGATTTAGCTCTGTGTTTTCACTCTCTATCAATTTCCTTTTCTGTTGATATTCAGTAACAATGGATCTTCTTAATGAAATTTGATTATTTCTTTGGGGACAAGATCCTGAAATAGTATGCCTATGTCTCCATTTAAGATTGGCTAGATATCCTATCATTGGCCTCTTGCTAAAGCAAGCAAAAATCTTATAGAAACTGAGCTTTAGAAAAGCTTTAGTCAGCAAAGATTCAGACAGGTCATCTCCTCATTCGCTTGAGTATTCCTCTCTCCTTTTAAAGACAATTGAACCTTTGGGATCCAGCAACTATCTGTAAGTTATATGCTGATGCAGCACCCGTAGCAACAGCTCAGGAGTGTTGCTGTATCTGAAAAGAAATCTAAACTTTCTTTTCACACAGTTATAGAATATGCAGCTTCAAATTCTTGCTAAGATTCAAATTCTCTTTAGAGAACAGGGCAGCCATAAGGAAGAATGCAGGAGGCCCCCCATTATCATGGAGTTAACTGTGATTTATACTACGTAGAAGCTCTTGACATTCCTTTTTTGTCATTCCTTTGAGCAATAATAATGCATGACAAGATTTAGACTGGCACAAGTATATTGTCTGTCAGAGGCGCTTCAAGATTTTATTTGGCTGTTAGTCAGCTCACATTACTCCAGGCTGTTTGATACACAGAGCACAAAGCAGCTTAACACTGTTGCTATTAATGTTCAAACCACACTGAAAACACTTAATTAAGCAGCATACTGCAGTGTAATTGTTTAATAATATTTTGATTAGGTTGTTTAGTAGACAATCTTTCCTGTAAAACATTTTCTTTCTGTCTAGTGACTCTTTGGGAAAAAGCAATACCAAAATGCTCAGGATCCTTTTATTTAAATAATAATAATAATAATTTTTAAAAAAAAAAAAAAGGCCAGGAAGGTTTGATAAGTCTTTGTTTGTTTGTTTTAACTTTTATTTTCTTGTTTTGCAGTTTTGTTTGTTTGTTTTTCTCCAGTATTTATTTATGAAACCTCTTAAACTTTCAGTGTTGTTATGGAAGATGTATTCTAAGTAATTATGAAAAAAGTACAAACATAGACTTCCCCAGACACAAACAGTAAATTGTTGAAACTATTCAGGAATCTTGATCCAAATTCATTGTCCTTCCAATAATAACATCCAGAGCATTTGCCAATCTCTTCAGGCCTGGCAGACACACATAGGACTTATGGCCTTCTTCACTCTTTAAAATAAGACAGAATTCTAGTTTTCCATTTGAAAAAATATTTGGATAGACATTGTCATAATGGCAACAAAAGTACATGACAGAAATTGCTAGCTATCTCTCAGAAGCCATGTAAAAGATTAATTAAGCCTTGAACAGAAAAATATATGACGACCACAGGAAAAAAAAAAAAAAAAAAGGGTGTGTGTGGTATGTGTGTATATATATATTGTAAGAGGGAACAGAAATTATGGATTTGGCTAATCTAGCAAAGGGTGTAAGGAGATATTACTACCTTGTGTAAAGTACATAAAAGATAAACAACATATATGTGAGACTGGCATAGGAACAAATGAACTGGGCAGTGATGGGCCAAGAATGAGAATATTCCTGAGCTTCAGTTAGGTGTAGATTTTGGTCAGTCATTCAGTATGTCTACAGGGACAAATAAACCAACCTGTTGTTCAGGAGTGACAAATTTAAGATATACGGTGGCTGTGACAGTAGAGAAGTGTATATAATGACCTAAAGTGATCTTTTCCATCCTGTATTTTAACAAAGGTTAAATCAAAACAGTATAGGGTATTAAAAATTGATCTGTCAAGACTTTCTACATAAAATTTGTACCGATTATTAGGAAATTGTACGGCCCTTACATTTCAAGAAACATTATGTTTAAATCACATATAGAGTACAATTGTGGATTTAAGGTAAAAACTTGCACTGCTGTTGTGAAACCTCTGGTTTCTGTGACTGACATTAATCTGCTTTTAAGAAACTAGTGTTTCTTAAGTGTTAACTTCATAAACAGTGATTGAATAAAAATAAAAGTTTGTTTTGTTTTGTGGATATAGGTATTAAAAATAACACCTTTTTAAAATAAATAACCTGTCTCTAAACATCACTTCAATAGCTTGTTTCCTGTAGTAATTGGAGGACATATTGAAATTAGTGGGCAGTGAAGTGCCAAGAGACTTCCAGCTGTCTTCCCTCTGGCTCTAGCTGGGCTTCAGCTGCAGACGATCCAGCTAGAACACCAGACTGGCAGCAGGTAGCTAGTCAATATTGCTGGCTTTTACATTTGAACTGTCCAGTCATCTGAAGTTGTATCTTCTGTGTCTTGGCACAGACTAATGGCAAGGTCCCTAATGAGATATGACAGAATGGTGGGTGTTAAAGGAGACATCCTTTTGCACCATTGAAAATGTAGCACATCAACAGCAACTGCTGTTTATATTTGAGAAATGGGACTTTTAAGTGGAAGCCATGTGCTAAATTCATGAAAAAAACAAACATTGGATTTGACTTCATAAAAAAAAATTCACTGCAATGTTTTGCTTGCCAGCTCTGCAGTCATGCCAAGATCTAGTTTTAATTGTTTCTTCCTGAAGATACCTGCAAAGACAGTATAAGCCTGTTCAGCATTATTCCCATCTGTTCCAGTTCTGGCAAACTGATATGGACATTAAAAGTTACATTTCTTTTTGTTACAGCTTTCTCTCTGCTGTCTGGATTTACAGTCAGAGAAGGAATGAAAAGGCCAAATATGCTACTACTCTAAAACTGAGTGTGCTGATAAGTTTATCCTGAAGCAACAAGTAATATGAAGATTATGACATACTCTAGCAACAGAAATTTTGAATTAAGTGGCAGCTCTTTGTAAGTTCTCAGATGTCACAGAAATGAAAAATGATGTAAAATTATCTAGCTAGAGTTGATAGGAAGGACTATATTCTCATCTTTAGCTGACAAAGGGATACATGGGGAGTGGGGAAAGTTTCTAACCTAAGCTGTGGTCTCTAAATTTGATATCAGGATCTTTAAAGACAAATAAATTCTACTACACAAAGACCAATGTGGTAATGATGTTTAGCTTTGATCACTCTGCCTTCCTCTTATGCTCTATTTTACTTTTAACCCTGATATTGCTTAGTCTTTCCAAATGCCAGTTCATCTGTGGATCATTTGTCTTCTTTTTTTTTTTTTTTTTTTTTTTTTTTTTCCCAAATAAGAGAATTAATTTAACTGAATAGTGCTAACTTTTACATCTATCATAAACATCATAAATTTATAGATTCTGTCAATGTGATGCAAAATGGTCCATCTTAGTGCAACAGTTTACAATCCATGGATCAAATGTCCTAAAACTAATTATATTTTTTCTAGTGGGAAATTGACATACTAGGAAAAATATCATAATGAAATATAAACATACATTTATATACTTTTACAAATAAATATTATTTCTTATTTTTACCTGGTAAATATTCATAATTATTTCCATATCCATGTATTAAATGTATATTATAAAGATCAATATAATGAAAATATTTAATTAAATGTATAACTTTATCAATTTTCAATAAATCTGGATTAATACGTTTTATCAATAAGCTGATCATCATTTTAAAATAATTTGATAAAAGGAATTTAAAAAGACCTTCTGTTTTGGATATAGAACTGCACAGAGGTGAAGGGGAAGACACTGCTCTTCTTCACTGTCTGCATGAAATATAAAATAAGTACCCTGTGTAAGATATAGGAAGAAAAATTTCACTCATTTTAGTGCGCTCTCTCTCTCTCTCTCTCTCTCTCTCTCTCACACACACACACACACACACACACACACACAACCCAGGTTTAGACTCACTCCAAAATACATGTGTGCTAGTCCAAATCAGTAGTAGGAGGTGAGTGAAAACCTGTTTCTGTAAAATGGAAAGGAGCAAACAGTAGAATCAATGGTATTCTGCAAGTATGAAAAATGGTACTGAAAAGAATATGGGAAAGTACCATTTTCCAGATAGAAAAAATGTTTCTTTCTATGAAGATATTAAATCTTTGAAAATTATTACCAAGTAAAGATGTAGAATTTCTGTTCCTGGATATTTATTTATTTATTTATTTTTGTTACTACTTTTGGTTGTTTGGTTGAATTTGTTTTATTTTTTTGTTTGTTTGTTTGTTTTAGGATAAAGTTATTCAAACTCTTTTAGGAATTATTTTTGTAATGGAAAAATTGATTTCTTGGTGTTCTTTCTCATTCAATATTGTATGAGTTTCTCCTTCTAGACTTCCTCTAGTCCTTTACTTCTTCCTGTCACTTATTTGTTCTCAGCTTAACTTGATTGCCCCTTAAAACCAGGGAAGTTTTAAGGGAAGAAAATATATACGATGTACCCGTGTATACAACACTGGATAAAAATGTAAATAACTTTTCATCAAAACTAATGCTTGTACATCTTCAAATTCCCTCAATGTTATCTTACTCTGTTTTCCTGTTTTTAGTCTAAAATACAATATTTTTACAAGCAAGGCAAAGTAAACTGATGTGCTTAGCCGCGTCTGATGTATGCACAATTCCCTCATGCTGAATATGTAAGTAGAGATATTCTTTATAATAAGTGACAGTAAAATGACATATAAAAGAGATGTTTCTACATAGATTTAAAATCTAGATTTATTTTTCCATTTATTTATGTATGTATTTTGATATTTTACTTAGGGTCAATTCTTACTGAAGTTAGGAGATTTTAAATACTATAGTATTTAATATATACACATTTATATGTTAACGTACTTTTATGACTCATAAAGAGGACAGAAACATCTTCACTTACAGATAAATGCATTCAATATTTAATAAACTAAAATAACATTTATTTTCTTATTAGCCTTGTAAGTGGGTGCCCTTTTAGACAGCTGATATCTGTTGGTAGGCTTTTGTGGGTGCTATATTTTTGCCACCATAATAACCTCGGATTGGTCATCTCTGTTTTAGAACTAATGATGAGAAAGATTAAATATTATTGATGAGTTCTCCATTGCAGGTTTCTGGCATATGGATTGGAAAATATATTTTTATTTTTTTTCACCTGATCAAGCAATATATCTCATTTATTTTAAAAACATGGTTTGAATACAGGATGGCTGTTCTTTCCCAACTGATTTACAGGGAAAAAAAAAAAAAAAAAAAATTGATTGTAGATGTTCTTCCAGTATATCAGAAGTTTTTTTGTTTGTTTGTTTGTTTGTTTTTGTTTTTGTTTTTTTGGTTGGTTGGTTTTTTTTTTTGGTTGCTTCTTTTTTTTTTTTTTTTTGGCTTCTGGTTTTTATTTTTTTGGTTTCATTTGCTTTCTTTTTGTTTTCTTTCATTCTTCAGTAAGGCTTTTGAAACCATTTCCCACTGCATTCTCCTCAAGAAACTGGCTGCTCTTGGCTTGGACTGGCATACACTTGGCTGGGTCAGAAACTGGCTGGGTAGCCAGGCACAAAGAGTCATGGTTAATGGAGTTAAATAAAGTTGGAGGCTGGGCATTAGTGGAGTTCCCCAGGGCTCAGTTCCAGGGCCAGTTCTCTTTAATATCTTCATTGATGACCTGGATGAAGGGAGCGAGTGCACACTCAGTAAGTTTGCAGACAACACCAAGTGCAAGTGCATGTGTTGATCTGCTCGAGAGTAAGGAAAACTCTGCAGGAGGATCTGGATAAGCTGTACAGATGGGCAGAGGTCAACTGTATAAAGTTCAACAAGGCCAAGTGCCGGGTCCTGCACCTGGGGCACAACAACCCCAAGCAGAGCTACAGGCTGGGAGATGTGTGGTTAGGAAGCTGCCTGGCAGAGAAGGACCTGGGAGTATTGGTTGATAGTTGGCTGAATATGAGCCAGCAGTGTGCTCAGGCAGCCAAGAAGGCCAACAGCATCCTGGCTTGCATAAGAAACAGCGTGGCCAGCAGGGCTAGGGAAGTGATTGTCCCCCTGTACTCGGCTCTGGAGATGCTGCACCTCGAGTACTGTGTTCAGTTTTGGGCCCCTCGCTACAAGAAGGACATGGAGGTGCTCAAGTGCATCCAAAGAAGGGGAACGAGGCTGGTGAGGGGCCTGGAGAACAAGTCTTACGAGGAGTGGCTGAGGGAGCTGGGATTGTTCAGCCTGGAGAAGAGGAGGCTCAGGGGTGACCTTATCGCTCTCCACAGATATCTTAAAGGAGACTGTAGCGAGGTGGGTGTTGGTCTATTCTCCCACATGCCTTGTGACAGGATGAGGGGGAATGGGCTAAAGTTATGCCAAGGGAGGTTGAGGTTGGATATTAGGAAGAACTTCTTTACTGAAAGGGTTGTTAGGCATTGGAACAGGCTGCCGAGGGAAGTGGTTGAGTCACCATCCCTGGAAGTATTTAAAAGACATTTAGATGTAGAGCTTAGTGATATGGTTTAGTGGAAGATTTGTTAGAGTTAGGTTAGAGGTTGGACTTGGTGATCTTGGAGGTCTCTTCCAACCTAGATTATTCTGTGATTCTGTGATTTTTGATAGTTTCTACCTGTATAAAATGTTAAAATTCCAACTGAAGTTGTAATGACAACTTACAAATTTGCAATGAAAATAAAAAACCATACACATATAAAAATTATGTGGAGAATTATAGTAAATCAGTGCTCTCTTGAATGCCAATAGTATTAAAATGCCCTTCTACCTAGTTCCATTTATCTAAGTCCATTTTGTATCTATGTCCTTGGAATAACTGGGGAGGTGCCTGGTTTGGCCTGGTCTGGTTCATACATTTGGATGAACCAAGCTTCTCAGCATGCTTTGCAAGCCTTGATCATAAAGTTTTTTTGAACACTGGGCTTTCATAAAGACAGAACATTATACACTTTAGCAGTAAGATTTACAGTAAGAAGAATGTAGCTGACATTCAAACAGTTCTGTACAAATAACATAGTTTGCATTTCCATATAAAGTGGTTTTGACTGCAATGTCAGTGCATAAATAAGGATGCATGTTTTTAGGAATAGTTGTCCATCTCTCGGGATGAAGTAAATGTAGTATTTCATAAAGCTGTGCATTACGAATGATCTTAAAAAATAAGAGAGAAAAAAAAAATTAGTAGTCTCCAATGAGTTACTAAACTAGAGAATGTGATTTAATGCTCCTCAGTCATACATTCATAAACATATACATTCATGTGTGTATTCAGACATTAACCTCTCTGTCAAAAACACAGTCCTGGTGCCTCTGAAATCAGTGACAAAACTGCCATTGAACTTTATAGACATGTGTTTTTACAGTACTGTGTGGAAATTATGGAGCTTTTTTAAAACAAACGAACAAGAAGGACAAAGATAATTATGGCAACATTTTGTCTCTTTGACAAACTTCCTTTCAGAAATGCGTAGACAACCCAAGCATCATGTTTTGAAACCTTTCCTGAGAAGTTATTCACTTAATTAGTCCTAAAAAGCTAATAGTATAGTTGGCCTACATATCATCCTGTGGAATCCCCTTGCAGATGAAGGTTGGAAGTCTTGCTCATTATTTTAGGAAGGATGAGACAGTAAAGAATAAGAAGTCTACATAAAGTCATCTCTTCTTAAGAGATTATGCAGAAAACATAAAACTCATATATTTTCTAGTACCTTAAAGATTGAACCATTTCCCACAATAAGATCTTCTATTTCCCTCCTCTTAAAATTTCATGCAACTCAAGTGTTAGACCTTTTGTCCATGTGATTCTTTATATATGATGTAGGGCTCTTTCAGGTAAAAATATTTTTTGACAGCCATGCAGAGAGGTTGTAGTAAATTCAACATTGTACAACTTTGCTGTTTCCCTCCCATTTTATTTTCCTTCTGTCTCATTGCTCCATTCCATACTGCTTATTCATTTTGGTGTCTTTCATGACCTGTTTCTTTTCTGTATTTTGAATTAGTTTATCTGAACATTACAGTCCCTGCAGTGGGAAGAGATTACACAGGCAGACTAAATTTTCCAGTATCTAGCTCTTCTACCAGCATTAAGTCTTTCATTTTTTATTTCTCAGTAATTGTTACCATTTTATTTTATGTGAACAGAAGAACATTCATCTCAGCATAGCAAAAGAACTCTCAAAATAAACTGACATCACATATAGATAATTTACAAAATAATACTTATACCAGCCTTTGGACTACAGAGGAGAAGCTGGTTCTTAAAAAGGGTATTCTCACCTTATGAAAGCTGTTCTACTTCCAGCATTAAATATACTGGTCTCTGCTTATGATCAATTGTACTTTTTGCATTTTACTCTCCAGGAAATGTTATGGGTACAGCGTACCCTCTCATCTTCTCCAGTAATTATTTTTGCAACTACATTGACTTGATTTGTTTCACTTTCTCATAGTGTTTCCTGAAATTTATCCTATGCTAGTTCTACCAGTATAAGAAAAACTCAATCTTAATTATTTACTAAAAGCATTCACTTTATTTATTTATTTATTTATTTATAAAGACATTAATTTCCCTGAATACACACACACACACACAACCTTCTGTTCATTACTAAGGACCTTATTTTTCTCTTTTCAAGAGTGGATAACCTTTTTAGCATTTCAGATAGATTTACAAAGAAAGAGACACTCAGAAGCTTTCAGTCATGCAAGAAAAATTCAGACAATAACAATGGTGAATAAGGACAAGGAGCATATTATGAAAAAAATATATCCTTAAGACTTAAGTTTCTTTATCTTGGAGCATCATAGAAATAAAGTATGAATCTCTGGCATCTCTACTGGCTCCCCTTTGCAATGCTTTCAGGGCTTCTCTACCTGTAGCACAATCAAGGCCAGTAGCTGGTATCCCATTGTAGTTGTGGCAGAATTCTGCTGCAAGATTTGGCAATGTCTGACTGGATCAGCTCATAATCCATATTCCTCCTTAGGCCAGAACTGTGTTTTGGAGGGGGATCTCTCAGTCATGCTCACGTACTGTGTTCTTGTTTGCCTTCTGGAGATACATCAAAGAGCATGAGTGGTTTCCGTTGGGGTGAAACTAAATAAATATATGTCACTAAAGAGTATTTGGTTCATGGGATCAGACAAGAACAAATTTGAAGTAAAGACAAAATAAAACAATCACCAAATCCTGAAATATGGATAATGTAGATATTAGAACTTAGCACAAACTGTTTTATTTAGCAGATTTCTTTTCCTATTGTTCTGTACCTTGTGAATTAGACAGATATGATAAGACAGATATGTCTTATCTTCAAAGCTCACTGTTGTAGTTTAACCTGGCAGGAAGCTAAGCACCACACAGTTAATTATTTACTCACTCCCCCAACCCCATGGTGGGATGGGGTAGAGAATCATGAAAAAGGAAAAAAAAAAAAAAAAAAAGGAAAAAAAAAAAGAAAAGCAGCAAAGCTCAAGGTTTGAAGACAATTAAGACGGTTAGGGAGGGTCTTCTGGGTTCATTGGTGATAGGTGACTGCCTTGGCCGTAGTGACCAAGTAGTCAAGTTTAAAATCTTTGGTGATAGGAAAACTGCCACAAAAACTTCAACCGTGAACTCAGGGAGAGCAGACTTCAGATGGCTCAGGGAAATAGTTAGTGAGGTTCCCTGGTAAGCTGTTTTTAAAGACATTGGGATCCATCTGTGCTGGTCAGTTTTTAAGTACCACCTCCTAAGAATGCAGGATCAGGCCATTCCTATATGTGGAAAGTCAAGCAGAAGGGGCAGAAGGTCAGCCTGGCTGAGCAGGGATCTTCTTCAAGAGCTTAGGCGGAAAAAGAAAGTGTATGGTCACTGAAAGCAAAATAAGGCAACATGGGAGGATTACAGGGATGCTGCTTGCCTTTGTAGGGAGATAATTTGTATGCCCAAAGCTTAATTAGAGTTGAAGCTGGTCAGCAGTGTTGGGAACAGAAATAAAGGCTTTTTTAAAGTACGTTAACAAAAGAAGAAGGACCAGAGTAAACATTGGTCCAATACTCAATGAGGACGATCACCTAACAAAGGGGGACATAGATAAAGAAGAGACATTTAATGATTTTTTTGCCTGTCTTCAACATCAGTGATGGGCTTTGGGACCCCAGATGACCTGAGCTGGAGGACTGTGACTGTGGGAATGATAAAACTCCTAGTTAACTCTGAACTTGTGTGAGATTTGCTGATTCACCTGGATGCACATCAGTTCATGGAGCCTGATGGGATTCATCCCAGGGTACTCAGAGAGATGGCTGTTGTCATTGTGGGACCTGTCTCAATTATTTTTTAACAGTCTCCGAAATCTGGAGAGATCCCATTTGACTGGAAGCTGGCAAATGTGGTTCCAATTTTCAAGAAGGGCAAGAAAGAAGATCCTGGCAATTACAGGCTTGTCAGTCTCACTTCAGTGACCAGTAAAATTATGGAGAAAATTATTCTGGGAGTTATTTAAAAAAAATCAAAAAACAAAAATCTAAGGACAATGCAGACATTGGTAACAACCAACATGGGTTGACAAGGGGAAGGTAATGTTTAACAAACTTAATTTGCTTTTATGACAAGATTGTAAAGTTTTCAATACTGCCTCTCACAGTATTCTTCTGGACAAAATGACTACAATACAGTTAGATAAAAGTGGAATACGATGGGTGAACAATTGGCTGATGGGTCAGGCCCAAAGAGTTCTTGTAAAGGGGTTTACTTCAGGATGGTGACCTGTCGCTAGTGGGGTTCCCTGGGACTCCATTTTAGGACCAGTCCTCTTCAATGTTTTAATAAACAATTTGGATGCGGGACTTGAACATTTTTTGAGCAAATTCATGGACAATACCAAACTGGGTGGAGCTGTTGACTCCGTCAAGTGTGGTGAGACCTTGCAGAGAGATCTTGACAAATTAGAGAGCTGGGCAATCACCAATAATATGAAGTTTAACAAGAGCAAGTGTTGGATTCTGTACCTGGGAAGGAGCAACCCTGGTTGTATGTGCTGAATGGGGGTTGAGATGCTGGACAACAGCCCTGCAGAAAGGGATCTGGGGGTTTTGGTTGACAGCGAGCTGAACATGAGCCAGCAGTGTGCCTTGGCAGCCAGGAAGGCCAGCTGTACCTTGGGGTGCATCAAGCACGGCTTTGCTAGCTAGTCAAAGGAACGGATTGTCCCAATCTACCCTGCACTGGTATGGCCTCACCTCAAGTAGCATGTGCAGTTTTTGGTGCCACAGCATAAGAAATATATAGAATTGTTAGTGTCCAAAGGTAAAGAAGATGAAGATGGTAAAGAGTCTGGAGGGTGAGACGAGTTGCTGAAGTCAAGCTTTGACTGAAGGTTTGTTCAGCCTGGAGAAGAGAAAACTAAAGGAAGACCTCATCATGATCTACACCTTCCTCATGAAGGGGAGAATAGGGCAGGTACTGATCTCCTTCCTTTGGTGACCAGCAATAGGAGCCAAGGAAATGGCTTTGAACTGCAACAGGGGCAGTTCAGGCTGGATATCAGGAAAAGGCTCTTGACAAAGAAGGTGGTCAGGCACTGAAACAGGATCCCCAGGGAAATCGTCACAGCACTGAGCCTGCTGGAGTTCAAGAAGAGTTTGGATAATACTCTCAGACATGTGGTCTGACTTTTTGGGTGGTCCTTTGGGGACCCAGGAGCTGGACTCGATGATCTGTGTGGGTCCCTTCCAACTTGGGATATTCTATGATTTTATGATTTAACAATAATAAAACAATAAAATAAAAAATAAAGCAAGTGATGCACGATACAATTGATCACCACCCTGACTGATGTCCAAACAGACCTTGAGCTTGACTCTTTCTGGCCAACTTTTCCCATTTTTTTAGTTCAGCATGATGTCATGTGGTATAGGATATCCCTTTGGCCAGTTTAGGTCAGCTGTCCTGGCTGCATCCCCTCCAGCTTCTTATGCAGACCCAGCCTCCTCACTCATAGGTCAGCTCAAGAAGCTGAAAAGCTTAGACTTAGTCTAAGTTCTGCTCAGCAACAACTAAAACAATGGTGTGTTATCAGCATTATTCTCCTTCTAAATCTAAAACACAGCATACTGGCTATTAGGAAGAAAATTAACTCTATCCCAGCCAAATCCAGGATACCCAGAATTTCCTGTGCTGTCAGATGAAGCTTAAATTTCCGGTGATGCAATATTTTGTTATATTAAGATATTTTCTCAGCTTAATGGGGAGGCATTCAGGAATTATCAAGCAGGGAAAAAACGCAAACAAAGATTCAGAAATTTTCTAGGAACAAAAAGAGAATACGTTTCCTTTGGACTGGAAATTGGAGAAGAGAATGGGTACTATAAACATTTAAAAATAATTGTGTAGAGGTTGGCACACTTTATAAAGAGATTAAATAATTTGATCATATTGGCCATTCTCTTGTTCTAAAGAAGGGCATGCCTTAAGTAAAGAAAAGTCTGAATGTAGACTGCTTTTCAGATCCACTTTTCTTTTAAATTCTTTTATTTTAAGTCATATCATGCTTTAAGAAGCTCAATTCATGGCTATGATGCAATTGTTCCTGCAGGGGAAAAAACACAGGTGCTGAATAGAGGATAAACATTGCGTGATCTTAGATAAAAGCAGAAGAAACAAAAAGAATTCTGCCTTGAGAAACTAGCTTGAAACCAAGACTTAAAAGACTGATTCTGAAAAATATATATATATATATGGAGAAAGTAAGTTAGACTGGAAAATATGACAAAGCAAGATTTGTGATTCCCTTAAGCAATCTTTAATTATAAAAGTACTGAGAAAAATGCCGCAATCTTTCACCAAGGCAGTGGAGTAAATGCTAACAATGAGACACACCTACCTGGAGCCAGCCCGTATTGTGTCTTGCTCACAGGTGGTATCAACAGAAGGACATATTCAGCACTCCTCTGGGACACAGATATTTAGGTTCAGACATTTCTATGCAATTTTTTATCTTTCATGAGTGAACTTTATGCAATATTGGTCAGAGAAAAATTGCAGTTAGGCATACTTCATCACCTAACAACTAAGGATTAAATATCCAGTGTGGATTTTCAAGATAGATTTTCTAGTTAAAGTTTGAGCATTATCAAATCTATTAAGTCCTCTGCTTTATGGTTTTCACAGTTTTATGACTTGCTTTGTCTCTTTTTGACATAGTGCCAAGAAGCCAGCTGCGGAAATGTCTGGCAATCAACCACACATTGGGGCTGTTCCCACATTCTCAGACACTTAGACAAAATATAGAGTTATGGTTTAAGTACTGAAAAAAATATTCTGTTTATGTGAAAAAAATAAAAAATAAAAATAATTTATTTTTTATTTTCCCTTTGGATTTTATATAATTACCCCAGTAATGAGGGAACAATGCCGATTTCTTCATTACTGAATTAGTAAACTCTTTTGTAATGCCTTGAAAGTTTAAAAGTAACAGAGGTTTTCACAGAGTAAGGACTACCAATTTTACTCTAAAAAAAAAAAAAAAAAAAAAAAAAAAAGAAAACTAAATAAGCAAGAAATAATGTGTGAAAGATTTTGAAAAGAAACCTAAGGGAGACAATAGAGAGACAATTTAGTTTCTCTTGGATTTGGGTCCTTAATTCCCTTAAATTACTTCTGCAAATCCATATACATTTCCATGGTCAGACCTGTAGTAAAATTTTCTGTTGCTTTATTTTGTTTGCATTTTAATTCAGATGACAAGGAGACAAACTTGAAGAGAGGATAGTTACAGGAACTCTTCACTTAGATTTACTAGATGTGAAGAATTTCTGATTTCCTTATATGCAGGAGCTAATTAGGTATTATCTGTCCTAGCAGTATGGGATTAATCTATGCCCCATGGAAACCAGCAGAAAATAACCCAGATGTTTTGGTATGTGTTGTAATGTTCAATCTGTAATAAAGTGAAGAAATTTATTATAGATAGATAGATAGATAGATAGATAGATAGATAGATAGATAGATAGATAGATAGAATAAAATGAAACAGAAAATATCACCCAGCCCGGATAAGGACAGGAGTAGCAGATCGGGAGCTCTTAATTGATTCCATGGATGGTGGAGTGATTTGTCTGGTTAATTCCAATAATAAATGAGACTCTGGCATATGAACTGGTTACACTTTCCTCAAGTGGTTGATGTCTTAACTTCTTAGAGGGAGAAGTGATGTTCAACTTCCTGAGATTGAGCAATAACAGGTCTGTATTATCCTTAGATGTCTCGGACTGCACAAGTGTTACACTGACTGGCTCAGATTGTGTCTACACTAGCATAAGTAATCTATTGAACCCCATTCATGTTGGGAATCGGGAACAGAAATTATTCCCCACAAACAAGGAATTCCCAGCAAGTGCCTGTCATAAGCTCACATTGATAAGTCGTCGTCCCCCATGCAAACAACATGTGGTTCAACAAGTCCAAGTGCAAGGCCCTACACCTGGGTCAGAACAATCCCATGAATACAGGCTGGGCAATGAAACAGCAGCCCTGAGAAGGATTTGGGGGTGTCAGTGTATGCAAAGTTTGACATGAGCTGGCAATGTGTGCTTGCAGCCAAGAAAGTCAACCACATCCTGGGCTATGTCAAAAGAAATGTAGCTAGCAAGTCAAGAGAGGTGATTCTCCCTCTACTCCACTCTCATGAGATCCCACATGGGGTACTCTGTTCAGCTCTGGGGCCCTCAGCATAAGAAAGACATAGACCTATAAGAATTGGTTCAGAGTAGGGCCACAAAGATGATCAGAGGGCTGGAGCACCTCTCACGAAGAAAGTCTGAGGGAGTTGGGGTTGTTCAGCCTGGAAAAAAAAAAAAAAAAAAAAAAAAAAAAAGACTCTGGGGATACCAGCACTTAAAGAGGGCCTACAAGAAAGGTGAGGAAAGACTCTTTATCAAGGAGTGTAGTGATAGCACAAGTGGTAATGGGTTTAAATTAAAAGAAGGTAGATTGAGATTAGATATTTGGAAGACCTTTTTTTCTATGAGGGTGGTGAAGCACTGGAACTGGTTGCCCAGAGAAGCTGTGGGTATCCCATCTCTGGAAGTGTTCAAGGCCAGGCTGGATGGGGCTTCAAACAACCAGATCCAGCAGAAGGTGACCCTGCCCATGGCATGATGAATTAGATGATCTTTAAGGTCCCTTCCAACCCAAACCACACTATGATCCTATAAAAAATATTTCTGTGTTAGTTTTCTGTATCTTGCCCATCACTTGCCTTAGGAAATTTCTGGGTTTTGGCACATGCTCTTGGTGCTCATCTTCATCAGGTAGGACATTCAGGAGACTGCTTAATATAAAAGAGTAGATAGTTTTCTCAGTAGAAGAGTTATGGTGTCTTACACATATTTTACACCAGCCAATTTTCATCTATGCACCCTAGAAAGTAGGGAAGTTGTTGGATTACATTTCCATGGCTCAATTCATTTTTTATTTTTTTTTATTTTTTTTTTGCTATTGTTTTTTTGTTGCCTTTTTTTTTTTTTTTTTTTTTTTTGTCTTCTGATGATGACACGTCTTTGTTTAAAGTATTTCTGTTTCCCATGGACCTTTACTTCCAAGGATTTCCCTTGTTCTTTTCCTTTCTTCTTCAGAACCAGTTTCTGTCTCTTAAACTGCAGAAATCATCTTCACATGTCTTAGCTAAGTAAATGTCATAACTTCTACATGGGATTTCTGTGGCTTTTTTTCACTTATACATGTACAACTCAGATAAATGTACAGCATTCTGTAACTATGTCCTGATGTCAGATCTGCAGAATGTCAATTATGTAGCAAGCAAACTAAAGAAATATTCTGTCAATCTAAGAGTCAATTTTAGAAGTTATTTAAAATCAATATGAACGTTACCATCAATTCTTATTTTAAAATTATATAATTTGCATCCACTAAGTATATAATGCAAAATATTTGATAACAGGAGAAAAGTCTTAGCACAGAGTTCACAACAGTCTGCTACTGATTCTGGTGGAACACAATTGTCATGCTAACCACAGCTGAGCACTTCCTGACCTTAAAAATACAATCACAAATCTTATTGCATCAATCAGCATGACATGTCTATTACACTCTGATGAATAACTGACTATGCTGGTGTCTGCATTCACCACACCAGGCTGAACATTTTTTGGTCAATGGTCCTGAATCATTACAGAATCTATGTTAGGCAGTATTTCACAGGAAGGTATATTTCACAGAAGAAGTGAAGGGAAAACTAAGAAAAAAATATTCTTGATTAATAATGACCTACATATGACAAAAATGCCTGGGATTTTCAGGATTGTTATAGATAATGACAGTAGAAATATCATAAAATTGTGAAAAACCAACAGAATAAAGATAGAGAGCATGCTTACAGAGGGGGTTAATAGATACAGTACAGCATTCATCAAGTTCTGAATACTCAAGAGTATTTGCTCATTAGAGGGAACTAACAAGATATCCTTTAAGAATATTCATTTTCAAAAAAGAAGGAATTCAGAATTAGTAATATTTTTTTAAAAAAGAGAGAGAACATAAAAAGTTGAAATTACATATTTGCAAAAAAAAAAAAAAAAAAAGTAAAATAAAATAAAAATTCAAACAACAACTGATTCTGATTTCTGGAGATTTTTGAATTAATGTACAGATTTTTCTAACACAGACTTTAATAGTCTGTGGAATGAACAAAAAAACTGTTCACATTGACTATTTAGCTGTAAGCTATCAAAAGAACAAAGGAGGTGGTTTGCTGTTTTATTATTATTATTATTATTATTATTTGATTTTTCCTATATATGACAGTTTTTTCAGCTGAACCTAGGTTGAATTCACTTTTTTTTTTTTTTTCATGAAAGAAAATAATTTCAAAAGCTTTGTTTGAAAATATTTGAACAATCTACAAAACTGAATTAAATGCAAAATTAAAAATCCACTGAGAAACCCCTGGTGAGCTATCGTAGACTAAAAAGTTTGGCTCAATTGACAGATTGAATCATACGATGACTAACTATTTGCAAAAATAAAATTGAAATAATTGTGTCCATTTCAGCTTGAAAACTTCATTCTTGTTTGTTCTCTCATTCTGAATACTTCAGCAGTCAGTTATGTTATCTGACTACAGTGTTACTACTCACATAATTAAGTGTGGCATCCTTATAAATCCTATTAAAATAATCTACCATTTTGTTACACATACAAAAATATAAAACTATTATCCTGCAACAAAATAAAAGTAATGTGAATAGAGTTGACCTGAAGCCTGAGTCAAATAAAGGCTAAAGGAACAACAAAAATAAATAAATAAATAAAAATCAGAACTTTTCTGATAGAGATTGTCTTTCACAGAAAGTTTAAAATCTGGGGAAAGGGCCGCTAATGTGGATGTGATCAATCTGTCCCATCTGGCCTCAGAGCCAGAAATCAGTCTTGCTTTATCTACAAAGATCTCTAAAGACTACTTTTTTTTTTTTTTTTTTTTTTTTTTTTTTTCCAGGGGGAACACAATGACAAAATGAATTGTGAGGTAAATTTTAAGCATAATAGAAGATAAACTATGAAACAGGAGAAGGAAAGTGCTTAGGAGGCAGAATGAGCTACTATAAGTTGCTATCAGTAAGACTTCTGTACAAATACAACCAATCAAATGAAAATAACTTGAGATGTTCCAGTTTAACACATCTTAAAGGCCTGAAGTAGATTTACATGTCCTCCATCCAAAACAGTTAATGCAAATTACAGATTATACAACATACAAAGAGGGTTCTCAGTAAGTGCTCTCCTTTGTCTTTCCGATCTCCAAGCCATCTGTGCTGGGTCTGGCTGGGATGGAGTTAACTTTCCCTACCGCAGCTCATACAGTGTTGTGCTCTGCACTTGTAGCTAGAACAGCACTGATATCACACTAGCGTTGTGTCTACTGCTGCACAATATTGGCACTGAATCAGGACTCCCTCCAACCCTCCCAGAGCCAGCAGGCTGGGGGTGGGCAAGTGATGGGAAGGGGACATCACCAGGGCAGCTGACCTAAACTGACCAAAGGGATATTCCATGCCATATGATGTCTTAGTAATAAAAGGTGGGAAAGGGGAAGGGAGGGGGGGGGGGGGAGGGGGGGAGGGAATCTTACTGTGGAAGAAACTATCCTCCTGAACAACCGCTACTTATATTGAGGCCCTGCTTCCCAGGACATGGCCAAACTGCTCATTGATGGGAAGTAAAGAGTAACTGCTTTTCTCTCTCTGTGCTTGCTTCCACATGGCCTTTTTTTTTTTTTTTTTTTTTTTTTTTTTTTTTTTTTTTTTTTTTT
>NC_048895.1:78838101-78880776 GCF_011077185.1 Oxyura jamaicensis | reverse complement strand
TTTTTTTTTTTTTTTTTTTTTTTTTTTTTTTTTTTTTTTTTCCTTTTCCCTTTAATTAAATCATCCTTACCTCAAACCTTGAGCCCTTTTTTGTCGTATATTCTCCCCTTTCCCCTTTGTGGAGGGAGAGTAAGAGAGCGGCCATTGTGGAACTCAGCTGCCCACCCGCGTAAAACAACCACACCATCTCATGAAGTTTAGTCTTTGAAATGTTGGACACAGTCCTTTCTACTATGTCTGTTAGATTAGGTAGGCCTTCTGTATCTCATACCATTCTGACAACGTAGGAATCAGACACCCCTATAAACAGGTATCTCTATAAACAGATACCCCAAATGATAAGATTCTAACTCCAAAATTTTCTCTACATTAATATTTGTGATGGAAATAATGGAAATCAGTGGTTTAGTGACATTTTTCTCTACTCTTTAAAGCACATCTCCAGAGACCTTACTCAACCTCTATATTTTCAAGGATTTTAGTCAATAATAGGCCTCCAGTAATATTTACAGGTAAAGTTTAATGTGTCTAAGAGTGTGTTTGAAAATAAATAAGGTAAAAGGTAAGATAAGCCTATACCTGCCAGATTTTAAAGTCTATGAATGAACTATATTCCCTTCTTTGATCTTGGTTGTTTCTGTTTATTACAGGCTTGGAAAAATCTCAGAGCTCACACTGACAGACCATCATCTACTCATCTTGTTTTCTGTTCTTACTGCTGTTTGCAGGACAATTAAAAAAAAAAAAAAGAGCTAGAGGACAAACAGAGCTAGCTCCCTTGGACTGAATCTAATACACATAGTGTTTACAGCATTCTGCAGAAGTACAGATCCTGAGAGAAATACAAAGGAAAATAAATACTTTACCATAGCCCTGTAAGTCAAGTATAAAGTAAGGTTTATGTTGGAGTATCAAATCTGCCTGTTGATTGAGTCTATATACACCACTTACTGAAACTATGTATAAGTCACATAGTGGCATATGGAATTATACCTGAAAGGCAGAGCTGTGAAAAAGAAATCTAGCTGTGGTCAGGTTTTGCCAGAGCCTCACTAACCTTAATTTCTCTGTGAAGCAATTCTATGCATGCTCTAGCTGACAGCTAAATGAAGGACAAGCTAGGAATCAGGAAAAAGGACATAAGACAGGACCTTCATTTTGGAATCTGAATTCTAATTTCAAAAATATAACAGTAAATGGAAAGTGATTTTTATTTTAACAGAACCATGGCCTTGGCTGAAGATTTCATGAAGCAGAGATAGGAACTGAATATCAAATAACCAGATGCAACGGGCAACAATAATAATAAAATTAACAGTTCATACTAGCAGAAGTTATTGCAATTTACTGCATTCCTTTTATTTTTTATTTATTTATTTTTTTAAAAAAGCTTTAGGTTCTGCTTTTTTCATGAATGTTTAATCAGCAGTTGCTTTCTGAGAGAAAATCTCAGTTTTAGCAAGAGATTGTCCTGCAAATCTTACAACCAGAGTGATGTGACAGGTCATGACAAAAGTGATCCCTTTTGACATTGAGATCTATGTTTAATAACACTATGGTGTTGTTATTAGACAAACTCAAAGACAGAGCACTTGGTTTGAAACATTGTACTCTAGAGTATTATACCAGCAAGCAAAATCAGGCAACAAATGTAATTCAGAATGTCTGACCACCTACAGAGAGTCTCAAGGGGGCAGATGTATTAAACGTCTAGCTATTTTGTCCTCTGTCACAGGCCCTGATACCACGTATTCACAGCAAGAGATGTCATGAACACTATTGCCATGACATATAATGCAAGACTTTTTAAATTAACAGGGGACTACATATCAGATAATACACATCTTATCTCAGGGTTTAAAAACTCAGGCTGTAGTAAGAAGCTTCAGCTGAGACTCAGAAGCTATTATCTAAAAGAATATATGATAAGAATTAAAATAAATAAATAAATAAATAATCCAGTTATCTTCATGGGATATCCAAACTGAGAAAGAAAAGTCTAGATTTCAGCACTTTAACTTTTCACTGAGGATCATTATAACTGAAATTTTTGCTATGATTCATAGATTCATAGAATCATAGAATCATTAGGGTTGAAAAAGACCTCCAATATCATCTGGTCCAACCATCACCCTGCTAACAATGTCACCCACTAAACCATGTCCCTAAGTACCAAGTCCAACCTTTCTTTAAACACTCCCAGGGATGGTGACTCCACCACTTCCCTAGGCAACCTGTTCCAGTGTCTGGCTGCTATTTCAGAGAAGATACATCTCCTAATTTCCAACCTAAACCTTCCGTGATTCAACATGTCCTATCAACCCAAGTCCTATCACTAGTTATGTGAGAGAAGAGGATGACCCCCAGCTCCTCGCAACTTCTTTTCAGGTACTTGTAGAGAGCAATAAGATTTCCCTGAGCCTCAAATATGGTAAAGATATATCTGAAAGGCAACAAGTAGAAATATAAAAATATTTAAAATATATTGGCACTGCTTAGTTGGTAATGAAATGAACATTTAGAAAAGAACAATTCAAGTGTTTAAAGGGTGGTAAAATGAAATTTCAGTATAGAGTTTGCTAAAAAATTACCAAGAGAGTAAAAAATTATTCTTACATTAATAGGTCTGCACAAATATCAGGTGGAAGGGCAGGTAGAATTAAAGCATTCAAATTTAGGAATGGAGAAATTTAAATATTAAAATAAAAACCTGAACACTGAGATCCATTAAATTCTGTATTCATATTCCCTAGGAACATGGAAAATTCCCATTGCTTCATATATTTAACTTTGTAGTGGACGTAAACAGTTGTGATGGGAGGACAAATGACAAGAACTAACAGTTTTTTGTTTGTTTGTTTTTCACTTATAATAGCTAGGGTCAGAATTTATGCTCATCACTTTACAGTCTAATTAGAGGTCACTAAACTAACTCAGGTGTAAACAAAATTATGAATCGTACAACTTCCAGTGGGATTCACTTAAACTAACTTTGGTCCATGTCCTTCTACCCAGGAAAAGAAACACATGGAAAAGAGAGGTTGAAGTGAGAAATTCTGAGAAATTCTGAGATGGTTAAGTCTAAAACACTGTGTATGAATCAGATAGACAGACTCCATAGCATTCACCTATTTATAAAGGCTTTGTCAATGTCAGTGTTTAATAGTAAAGGTAAATAAAGACTACAGATAAATAAATTTTCTATCAAGAGATTTGAAGTTGTATGGAAAAGCTGTCAGAGAATATTAGACTCTTATGAGCGTTAAGGGTCATGGATCAATTGGATCAACCACAGGCACCCAAATTTTCAGAGGATTTCTTTCGAAGTAGTAATCAGATGGTGATATGCTAATTCACATTGAAAAGTGCTAGTCTGAGAGTGAAATTTAATACCATACTTAAACTGAGACAAGTTCTTATGATTGAAATTAACGCTCAGGAGAACTCTAGAAATTATTTCAGTAAACATTTTGCTACCTAAATAAAGTTCAGGAATACATATAAATTTCAGGAATATATATATATACATATATACATATATTAAAAAAATAGGCATAAAAAAAGATTTAATTGCATTAATAACCTATTTCTTATTTCTAAGCAAAATGAAATCTTTAATTTGGATAACATTTTAAAATATTTTTTTGACAATAATGAAAAGCTTTCATTTGATTCCCTTTTTAAAATCATTTTATAGTATTCTTTTAAGGCAAGAAACAGAAACATATCAACTTTTCTTAAAATTTGTCAAGTACAAAACTTGTGAGCTTCACAAAAAAAGGTTTTATAGAAACCTCCCATTTATTGTCTCAGATCATATAATATATATTTACTTTTCTTTAGTATTATATTGTTTTAGCAATTGTTTACAAAAACTACTCTGATATTGATTTTTGCTTTATTAAACAGCACAGAAGTGACTTAATTGGTTGTTTCAGAGATAGTTATACTCTCTCAAGTCAGTTTGTCTTCATTGACAATACTGGGCAAAAAGTTGTACAGTCATTGGAAAGTAATAAGAACACTAGGACAATTTATTTATTTATTTAGTTAGTTAGTTTTAAACTAATTGGAAAAATAAAGGAAAATAATGCAGTAAAAGATGAAAACCATTTCACCTTTGGTTAGAACAAATAAATGTTGTGGAAATAAATACTGCTGGCATTTTGGTTATCTTCCAATTCAAGCTGATGAAAAATTTATTCTAAAATCAACATTTCTTCTAAATTCAAGCTAGAAGTTCAGATCACTGGGCAATAAGAATATCACTGAAAACAAAATGAAGGTAGTTGATATTGTTCAGCAACCAGATGTAACTAATGACAATTGAAACATTGAAAAGACTAATAGTCTTCAGCAACATTTTATAGACTGAAGCATTTTAAAGACTGAGCATGTGTCACAGTTTATTTATATGAAATATAGAGCTCCTGATCGCAAAACAAAGCTTGATATTTCTTCCACTTTGTGCTGCTTGCTGGTTTGTGGAAAAAAAAATAAATAAATAAAGTGGGAGTTCTACATTAGAAGAATAACACATTGAGAACAATAATAGATTGGGTGTGACATAGGACTGCAAGTCAAACCTTTCAATTTCTGGTGACTACTGGAGATACAAAATACATAGAAAATAATAGATGAAAGCACAAAACCTGGTGTTTTCCATTGTAATTTTTTAACTCCTTAGATACTGCATTTCTTTTGCAAACACACAAATAAATTTTCATTTTATGTGATGTGAAAGAAAAATAAACAAATAAATAGTCTAATTAAATTAACATTCAGCTAAGCTTTTTATGTTACAGCTATGGAACTACTAGAAAAACACAAGGGTCTAAGCAAATACCTACAAAAAAAGAATCATGTGTTGTGCATATATAGTTATTTGTTTTGTTGCCGTGTTGATATGTAAATAAGACCTATAACCCAAATTAGTTGTGTTTTTTTTTTGTTGTTGTTGTTTTGGTTTGGTTTGGTTTAGTTTGGGGGGGATTATTGTTGTTTGCTTGTTTTTACATGTACTAATAAAAGCTGTGTTTGTTTTTTGTTTGTTTGTTTGTTCGTTTGTTTTTCCTTTGCACCTATCTTTGAGCTGTTCGAGTTGCATTTGAGTCAGGTATTTAAGTTTTGCCTCATAACCATGAGGACTAGAACTTTAATATTTGCATAGAAGCTGGGGCTAATACCAAGTCTTTTCATTAAAAAAAAAAAAAAAAAAAAAAAGAGAGAGAGAGAACCTAACACAAGAGATCTGTGAAACAAATTGAGTACAAGTGCAATGTCATTACTCTGTTAGAATAAATGAGAAATGTCATTATTAGATATCCATCAGGAACAGAGGAAGAATGCAAACAGGTCTCATCAAGATTTCCATTGTTTGCTAATAGCAAATTATTGCTGAAATAACTCCTATTAATTTTAATAACTGGATGCTTGAAATCTTGGTGCCTATGAAGAAAATTATGCTATACAGTATAATGCAAGGTGGTATGCAGAAACACAAGAAGTCTCAAGGCCAGTTAGTCCTTCAGAAGCAATATGGAATGATTTAGACAACTGGAATTGTCATGTAAAGTGGTTCTCAAGGTTTGTACATGGAGGACCACTTAATGTACTGATTTAAGGGGGAAGCTGAACAACACCAATATAAATGTCTTTGTGGTTGTGTCTATATAAATCTTTTAGTCTGAGCTAAGACTGCTCTTCTGAAATGAAACCCAGGATTGTTCTCAGTTACTATTCTGTAGCTTTTTCACTTGTTTATATAGTTTTCTTTGTCCCTCTCTATCTCCCCTTATAGCTAGCTCTGTTTCATTTTGCTACACCATAGTATACAGTCACTAATATAGATTAAATTTAGATTTTCAATCCACTGTTGCCAGTAGTCCAACTTAGACAAATCTTTTCCCTGAGTTAGTAGTGCTGTTCACCACAGAGGGGTGGTCTTTGTGATGCTGTAAGCCATTTAAATGTTTCTGGTGATCATCTGGTGCATCACCCATTCTTCCTGTGTACAAGCTCTGAGATGTGCCTTAAGGATTCCCCACTGGACACATTTTCTCTTGGTGAATCATTTCCTAGCTAAAAACTGCAGCTATCATACATTAAAAATTGGAAATAAAAAGTTCTGAAAATATTTTTTTTAAAACAGTTTAGGCATTTTCAAAACATTATACATTATGGCAAAAAGAAAGGTTTTGTTTATTTTCCTTAAAAGCAAACAAACAAACAAACAAACAAACAAAAAGTCTGGTAAGGGAAACTATGTGACCCATCTTGTTTGTTGCTATTATTGTTCTTTTATTTATCTGATAAGCTAATTTAATTTTATAATTTATTAACCTCTATTCTGGTCTCTCTTCTGTGAGCTCTACTCCCCGTTGCTTGGATCTTATCACCTTCTGAGTGAATATAACACAAACAGCCTCTGACATTTGCATCATTGTCCTGTGACACATCAGTACTTATAATATTCAGAACAGTACTCTGAGTCTGGGGGTTATTCTCTGCTGGCAGCTGCTCTTTATAAGATATGCATGAGACCCCCAGAAACTATTGCTCTCTTAAAACTATGTCAGTGTTAAAACTTTTAGAACAAACTGAACAGTAAAATGCTATACCACCTCCAAGTACTCACACCAGGGTTCCTTGAGCAATCAAACTTGGTGAAATTAAAGGTCAAAAGATCAGGACTGTAACTTTAAGCAACCCTGAGGAAGGCAATAATCTTCCACCTTTGTCATATTATGCAAACTGCCCATGATCACAGAAGTGAAAAACAGCTATCAGATCACAAGATCTTTTCAGAGCTAGAAGCACCTGCAGTTAGGAACAAAAGAATTCACAAAGCCCTCCTTTCATAAGGGAAGCTTGCTGATAGCTCAGTGTGCTACTCTTTGGTAAATGTGTGCACAATAACCTCCAGGAAAAGAGAATATTATGGACACTAATATTTTGTATTGACTTCTTTTATTGTATTGTGTCTGTCAGAGAAAGACGTAAATGTTAATTTCTTGAAAAGAATGAAATCCAGAACACTGAAAGAACTTTGAATTTTAAAATCAGCATTTGTTAAGGAACAGACAGTGGGCTAAAAGGAATGAGGGTAAAATGAAAAGTAAAAATGTTGTATCGCCCACTTGAGTACTATGTTGTAATTTGGAACCAGTAATGCAAAAGTGAAAATTTGCCTAAAATTTACATTGTGACTTTCCTCTTTGATTACGTTGTGACTGGACTGGCTCTTATATGGGGAACAGTGAGAAGCAGCTATGCACAGGCTACCTAGCAGTATTGAAAGTCACCAGTAAAAGCTGTTCTCCCATTGCTGAGAATAGTAGGCAAAATCTATATTATATGTAATGTAGTTGATTCTAAAAGAAGTATGTACTCTTGCTCGGTACTACATTGTTGTGCCTAAAGTAGCATTTTAGTTCAAGTTAGAACTGTGGTTTTCACTCAGCTCTTCTGATAATCCCACTTTCTGCTTTTTATTGCACATATAAATTAGCATGGGCTCAAAGATCACAACCTGGGTTCTTTTCTGATTAAATTAAACCAGAAGATGTGCTCCAGGAATGTACCTAAATGTTCTCTGTCTGCTAATAGTCATCAGTCCTGGAAACAGGCTAGAGCAAAATGAAATTAAATTCACCCAAGTGCATACTGTGTGCACAACAAATCTCCAGCACTAACTGCTTTGTTCAACACTTGGTCCTTTTTGTACTGCTAGTTTAGACATAACTTTTGCATTCACTGTTCCTCTATGCAGTCTGCAGTGTGAAATGTTTTTCGCTGTGCATTAAGGGAGAGGTGAAGATGTGGCTACTTGCAGATCTCATAAGCTTTCTTGGATAACAAAATCAGGGATCTGTAAGTTATACATTTGATATCATACATACCATAATACTCAGTGTAAATTGATAAGACCAGGTACTGGGCTGAGCATCACAAATAGCACAAGCTCAAGCACCTACTCAGGATTGACAGATCTAAGTTTTCTCTCCTCATTTTCTCTAAAGACCATTAAAACATTTTCTTAAGTGTAAGCTTATCTACACTTTTTGAAACAATGCATAACAATGGGTCATGCCTGTACACAAAATACAGTGTGGGGAACCTCTAGTTTTCAGCAAAGTATTTAAATTTATATATATATATCCATACTAGTATATGTACATTGCACACATAGTTTCCATACTATTATCAGATTAATATTTTGGTTTTCAAAGAGGATTGTGATAAAATTGAGCATACAAACCCACCAGAAGAATACTACATTCAAGATTCAGATTTAGAGGAAGTGACTCAATCATGAAAGATACAAGAGTAACTGGTTCACATACTGGGTAGAGTACACAGTGCAGGATTTACTATATTAAGAAGGTCACTTAAAGCTTTATGCAGCATACGGTAACTGAAAAATTACGTACTATACTATTAATGACAGAGGTGTGAACTGCAGGTTGATTTCATGTCAGGTTTTCCCAGCACAGAAACAATGCAAGCTCTGTTTATGTGTCTGACAAACATATATCTTACACTGTTTGGTAAGTGACACCTGAGCAGTTCTAGTGTCAAATGAACTTAGCACAAACGTGTTCATTGCCAAATTATTCCCATGTGTTCACTGGCATAGGAGATCTGGTTTCCATCCTTTCAGATATCCATCCCACTGTCTGCCCATCCAAGACCACAGACTAAGTCACAGAATCACAGAATCGTAGTCAGTGAGTAGTTATCAATACAAGTAAATGTTGCTTAATAATGTAAGAAATATGAATTCTTGCTTTCAGTGACTGGACTGAAACAAACCCAGGTATTTTTACATTATTTTTTATTTACTACTACAAGACTGCTATATATGACTTAACACTCTCATTGCTTCTTCCAGCTCTACTTTCCCAGAAAAGGCAATGATATTTTTCAACACTATACAGGAGCCACTATTAATGCTTTTTTTTTTTAATTTCTTGAAATTTGTTTTATAAAAAACTTTTTTTTTTTTTTTTTAAGACTTTTCCATTATTTTATTTGAGACATTAAACTTCTTCATGTGGGCTTGTGCAGTTGGGATGAATACTGCTCCTAGGAGGGAATAATTAGCTATTTCTCTTACAACATCTAGATTCAGTTGGAGAGAAGCCGGATTCTATATCTTCACCTGGGAATAGATGTCAGTCATCTCCTTAGCTTTGCTTCCCAATTCTAGTCTGTAATAACAACCATCTTAATATTTCTAACATCTCACTGATACTTCTTTGCATGGTACTTGACACTTATGCTTCTGTTCATCATTGTTTGCTGATGTAGACATCAGCAATAAAACTTTCATACATCATCTAAGAAAATGTCCTGATTGTCAGATTTAACTATGTCAAAAACATCTGAGTCTATTTTTTGAGCCCATTTTCTCATTCTTTCCTTGTTTTCAAGGAAAATAAAATCTGCCAGTAAGTAACAAAAATGGCAAATCCAGTTTAAGAGGAAATGTTAGAAAACAGCCATTTGAATTTAGGGTCTTATAACGGAAACTATTTTTCCATTTCAGTTGCAGCTGTTGTTACTATTCTGCCACAATCTAGTAGATAATAGATGTTGTGTAGCTTTTGCAAAGTGTTTGCTCATTCAGGGAAGATGAGAAAATTCATAAAATGTCTAGAAAGATAGGATAGTTGCAAAGGCATATAAATTAATGCAGAGAATGTTGGTTATTTGCTGGTATGTGGAAACACTCTATTGTAGAAACAAGTCAGCTGGAGCAAAATCTGAGGTATATACATACCATATAATAAATACTTCCAAGTTTTGGAACATTAAAACCAATTACAAAATTTCATGCATCTCCACAGAACCCAGTTGTTTTGTTGGTGGTGCTGGTTTTTGTTTTGTTTGTTTTTGCTATCAGTCTAAGAATCTGTGAAAATAGTTGCCTAAACATCACATAAATGAGAAGTTGTAATGATGTTATTTTTTGCACATATGAAGGCCAATTCATAACACTTGTCAATGTCCCTCACAAATTCCCTGATTCATTCTTGGTTTTATTACCCTTCACTTTGCGAAATGTTGTAAGCATAGTGCACAGATTTATGCATACATTTATATTAGGTATTTGTGCAAACTATAAAGTTAATATTATTATCAACCTAAATTTTCTTATTGGAAAAATACAGGATAAACATGAAACCAAAAAGAAAAGATAGTTCTGATTACTCTAACAGAAAACTAACATCCAGGCAGACACTAAGACTGGAATACTTGAACAGAAAGGGCCTGTGCTGACTGCACTGCTTGATCCATATCCTAGGGCCATAATTAACACAATATTTTATTTTCACTCCACACTGTTTTCCATGTCCAAGGAAATGGTCTTATAAATTGTTCACCATTTGTATCAGTCTCTCTAGATTTCATACCAGAGAGATAATAAAACCCCATTTCCCAATTTAATAATAACAATAATAATAATAATAATAAATAAATCATTGTATCTGAATTTGCAGAATGACATGGTTTGGTCATTTTAATGGTCTAATGGTACTTAGTATTGATGTCAATAGAATATTACAGAAATATTGTCAGAAACAGTCAATTGAGATTTCTGGATAGCAAACAGGACTGTGAATCAAAATATCTGGTTTCCAGGTCTTACCCTTTCACATATAATTCAGCTGGAACCTTTGATGAAATAAATTTCAGCTACACTTGTCATAGCTTTTCTAGCCATGAAATAGAAATATTTCCTCACCTAATTGGAATGATTATGGTTTGATTTTGGGGTGGTCCTGTGTGGAGCCAGGAGCTGGCCTCAATGATCCTTGCTGAGTCCCTTTCAACTCAGGATATTCTGTGATTCAGTGATTCTATGAAAGAGGTCATCGTCATTCAGTACTATTTATTGCACATATTTAAGAAGACAGAACATTTCATAAGGGGAACATGAAAAAATTGGCCTGTGCTTATTTAACTATTAGGATGAGAAAAATCACCAAATTGGCCCCACCTCTATCGTATATTTTCTTTGTTCCAATGAAATAGTAATTTCATTGAAGCTTCTGTTATTATTTTTAAAAAAATCATTTAAAACATGAAAAGTTTAAAATACACCCTTCTCAAATAGTATATTTCACATACATTTAAAAAGTATGCATCTTCAAATTATTTTATTCTCTAGGAAAACTTTATGTTATTTTGTTAATTTTTTTTTCTCTAAATCCATCATTTGCCAATATTATTACTTAAATAGAGAATAGTTGAAACTTATAAGAAAATGTGATTCAAATACTCAAGCCTGCAAAATTAGTCTGTCATCTGCTTTTGTATGCTGTATGATTGACTGTCTTATAGAAATTGTGGATTTAATAGGTTTAATTATTATTATTATTATTATTATCATAAGTGTCAGATAAAAGACAAAATGGTGTATGTCTACCCATCAAGCATTTTCCACAAACTTAAGCTGGCACAGACAGTGTCCTATTATATTCCATCCCACAATTATTCTTAAATTTCTAAGAACTTCAATCCTTTGTGATTTTTTCAACTCTGTAATTGAAGAGCTGACCTCAGATATTTCCTTCAGTGTGTTCATTATCAGCTCTCTCCTCAAGTTTAAATCGGTGTCAGTCAAAGGCATCTGTACTGCCAAACAACACATGTAGGCAGAGCTCTTTGTTATGATTATTTGAAGGTCAATGTCAGTATTCAAAAGCTCATTTCAATTCTATCTACTCACATATTGCTGTGCTTACAGAGAGGGTGGGACAGGGGATGAAAACCATGAAAGGATCCAAAAGCTCCATAGATCTTGTGGTCCATTTCTTCAGAGTTTTAATTTTCTCATGCATTTTTTGTAGAACCTCGACTTTAATTTAGATAATATGATTGATTTAGGTATCTGGAACAGGTAGATATTGGATAATGTAATGTTTAATGCTTCAATACACAAATATGTTCCAGGGTTAAAAAATCCTGAGTCTCCTGTTCTCACATATTTTGAAAAAAATTAAAATGAAAGCAGCATTTAAGAAGCCACTTTAACTTAAAATCTATTCTAAACAAATGCTGGAAAAGATTTCTAAAATGTGTACGATGTTACTAGTCTTTCAAGGAAGGATTAAGTGTAGTTAAAGTAAGACTATCTGAGTTGCTTTGCATTCTGATGGAATGGACCTAACACAGGATGATAAGACATCAGATTTTCCTTGTGCAAATACAGGAAGTCCAAATACAACCTTCTCAAACTGTGCAGTCCCAATCATCCTGATATGGAGCGGGCACAATACCTTAATCTTTGTATATTTACACAGAAATTTCATCCACCAACTGAAAAATCTAATTTGAAATTTCATGTCTGGATAGCATGTATTTACCTGGAAGAGAGAATAAAGCCAATAAGCATTCACCAAGCTAACCACACAACACCAAGAAGAAATGTACCTGTATATATTTAGTTTGTTACCTTTTAAAAAAGGTGAGTGACCTCACCAGCCACAGTAGGCATGCAAATGAGCCTTTCTTTTGTTTTAGTCCCATGGTGGATTGTCATCTCCTATGTGGCTTTTCATAAAAATTCCCCCTTCCTCCATAATCCCCAAAGAATAGGTTGCACAGAATAACAACATTGCAAAACAATGTCAGCAACACAACAACAAAAACAGTCATAATAATTTGTTTGCTTTTTATTGATGTCTGCATCCTCATTTGTAAAAATTGTATTAAACAGATATCTACCTCAAATGTAATCCTTTTCCCTAAATATCAGCACACTCTGGGGTCAGAGAGATGTATTTATTTATTTATTTATTTATTTATTTATTCCCATTTTAGGTCAATAGGTCCATGCAGCTGGCTTCTGAACATAGCTAATTTGTCAAGATTTTTGTCACAAACAGCTGACTAACAAAGACGGTAAAAGCAAAATAATATTTTGGAATATGTAACTGCCACAGTCAAAAGAACTGAATATACTACAGTAATCCAAAAGTGAAAACATTATGCAGGGTTATAGCTTTGTGCTTTGAGCCAAGTTAGTAAAAAATCATTATTGTAATGGTTTATTATATATTGGACCAATTTTTACGGGAGTTGGAAACTATTACTCCAATGATGACGGTCATTGAATTGCAATTCTTTTTGTATTCTTGCACACACAATTATTCTAGTATCACATCAAACATGATTTCGATAGATAATTGCAATAGGGTGAAATTCAACTACTCTGATACATAGAAAAAAAAGTAAATAGATTTTGTACTATGAACAGAAGTGAAGAAGGCCTTTGACCAGCAATTACAGTTGTAAAGCAGATGTTGTGACTCAAGAGCTCTATTGGTGAAATGCATCTATGCTATAAAGAATTGGTTTACATTTTTTTACATAATTTTAGCTCCCAACACAGTCTCAGAAAGCCCTAGTATGCCACTTACAGCCTCTTGTGTTATTGCTATCTGTGTAATTAGAAATAAAATAAATGATTGTAGTGCAGGAAGGATTTCTGAGCAGATATAAAAAAAGAAAACATATTTGGAAATAGCAGCCATCTGAAAAGGAGGAAATATTTATCTTCACCTTCTTATCCTGGGTCAATGGGATGCCTATAAACTTCTCAAAAAGCATGCAGTTTGAATACTTGATTTTGAGCAAACCTAATGGTTTTCTTTTGACTGGGCTCAAACCAGAAAAGTTAAAATTGTGGGATCAAGACAACCCTAATATTTTAAAGTACCTATAAAAAGGTATATATGTGAAGGCCTGTGAGTTAATAAGGAGGCTGCTAGAATGATTTTTATTTACAGGTGTCAAGTGCTTTCTATGATTTGTCCTTATTTCAAAGAAATGTGGGAATCTGAAATCTAAAATATCTTTGTAACAGAACTCTGTACAACTGCCTATGTTGAGAGTGCTAGACAATATATAAAGTGACAGTAGATTGTGTTCAAGAATGAATATGCTGAATTCTTCAGAGACATGTTAGTTTCCATAGAAATGCAAATGGTTTCTAAAATGCACCTTTTGGTCTTCTTAATTAATTCTTTTTTTCTGGAGTGTAGTTAAGGATTTCTGAAGGTACATATTACTGGTCTCAAGTTGTACAAGGGAGGCTTAGATCAGATATCAGGAAGAATTTATTCACAGAAAGGGTGGTTAGGCACTGCAACTGATTGGCCAAGGGAAAAAAAAAAAAAAAAAAAAAAAAAAAAAAAAAAAAAACCTTCTTGAATGCTACTTTGGTTATCTAAGACAATAATTACCAGAATCAGAGTATAAAATAGCAGCAATATAAATACCAGAATAAAAATATAAAAATATGACTTATATAAATTATATTATGACTTATATAAAATATTTCATTACATTAAAAGAGGTGAGGACTGCATTGTATGTGGCCTTTTGACACAACTGTTGTAAATATTATGCTCTTGAACTATGCCATACCCTTTTACGTAAAAGAGAATTGCATTTTCGTAGAAAAATAGAATCATAGAATCATCATCAACCAGGTTGGAAAAGACCTCCAAGATCATCTGGTCCAAACATCACCCTACCACCAATATCACCCACTAACCATGTTCCTGAGCACCCTGTCCAACCTTTCCTTGAACACCCCCAGGGACAGTGACTCCACCACCTCCCTGGGCAACCCATTCCTATGCCTAACCACACTTTCTGAGAAGAAATTTCTCTAGATTTACAAACTGAACCTCCCTTGGTGTAACTTGTGTCCACTCCCTTTTGTCCTATCACTAGTTATCTGCAAGAAGAGGATGACCCCCAGCTCCCCATAACTTCCTTTTGGGTATCTGTAGAGAGCAGTAAGCTCTCCCTTGAGCCTCTTCTTCTCCAGACTAAGCAACCCCATGTCCTTCAGCTGCTCCTCATAAGACTTGTGTTCCAGACCCTTCACCAGCTTTGTAGCCTTTCTCTGGACAGGCTCCAGGGCTTCAATGTCTTTCATGGAGTGAGGGGCCCAAAACTGAACTCGAGATGCAGCCTCACCAGAGCAGAGTACAGGGGAACAATCACCTCCCTGATCCTGCTGACTACACTAGTCCTGATACAAGCCAAGATGCCACTGGCCTTCTTGGCCACCTGGGCACAATGACGGCTCATGTTCAGGTGAATATCGACCAACACCCCCAGATCCTTTTCCTCTGCACAGCTTTCCAGCCACTCTGCCCCAGGCCAGTAGCACTGCATGGGGTTGTTGTGACCAAAGTGAAGGACCTGGCACTTAGCCATGTACAACTTCGACCCACTGGCCTCTGCCCATCAACCCATCCTGTCCAGGTCCCTCTTCAGGGCCTTCCTACCCTCCAGCAGATTGATATGTACCACCACAACTTGGTGTCATCTGCAAACTTATTGAGGGTGCACTCAATTCCCTCATCCAAATCATCCATAAAGGTATTAAAGACGATGGGTCCCAATACCAAACCCTGGGGAGCACCACTCCTAACTGGTGGTCCCTAGCTGGATTTCACTCCATTCACCACTACTCTCTGGGCCCAGCTGTCCAGTCAGTTTTTAACTCAACGTAGGGTGTACCTGTCCAAGATGTGGGCTTCCAGCTCCTCTAGGAGAATACTGTGGGAGACCATGTCAAAGGCTTAGCTGCAGTCTAGGCAAACTATGTGAACAGCCTTTCCCTCATCCACCAGGCAGTTACCCAGTCATAGAAGGAGATACGATTGGTCAGGCAGGACTTGTCTTTCATGAACCCATGGTGGCTGGGCCATATCCCCTGGTTGCCTTGCATATGCTGTGTGATTGCACTCAAGATGACCTGTTCCCTCACCTTTTCTGGCACCAAGGTCAGGCTGACAGGCCTGTACTTCCCTGGGTCCTCCTTACAACACTTCTTAGAGATGGGTGTCACATTAGCAAGTGTGCAGTCATCCAGGACCTCTCCAGATGACCGTGACTACTGATAAATGATGGAAAGTGGCCCAGAAATCACATCCACTAACTCCCTCAGCACCCTAGGGTGGATCCTATCTGGCCCCATGGACTTGTGAGAGTCCAGGTGGAGCAGCAGGTCTCTAACTCTTTCCACCTGAACTGTAGGGGATTTCTGACTGATTTTAATTTGCCTGATTTCTTTCTGTGGGACAAATGAACAATATATGATATCTTTTTTAATATGTGTGTGTATATATATGTATATATTTGCAGTAAAATTCTGGTACCTTTTCTCAGAATGGGTCAGATTCTAGGTTTGTAGTTAAAAGTTAGGAAGTGAGACTATCACTTAGCCTACCTGCTTCAGGTTAAACTTGCATCTAATTTCAGTATCTGTTTAATTTCAAAGTGAGCAAAGTTTCACCAATATTTTCAACAACACAAAACAGAATGCCAAATGAATGGTGAAATATCCTAGCAAAGTACTCAATTTGAGGTTTTGTTCCCTTTGAAAATAGATCAGAGGAATGCAAGCTACTTTGCTTCTTTTCTCTTTATGTCAATCTAGCTAGCAGCATGGTAGCGGTCATTTCCCCACCAGGAAGAAACAGAGTATCCTAACAGCTGGTACTGCTATCCGCTATTTATCCCTAGTAATGTTAGTGGAAAGCAATTTTACTTTTAAGCACAATCTGTCTGGCAGAAGAATGGCTGGTGTATGATGATGTAGATGACAAAGGTGATGAACAGTTAGACACAGACTTGAAAGAGACCATCTGAACTAATAACATTGTTCTAAGAAAATATTAAGTCACATGTGAATAAGAACATATGGAATATATATGACATATTTTGTCTTGCTGTTACCTGAGAAATAAATTGACGAGCACTGGAATTAGCCAGTATTTTGAAATCCATTCCATAGATATAGTAAGCCTTACTTTCAATACTTTCATGCTTCTACTTCTGATCTAGTTCTTTTTCTTCACATTTATTTCAGTCAAAAATATATGACATAAAACTGAACTGTGTTTTCCACTAATATGAGAAATATTAGAAATATTCTATATAATTTTATATAAATTAATATTAGAAATATCTGACAGTGGTGCAACTATGTGTTTAGTTCATATCATACATGATATAAAGATTTCCAGAGGAAAATTATTAAGGGGTATAGGCTGTGGGCTTTAATATTTCTCTTCTTCTTGTGGGTGTTTATAGTTTTATACTCTTCAGATATCATATGGATGCAAATAAATAAACAAATAAATAACACCAGACTTTCTTATAAGACTTCTAAAGGTGGTTTTCAAAATATTTTTTGCTTAGCATCTTTTTAAAAGCTTCTAGAATATATGAAATAACAGTCATCCTCTTCAGTAATATCTTTTTGAATGCTGGAATACAAGTAGACAATAACAAATACTGTGTTTGGACAATAGGAAGTAACCCTGTGTAATAGCAGACAAATCAACTTTCATAAAATTTACTTAGTTTATCTTTTCTATTTGTTACACCCCAATACTAGGACAAATCTAAAATGTATGTATCTTCCCAGGAGAAACAGTAAATCTCTAAAATTTCAGGAACCATCTTTAAATAATCGGTCAGGCATTATCTATGAAGAGTTTTAATTTAAACATAACAAACAGTAGTAGAACCTTAAATACTGCTAATATTTTTACAAGATATCTGTCATATCTAAACAGAAATTTTCAATCAAATCCCTTGAGGCTACTTAATTCTAGAAATATCAGCCAAAGAATACGCTTTTGCTATCAAAATCTTTTTGCAGTGTCTAATGAATAACACCTACCCTCACTTAGAATAAGCATTTCTTGTGATGAATTAACTGTATTTTGCATTTATTTAACCATTGCCAAATATGGTGTGCAAGAATTTAAAAATACAAGTACAAAGTAGTGCAGTGATTCTTTGAAGTCAAACTACTGAAGTAGGCTCTCTGTCTGTAGCCAACTTTCAACCTTCCTCTGTACTTTGCATTCTTCCTACTATGACTTTTTCGTCAAAGTTTTCCAGCAATTTTATTATTCCTATTAGAAGACTTCGAGTTTGATTTCAATATGCTTCATGTTAAGTATTTAATTTGATCTGAATTACAAATCAGGAAGAAAAAGCAAAGTCATGACAAAGCCATAAGACAGTAAATTTATTTGAAAGTATATACCATTAAGAATTGAATATGAAATTTCATTTTGAAGCACTGGCCATATTTGTAAAGAGGGAAGTACTCCTTAAAGCGAAGAAGACTTAAGAAATAGTCTTAAGACTCACCAAAGTAGTTAAGTATAGTGGGTTTGTGTGACAAGGTTTTGGTAGCAAGGGGCTGCAGGCATGGCATCTGTGAGAAGAATCTAGAAGCTGTCCCATGTTATAGCCAGTTTCATCTGGCTGCAAAGGACATGCTGCTGGCCAGAGGAGGGCCAACAAGCAATGTTGTTTGTGCCTCTGTGACTGCAGATTTAAGACAAAAACAACAACAACAACAAACACTGTTGTGCAACAGCAGAGTGAGGAGTGAGAACGAGCCCTGAAGACCCAAATGTCAGTGTAGAAGGGCAAGAGGGGCTCCAGGAACTGGAGATGAAGTTTCCCTGCAACCTGAGGCCCCTCGTGGAGCAGACTGTCCCCTTGCAGCTCAAGGGTCTCATGGCGGAGCAGATCTCCATGCTGCAGCCCATGGAGGAGCCCCCAGTGGAGCAGGTAGCTGCAGCCCATGGACAGCCCCCACAGGAGCAGGCCCCAGGCTGGAGCTGCAGCCTGTGTAGAGGAGCCCACACAGGAGCAGGGGGTCTGGGGGGAGCTGATGCCTGTGGGGGACCCATGATGGAGCAGTTTGCTCCTGACGGATGGATGGACCCTGTGGTCTGGTGCCATGTGGGAGCAGTTCTTGAAGAGCTGCTGCCTGTGGGAAATGCATGCAGGATCAGTTTGGGAAGGAAGGCATACCATGGGAGGGACCCCACATGGAGCAGGGGCAGAGAGTGACTGTGAAGGAGCAGGAGAGGCAAAGTGCTATAGACTGACAGCAGCCCTCATCCCCTCCCCCTTCCCCCCCTATTCCCCTGTGCTGCTTGGGGACAGAGGTGGAAGACAGTGGATGGAGGGAAGGTGGTTTTAGTTTTCCTTATTTGTTTCTTACTTTTCTAGCTTATTAGTAATAGGCAGTAAATTTCTGTAAGCTCCCTACACCGAGTCCGTTTTGCCCATCACAATAATTGCTGAGTGATCTCCCTGTCCTTAGCTCAACCATTGAACCCTTTTCATTGTATTTTCTCTCCCTTTCCCTTTGAGGAGGTGGAGTGAAAGAGTGACTAAGGTGGAACTCGTCTGCCCAGTGGAGTAAACCAATCACAGTAAGAAACATGGATTAAGAAAATATATTAGTAATAAAAATTCAGCAATCTAATAATTCTATTTTGCCAAAATTATACTGATGAGAAACAAGGACTTAAGAGGTAATTTTCTCGCCAGTCAGCCAGCTTATTTGCCTAATAATAACAGCAAAAAACAATGTCCAAAGAGATATCATTACATTTCTATTAAGAAAAAATACTTGTGCTCATAGTGTTCAGCGCAGAAAGAATATCCCCATTTATGCAACTATACACAGTCAGTAAAAAAAAAAATGCATGTAAAATGGAGTCAGACTATTAAATAGGAAATTTTCAGGGGTGTGTGAAAACATCCAGGTATGATCCTTCACCTTTTATCTCTTTTGAAGTTGGCAGTTATCCATCTGTTTATGCATCTGAGCATCTGAACCATTGTTTTGTTTGTTTGTTTGCTTTGTTTTGCCTTTGCTTTTGCTTTTTTTTTTTTTTTTTTTTTCCCCCTAAATATTATTTTTTGTTTTGGTTTTGGAAAAAAAAAAAAAAAAAGAATATGATTTTGATTTACCTAGTGATTATACTTTTATAGTTTTTAAATGTATTTCATTTCTGATAATTCCTACTCTCTACTACATTTTCACACAATTTACATGGATGGTTCTTTAAAATAAGTATATAAGTGACCAGGAGAAGTAAAAAAATGCAGTTACTTCTCCTGGTCACTTATATACTTATTTTAAAGAACCATCCATGTAAATTGTGTGAATTTGAAATCTGGTTTCTGAATAAATTAGTATGCATAATTTAGTATATATTCATACACTCGTTGCTAAATTTAAAAAGAGTGTTATATTGCTCGTATGTTTTACTTAGCATTTATTTGCATTGAATTTTATCTGGGTATTCATTGTCCAGATTACTTGTATAGGTTTCCTCTCAAAGCTGTGAAAATGTAAAATATCAGGCCTATGATAATTACACAAGATTTCTGTATAAACAATAAAGAAAGTAGTTCATCTTTCTGTAAGCTGAAATGGATATATCACCTTTCTAAACTACTTTTTTTTTTTTCTTTTCTTTTTTTTTTTTTTTTCCACACTATACTGGAAACTTAACTGCCAAGTTTAGGCTGGATATCAAACTTATAGACAGCTAAATTTAGATTAGATTAATTTTATCCTTAGTATCATAAGACCTTTCAGCTGTTCATTTTAGGTACATTAATCTTACTCTATTCAAAATCATCCCATAACTGTTTAATCAGAAACCTCTGTCACCTCAGTATTCATTATCTTTACCAGACCAATTGCAAATATACTGAAGAGCACAAGAAAGAGGAGTGTTAGGCCCCACTGGTAAGGACACTTTCATAGTGGGAAAAAAATAACTAATAGTAATAATAATAATAATCCTGTTTCATTTTTTCTACATTTTAAGAGTTACTAAAAGATCCACTAGAACATTTTCCCTTCTATCCCATCATGGTTTCTTTAGTAACTTTTAGTGAGTGTATGCAATGAAGAGGTCTCATTTATTATAATTTTTTAATTCCATCAATATTTTCTCTGCTTATCTTAACTAATTTTAATAGATTTATAATGTGTGATTTCCATCTGAAAGATATTTGTTCTTGTTTAACCATATATCTTCTACTTCTATTCTTTAATATGATTTCTATGGATTTTTTTCAACACAGAAAGTCTTATTTGAAATTAATATAGCTTTGTTGTTGTTGTTGTTCTATTCCTCATGCTCTTTTGAATGCTAGGTTATAAAACAAAAATAGTTGATGTCAGATTTGAATTCCTTTAGAACTCTTGGGTAAATAGTCCCTGTTTCTGGGAAATTGTTTGTGCTTATGTCCATCTATTTTGTTTCAGTTAGAAAAAAGTTCCTCAGACTCACTGCACCAATGATGTCTGTTATGGTCATATGGTTTTAATATCATTGGAAGTTCACTGTACACCTTAACAATTTTGAGCTCCACTAACTCTGACAGTCATCTGACTTCCAGGAAGGGCACTTGGAAAGCATTTTATTACAATTATTTTCACAAGTTGTTCTTTAGGTGTTTTTGTTTGTTTGTTTATTTCTTTAGTTTTGTTTGTTTGTTTTTCAATTCATGCATAGCCTTAATTTTAAAATATTATTTTTGGTTATTGTATTTTGAGGTACTGAGATTCTCTGTTATGTTCGGTATGGCTAAGTTGTATTTATATTTGGTCCAGTTGCCTGTCTGTAAAAAGTCTGCTTAACATAAACCTTTATTTTCTCATTCCACTGATCTTTCCTGCTTTAATTCTATTTTAAAAAGTTTTCCTATATTCTATCATTACATTTAATTTCCTCTTTTTTTACATGGATTAATCTAACACCCAGGGAGATTCTGTCTCTGGCATTGCATACAGAACACACCAGACAATGCTGCAGTGAAATTCTTACCTCTGGCTGGAGTTCACAACCTCCAGTTCCCTTGAGAATTGAGAAAATCATGCAATCTGAAAGTGCATGAGGGGGTCTGCACACCACTCTCATGGATTTTCCTGACATGCTGCCTGCTTTCATCCAAAGCGTAACTCACCTGTCCTTTAATGAGTCTTTTAATACTTTACACAGATACACCTTCTTCCAAGTGAATTAAGGACATGCTTCATTACCGCTTGTGTGTTCTCTTGAACATATGAGCACGAGTATTTTATTTTAAAATATTTTTTTTTCTAATGAGGATCAAGTATGTTTGAGGGTATCATAAATATTCTACATCTTTGAAATCAGTGCTGAAATCCCCATTGTTTTCAGAGACACTGGATAAAGTTTTAAAATGTGCAGCAGAATCAATAAAACAAAAAATGGGGAGTATACATTTTTGTCTAAGGATGAAATTATTCAAGAGGCCCTGAAGATACAAACAGTACAGAACTTTAAGAAAATAGACTTTTATTAGGGAATCAGAAAAAAAAAAAAAAAAAAAAAAAAAAGCAGAAGAAAAAAAGTTGACATAAATGTTTAAGTTACAGATTGATAAAGCCTACAGTTACATATGACTTGGTGAAGTTTGTTTTGGATATGTCCTCTTCAATGATATCACAGCCAAGAACTTCATATCTGAAAAATGTATACTCAGCTAAATTTTGCTTTTTCCTCTAAGTATTATAATGGATACATTTGGCTTAGTTTTAAAATCTGTTAGATTTTGTGTGTGTGTGTGTGTGTGTGTGTAGATTCAAATGGTCAGAAACATAGCAAGGATATTGTTTATTCTTATTTCATTAATGATAAACGTTTCTTTTCATTTTTTTTGTTTGATTACATCTACTTTGAGAGAAAAGCATAGCACTGCCAGTCAGTTAGGACCACATGCTTTCTCAATAGGCAAGAGGCAACCCAATTTTGCTTCCAGATATATTTGAGAAATGAGAGCACAGTGACTAAGTAAACATTGGTAGTAGATATTTTTGGAAAATTATGAAAAAGAAGAACACCTATGAGAGGCCAACCTGACAGTGATATTAAAAAAAAAAAAAAAAAAAAAAAAAAGACAGGTAGTTGGGATCTGTTAAATCCAATTTCTGTACCATTAAGTAATGGAACACATAAAAAGAAATAACTATCGTGAGAATAGCAGAATTTCAAGCAGGATAGGTTTATAAAGAATATGAATCAAGCCTCAGGAAAACTAAGGGAAAGGACTTATTTTCTGTTCTCTCTCTCTCTCCCTCTCTCTCTTTGACAACATTTTGCAATAAAATCGTTAAATTGATGTGGTACAATGTATTAGGCTTAAAAACAATCTCAAGGAGTTTTCAGGTGAAATCTTTTTGTGATTTTTCAAACTAAACTAGCCAGTGCATTTACTGTGGGGAAATAACCCTAAATTAGTGTGAGAATAGATTAAATGACCCAACTGCAGATGCTCTTCTATGAAAGAAAATGTTGTGTATTATGGGCTTATCTGAACTCCCATTGCAATCAGTGAAAAAAGCTCCAAAAGGAGCAGATTCAAATAGTCACTTCTCAGTCTTCTGGCAAAGCATTATTTAAGTAATATTTGTCATAGGTACTCCAGTTTAAAATAGATATGAAAGTTTCAGAATTTTATTTTTCTTTTTCAGTTAAAAAATAAATAATAATAATAATAATAATAATAAAAGTTCCTTCTGAAGACAAATGCCATCAACTCCTAATGTCCTTCTTTTCCTCCTTCTTTACCTCAGCTGCTATTGCTGAGCATGACACCACCATGGTACGGAATCACAGAATCATTAAGGTTGAAAAAGACCTCCAAGAACATCTGGTCCAACCATTCCCCTGCTACCAATATCATTCACTAAAACATTTTCCGAAACACCACATCCAGTCTTTCCTTAAACATTCCCAGGGATGGTGGCTCCACCACCTTCTTGGGCTACCTGTTCCAATGCCTAACCACAATTTCTGAGAAGAAATTTCTCCAAATTTCTAATGTGAACCTCCCTTGGTGCAACTTGAGGCCATTCCCTCTTGTTCTGTCACTAGTTATCTTTGACAAGAGGCTAATCTCCAGATCCCCACAACTTCCAGGTACTTGTAGAGAGCAATAAGGTCTCCCCTGAGCCTCCTCTTCTCCAGATTAAACAACCCCAGTTCCGTCTGCCACTCCTCATAAGACTTGTGTTCCAGACCCTTCACCAGCTTTGCAGCTCTTCTCTGGACAGGCTCCAGGGCCTCGATGTCTTTCTTGGAGTGAGGGGCCCAAAACTGAACACAGTACTTGAGGTGCAGCCTCACCAGAGCAGAGTGCAGGGGAACGATCACCTCCCTCCCTGATCCTGCTGACTACACTAGTCCTGATACATGCCAGGATGCCATTGGCCTTCTTGGCCACCTGGGCACACTGCCGGTTCATGTTCAGGTGAGCATTGAACAACACCCCCAGATCTTTTTCGTTTGCACAGCTTCCCATCCACTCTGCCCCAAGCCTGTTGTAAGCCTGTTCCTGATATAAGGAACAGTTTTCACTGAAAACTAATGATGAAATGAGAAAATATGTGTTTTAGTGCAAAGGACTTAGGGTTACTTTCAAGGAACATTGATACTTTAAAAGTCAAATCCAGTATCAAAACTGTAATATTAGTTTAGCATTTTATATAGAAAAAAAAAATTGATGTGAAAGCAGTTCTGATGATTTTAAATTGCCATAACTTGAAGCATCCAGAGGGGGCAGAAACAGGACTGTCTGGTTTTGAAACTCAGCTACCCACGACCATTCATAGTTCATATAAAACTAGTGCAAAAGATAAATTCTGTGGAATCCTCTCCCATTTAATTAACTACAGGCAACAAATTCTGTAGAGGCAGTTGGTCTACTTTCAAGTTTTACCTTCTCTTCAGCAAATAAATTGGAAGTATCGAAACTTTGGAAGATAAGCTCTTTCTGAAGCACTGTTGAACACTGCTCCTAGGCAAGAGGGAGGGGAAAGAAATTATATATTCAATGCTGACATTTCTGCTAAAGCCTGAAGTAGGTCTTGAACAATTCATTGAAGTAGTTAGAACTAGGAAATAGACTTTTTATGGGTTTGAAAATATATTTATTCTTATTTCATAATATTTTCAGTGGATTAAGACTAACTCCAAATTCCTTTTTCATAAGGAAACTTTCCAATGTTATGTACACTTATACCGATGGTGAACTGATCATTCATTTCAGTGATAGGTCATCAATTCCACTGGAGTTACTAATAGTAATTACTTAGAATTAAAGTTTCTCTAGAAAAAAAAAAAAAAAAAAAAAAAAAAAAACAGTTTTATTATTTTATTTTTAATAAGGATTACTATAAAGAAAAAAAAATAAATAAATAAACCCTGATAACATGTAAATGTGTGAGCTACATTTCTGTAACTCAGTCTTAGTAATTTGATGGCATGCAAGCACATTAAAAACACATAAAATATGAATTTTAGCAGTATAACTCACATTCTGCCAGGTGTTAGGGTTTAATTATCCCTTTCTCAGTCACACCCATCATCACAACTATGCAAGGAAGAACTATGACAAGCATAAAACAATACTAAGAGTGAATAAAGAAACATCAAAAAAGACCACAAATGCAAACAGTACTGTCTTACATTTCCTGCAAAGCGTATATTTCTAAAAACATAATCACCTAGGTGTTACAGGTAAAGTGCAAAGTATTTTTCAGGAAAATACACAGTAAACAGACTGACAGTTTCATTAAAAGGTTAGTACTAATGACTTTTGGCCTTAGGAGATAGACTTAAATAGAGAATGCATTTTGAGCAACATAACTCTGGGGAAAATATATATATAGAGAGAGAGAGAGAGAGAGAGATAATCTAATATTTAATGGGGGTGAGGGGAGGATGTAAGAGTGTAAAAAGAGAACATGAGTAACAGAAAATCAAATAAAGAACTCAACAATGTTGTTATTCAGCATCTTTGACTGCCACAAGAAGATAAAAAGTGAAAATAATAATCAGATACACTTTTATTGAAAAAAAAAAAAAAAAAAAAAAATAACTTGAGCCTGAAGCTTCTGAGTCTAGAGTGCTTAAAGCAGCGTTCTAACATTTTGATCCCAATGATAATTCTAAACAACTTCATTAGCTGCAGATATTTCTTAAAAACAATAAGAATATGAATATTGTTGGAAGTATAGAATTTTCTGTAAATATTTGCACAATAAATAACTCTAAAGAAGCTCTCATTTTACCTCAGACTGAATATTACAAACACTTAACACTATACCAACTGTCTCCATTGTACAGGCTCTGATGTCTAAAAGTCTTCGTATGCGTGTGTCTAAAGGTCTGAGTATTCATGGTTTTACCACGATAGTCCTTGAGATAGAAATGACTATATAAAGAGCTATGGGTCTTTTGCATTACATTTAGAGTAGAATGAAAATGGCTTTTAAAATTATTTATGGTGGATTTCTATGAGCATATGCAGTGGGGATTACAATTATATGCCCATATATCACTTTCACTCATTGACAGAGAACATATGTGGAAGAAGGCATTTGGAAGATTTGAAGTAAAGTTTTGTGTTTAGACAGAATAGATTTTTATTTTGCTTTGTTCTGATCGAAAGCAAACAATTAAGAAGCCAGTTATAAAAAGATTGTTAGGCAGCTAAATAAACTTTTACATATCATAAACATGTCTGATAAACAAGCTTAGTTATTCAATAGATGTGGACTGCTTTAATTAAAAAGATCTCAATGAGAAGATAAAGATACAGTGTGTGTTTTTCAGGTAATAATTGAAGTCCGAGCACAGGAAATGAGATTTCAAGGATGCCATTACAAAGGGCTTCCAAAAATTGCCTTAAAAGTAATATGGTCATATGCAAATAAGAACCAATTAAAGAGTATAAAACATTTCTTCCTCAGTTCATAGACACAATGTATTCCATTCCTCAGTAAGTGGTCAGTTAATCCATTCTTCATCAGAAGAATCAAAATCAATATTCTTCCAGAGCCAAACAGTGCAACATGAACTAGGGCATATTGGATGTAATTCACACCTCAGTGAAGTCACTAGAACACTAGAACTAATTCCAATAATACTCCGCAGGCTCCACTTTCCAATACAGGAACCTGTATCAAACATAGAGAAGTTACAGCTGTGCCTTTACTAAAATTAATACAAGAGATTTATTTATAAATTCATCAGAATTTAAATCTCAAGTTAAATGTTAACATCACATTGTGGTGGTTTTACCGTGCTAGGCAGCTGAACACCACAACCTCTCTCTCACTCCCCCCCCCCCCCTCCTCAGATGAGGAGGGGAAGAAGTAAAGGAAAGAACAACTCACGGGTTGAGATAAGGATAATGTAATTAAAGAGAAAAAATGTTAAGGAAATATTATTATTAATTAAACAATTTAACTAAAGGGAAAAATGGAAAGGGGAAGAGGGAGGGGAAAAAAAAAAAAAAAAAAAAAAAAAAGTAAAGGCTATGTGGAAGTGCAGAGGAAAGAAATTACTCTCTACTTCCCACAAATGAGCGATGCTTGACCATGTCCTTGAAGCAGGGCCTCAATGCACATAGCCGGTGTTCAGGAGGAGGACAGACGTTTTTGCAACGAGAGTCCACCCCTCCCCTCTTCTTCCTTTTTCCACCTTTTATTGCTGAGTGTGACATCATATGGTATGGAATATCCCTTTGGTTGGTTTAGGTCAGCTGCCCTGCTGATGTTTCTTTCTCACTTTTTTGCCCACTCCCTAGGAGGGTTAGAGAGAGTCCTGATGCTGTGCCAGCACTTCTCAGCAGCAGACACAACACCGGTGTGATACCACTGCTGTTCTAGCTACAAGTGCAGAGCGCAGCACTGTATGGGCTGCTGCAGGGAAAGTTAACATCCCAGCCAGACCCAGTACACACATGTAAAAGTTCATTTAAGTGGTGAACTTTTTTAGTGGTGTCTTCTGTAGGATACACAAGCATGTTTTTATAGCAATTATATTTTGACGATAATTACCTGGAAAGATTATGGAGGCAAGAACTGCCAGTTCTTGTCTGTCTATACAATATATGCCCAGCTGAGGACTGATCCTGAATGAGAACTCTAGGTCTTTGACACATATGTAATAAATATGCAACAGTAATAAATTCACTTTACCAGACTGTGAAAGTTCATTCTATTTGTTGCTGCCATTTATATAGCCAAGATGTGGTTTTGTGTGAACCTAACTGACATGAATTACTATTTCTTCTCTATTGCAACATCGAATTTAAGATGAGTTACCATATAAATAAATACAACTGTCTTCACTATACTTGCTGAACTGCTCCTCCATGAAATCACCATGAGAACTGGAATTCTCCCTGAGAAAGTTATCATACCATAAGCCAATCATTTTTTTCAATATTATCATAACATTCCCTAAAGCACCTCCTTTATACTATGATAGACTCAAAACTATAGAGCTGGATCAGCTTACCATCAGGTCTTTTTCAGGTTCTCCTTTGCAATTTTCTGTTTCCAAGGTTATTATTTACTCACATGACATAGGAAAAATCAATTCCTTTAAACAAGGAATTTAGAAAAAGGAGTACACATTTCTGATATTGGAATACTGCAACAATTCAAGATCTGAAGAAATAAACTATTTAAACTCTGTAAAAAGTAAGAACCAAAGTATTTCCGGCTTTATCTTATAGATAAATTGTATTTTAACAAAGGTTCAGCTGATTTGTAATCTTTAACAAACAATAATTTTTGTGGCCTTCAATTCATGTTTCTATACCAGAAGTGAACATATGGCAATGAAACATAGAAAATCCTGACTACACAATTTGTCTTCAGTCCCACTAAATACAACTTCCTGTTTCTACCTTTTCCACTTCTGTTAAAAATGCTAAGTTTTAAAATGTGTGTTTTTTCCCTATAATATCTTGGAGATGTAAGTAAAAGGTAATGCAGTGAACACATAAATCCTGATAAAATATTGTTCATTTAAGTTTTCCAATATGTTTAATATTCTGCTTTGCACATACCAAGCTGAGGTTGGAAGAATTAATTTGAACTTGGTGAAACACAGAAAATCTGCAGTGATAGACATACACAACACAGAATTACCAAAACAAAGAAACAAAAACCTTAGCAACACAGTTGAGAAGCATTAAAAGACCAGAAACACCTACATATTATTCATGTGTGATGATAAATTTTAACAAAGTAACTGTCCCTGAGAAAACCTATATCCATAGCTAAGAGTCCAAAAACTTTAAATCACAGCAACTCCTGGTATCAGCCACTAAAAGAAAAAGCACGCAACAGTGACAATTCCAATTTTGGCTGCTTGGCAAATATGCATAATGGAGAAAGCCACAAGTAATTTGATTTCATTTTATAATTTAATTTGAAATGCTTCAATTGCTTAAGAATTGTATGTTTAAAATATGCACTTGCCATTTTATTTCTTTTTATTTGATACTTAATTCTATTTTTGTGACTAAAAATTCAACATGGAGATGATGTGCTGTAGAGAAAGATTTTACACCTAATCATAGGGAAGCAAAGGATCTAATGATATCCCAGAAAATACCTTCTGGAATAGCAGTATTATTACCTTTGTGCTGTAGCCTTGGCCTCACATTGCTCTTTTTAAGGTAAGTTTTTCGCCTTTGATTTCACATCACAGGGAATTGAGCTGGTGTGGCCAGAAGCACCACACACTACTCAGTGACACACAGTTTAAAATTTCAAAAGCAGGACGGGACAGTCATTTCTAAGATTCCTATTCTGTAACAAGTACAAAACACTTACACCAAGCCAGTACCAGAGAACAACAGCACACAAGGGACCCCCATGAGACAAGGGTACTCAGCCTGACCCTTTCATGGGGTGACAGTCTGACTCCCTTACCCAGTGTGCTGCTCATGGTTTGGCCTTCTCCACACCACTAGGAATCTCTGAATGTGTTACCCCAATACTGGGGAGCTATCATCCCAGCTGTTCATTATTTACATATAACTTGGCATCATAAACTTCTAGTGGCCTTGTTAATCCTGGAGCTGGAGACAATCTGATTTTTGCTGCTGAGGTCAGTTAGTGGCTGTTACTGGGCTTTCCATCATCAACTGCTCTCTTATTCCATCTGTGTTACAAGACAGGTGAACTCAGGGACATTCACATAAGAAATTATTCTATCACTTCTTTATATTAGCAGACTAATTAAGTCAGAACTAGACAGAGGTAGTTGAGTCTCATCTGTCTGAGCCTTGCTTTCAGGTAAACTTTATCTGTAGCACTTCTACAGATATTTGACTAAGAAACATTTAGCCTAATCGACTGAGAAATAACAAGGTTACAGTCTTCTGTGTTTTGTGGGATGAGACATGAGATGAAATGTGGGTCCTAATATTGATCTGATTAAAAAAACAGATATGTGCATATATCCCCTCCACCTCCAGAAGCTTCTGAAACATTGCACTGTTAACTTTACTGAGAACAGAGCTCATTGGTGTAGACACTATAATAGCTGTCTATCAGTCTGCTGCAAAGTATCAGTCATTGTCAGTTTGAGATAGTCAGTAATGATGTTTGAAGTTAATGCTGTCACAGATTGCTGTCAACAAACAATGTATAAATTAAAATAGGGTCGTTATTTAATATACTGCTCATATTATTTTTTCTCATATAGCTTATTCAGTAACAGTGGCAGTAGTTAAGACCTTCTAAATACAGAAAAAAAATGGTTCCTGATACAGCATAGACCTGTGCCTTCCTGGAGAACCCCCCTGGAAAAAAGATTCGGAAAGCCTGACAATTCATTGAAAGTTCAAATGAATTCCCTTTCATGTTCAGCCTTAAGGCTTTGATCTTGAAAACAGGTAGGTATTTGGAAAACTTTTCCGTGTGTAGGAAATACAAATTTTAACACCACTTGTTAATTCATTTGCATAATCACTGAGAGGTTCAGACCTTATCTTTGCAGAAATGAAGACTGAAGTAGCAGAAATCATTGTAGCATTCCCTGTATAGTTATTTAAATAAAATGACACTTAAAAAAAGGAAAAAGTTCCAAACTCACCAGCCAGCTACAGTAGAAAACCATAACCCATGCTTAAAAACCTCAAGAATATTGACATGTTAATACACAAAAATTTTTATGCTTGAGATCCAGAGAACAGAACAGATAACCAGAAACCAGAGCTCTTGGAGGTTGTTTACACCACTGACTGCACTTTCTCTCTCTCTCTCTCTTTCTCTTTTATTTATTTATTTATTTATTTATTAATAGTAAGTCCCAGCTGTCCAGCCAGTTTTTAACCCAGCAAAAAGTGTACCTGTCCAAGCTGTGGGCTGCCAGCTTCTCCAAGAGAATACTGTAGGAGACCGTGTCAAAGGCCTTTGTTAAATCTAGGTAGACTACATCAACAGCCTTTCCCTCATTCACCAGGCAGGTCACCTGGTCATAGAAGGTGATGCAGTTAGACAGGCAGGACTTGCCTTTCATGAACCCATGCTGACTGGGCCTGATCCTGCACTGGTCCTGCATACATTGCATGATTGCATTCAAGATGACCTATTCCCTCACCTTTCCTGGCACCAAGGTCAGGCTGACAGGTCTGCAGTTGGTTGGGTCCTCCTTGTGACCCTTCTTAGAGATGGGTGTCGCATTAGCAAGTCCCCAGTCAACCAGGACCTCTGAATGACCATGACTGCTGATAGATGATGGAAACCAGCCCAGCAATTGCATCCACCAACTCCCTCAGCACTCTCGGGTATGTCCCACCTGGCCCCATGGACTTGTGAGAGTCCAGGTGGAGCAGCAGGTCTCTAACTGTTTCCACCTGAACTGTGTGTGTGGGAGGGTTCTTCTGCTCCTCGTCCCAGACTTCCAGGTCGGGAGGATGAGTACCCCAAGGATAAGTGGTCTAGCTAGTAAAGACATACGCAAAGAAGGCTTTAAGAACCTCAGCCTTTTCCTTATCCTCAGTAGTCATGTTCCCCCTGCATCCAGTAAAGAATGGAGATTTTCTTTGGCCCTCCTCTTGCCATTAATATATTTATAAAAACATTTTATGTTATTCTTGACCATAGTGGCTAGGTTGAGCTCGTGCTGGGCTTTGGCATTCCTGATTTTTTCTCTGCATATGCTGACAATTTCCTTCTAGTGTCCCCAAGTTGCCTGCCCCTTCTTCCACTGGACATAAACTCACTTTTTCTCCCAGACACTCAGCAAAAGTTCCCTGTAAGGCCATGCCAGTCTTCTTCCCTGCCGACACATCTTACATCACACAGGTACATCCTCCTCCTGCACCTGTAAGACTTCCTTCTTGAGGAGTGTCCAGCCTTCCTGGACCCCTCTGCCCTTCAGGACTGAATCACAAGGGACCCTCCCTACCAGTGTCCTGAATAATTCAAAGTCTGCCCTTCTGAAGTCCAAGGTATCAGTTTTACTGATCCCCCTCTTGACTTCACCAAAAATAGAGAACTCTACCATGTCACTTTGCCCAATGCAGCTCCCAAGCACCACATCTCACACCAGTCCTTCTCTGTGAACAGCAGGTCTAGTGGGGCACCCCCCTGGTAGGCTCACTAACCAGCTGAGTCAGGAAGCTGTCTTCCACATGCTCCAGGAACTTCCTAGACTGCTTCCTCAGGGCTGTATTGTATTTCCAGCATATGTCTGGGAAGTTAAGGTCCCCCATGAGAACAAGAGCTGGCAATTGTGTGACTTCCACCAGCTGCTTATAGAATGCCTCATCTGTCTCTTCATCCTCATTTGGTTGTCTATAAAAGACCCCCACCAGGATGTCCACCTTGTTGGTCATCCGCCTGACCCTTATCCATAGGGACTCTACCTTATAATTCCCAATTCTGAATTCAACAACATCAAAACACTGTCTAATATAGAGAGCCATGCCACCACCCCTCCTTTGCTGCCTGTCCATTCTGAAGAGCCTGTAGCCATCCATTGCAGCACTCCAGCTGTGGGGGCAGTCCCACCACATTTTATTGACGGCAACTAGGTTACAGTTTGCCTGCCACACAATGGCTTCCATCGCCTCCCGTTTGTTACCCATGCTGTGTGCATTGGTGTAGATGCAACTTCAGTTGAACCATTGCCTTAACCCCAGCCCTGGCATTGCTTCCCTAGGCTCACAGAATCACAGAATCACAGAATCACAGAACTGTAGGGGCTGGAAGGGACCTCGAAAGATCATCGGGTCCAACCCCCCTGCCAAAGCAGGTTCCTCAGAGCAGGCTGCCCAGGTAGGTGTCTATACGGGCCTTGAATATCTCCAGAGAAGGAGACTCCACAACCTCTCTAGGCAGTCTGTTCCAGTGCTCCGTCACTCTCACCGTGAAGAAGTTCTTTCGCATGTCGGTGCAGAACTTCCTGTGTTATATCTTGCGGCCATTGCCCCTTGGTGCTATCCCCACAAACCACTGAGAAGAGGTTAGCTACATCCTTCTGTCTCCCACCCCTCAGATATTTGTACACATTGATAAGATCCCCTCTCAGTCTCCTCTTCTCCAGGCTGAAGAGACCCAGGTCTCTCAGCCTGTCCTCATAGGAAAGATGCTCCAGGCCTCGTATCATCTTTGTGGCCCTCCACTGCACTCTTTCCAGGAGATCCCTGTCTTTTTTGTACCGGGGAGCCCAGAACTGGACACAATGCTCCAGGTGAGGCCTGACCAGGGCAGAGTAGAGGGGGAGGATCACCTCCCTTGACCTGCTGGCCATGCTCCTTTTAATGCATGCCAGGATCCCATTACCCCTCTTGGCCACCAGGGCACACTGCTGGCTCATGGTCAACCTGTCGTCCACCAGGACACCCAGGTCCTTCTCCGCAGAGCTCCTCTCCAGCAGGTCATCCCCCAGCCTGTACTGATACTTCTGGTTGTTCCTTCCCAGGTGCAGGACTCTACACTTGCTCTTCTTAAACCGCATCTGATTTCTTCCTGCCCATCTCTCCAGCCAGTCCAGGTCTCGCTGAATGGCAGCACAGCCTTCTGGCGTGTTAGCCACTCCTCCCAGCTTTGTGTCATCAGCGTATTTGCTGAGGGTTGACACTATTCCCTCATCAAGGTTGTGGATAAAGATCTTGAACAAGACCTGACCCAGCACCAACCCCTGGGGAACACCACTAGTCACAGGCCTCCAGCCAGACTCTGCTCCACCAATCACCACCCTCTGAGCTCAGCCAGTCAGCCAGTTCTCAACCCACCTTGCCGTCCACTCATCTATCCCACACTTTCTCAACTTTGCTAGTAGGATGTCATGGGAGACAGTATGGAAAGCCTTGCTAAAGTCAAGGTAGATGACATCCACTGCTCTCCCCCCATCTACCCAGCTGGTGATGCCATCATAGAAGGCAACGAGGTTGGTCGAGTACGACTTCCTCTTGGTGAATCCATGCTGACTACTCCTCATAACCTTCTTCTCTTCCAATTGCTTGGAGATGGCATCCAGAACAAGCTGCTCCAACACCTTTCCAGGGACAGAGGTGAGACTGACTGGCCTGTAGTTTCCTGGATCCTCCTTCCTGCCCTTCTTGAAGACCGGAGTGACACTGGCTATCCTCCAGTCTTCAGGCACCTCACCCGTTCTCCAGGACCTTTCAAAGATGATAGAGAGCGGTTCGGCGATCACATCTGCCAGCTCCCTTAGCACACGTGGATGCATCCCATCAGGACACATGGATCTGTGTGCGTTGAGCCCACTCAGATGCTCCCGAACCACTCTCACGTCTACCAGGGGGGAGCCCTCCATTTCCCAGACCCTTTGTCCTCTTGCCAGGGGCGAGGAGTCCTCGGGGGGTGTCCTTGAAACAAAGACTGAAGCAAAGAAAGTATTCAGTATCTCCGCCTTCTCGGCATCTTCCGTGATCAGGACCCCCCCACCTCGTTCAGCAAGGGACCTACATTATCCCTAGTCTTCCTTTTGCTGTTTACATACTTGAAAAAAAAAAAAACCTTCTTATTATCCTGTATCTCTTTGGCAAGCCTCATCTCTAGGTGGGCTTTAGCTTTCCTCGTCGCGTCCCTGCAGGCCCTGACATCTCGTCTATACTCCTCCCAAGAGGACAGGCCCTTTTTCCACATTTCATAGACCTTCCTCTTCCTTTTGATCTTATCAATGAGCTCCTTCCTCATTCACACAGGTTTCCTGCCCCCCTTCCCCGATTTCCTATTCTTCGGGATGCACCGATCCTGAGCATCTAAGTGCTGCTTAAATGTAGCCCAGCTCTCACAAGCACCCTTGCCCTCAAGCAACCTAGCCCATGAGATACTCCCCAACAGGTCCCGGAAGAGGTCAAAGTTGGCTCTTTGAAAGTCCAGGATAGCAATCCTGCTTTTAGCCTTACTTCCTCTGCCTAGTTCCATCTGGAACTCCACCATCTCATGGTCGCTGCATCCCAGGCTGCCCCCATCCTTCACATCCCTAACAAGGCCATCCCTTTTGGTAAGAACAAGGTCCAGGAGCACCCCCCAACTCGTCAGCTCCTCCACCACCTGCGTCAGAAAATTGTCTTCAACGCATTGTAGGAACCGTTTGGACTGTGTGTGCCTGGCTGACTTGCTTACCCAGCAGATGTCTGGGTAATTGAAGTCCCCCATGAGGACCAGCGCTCGTGATCGTGAGGCTATCAGCAGCTGCTCATAGAAGGCCTCATCAACCTCCTCCTCCTGATCTGGTGACCTGTAGTAGACCCCCACCACCGTGTCTCCCATACCAGCCCACCCCTTAATTCTCACCCACAAGCTCTCCACTTGTCCTTCACCCTCCCCCAGGTGGAGCTGGGTACACTCTGCTCCCTCACATAAAGGGCAACCCCACCCCCTTGCTTCCTCAGCCTGTCTTTCCTAAAGAGGACATAGCCCTCCATGACAGTGTTCCAGTCCTGCGAGCTGTCCCACCACGTCTCAGTGATTGCAATGAGATCGTGGCCCCGTGACCAAACACAGATCTCGAGCTCATCCTGTTTATTTGCCATGCTCTGTGCATTGGTGTACAGACACTTTAGGGAAGCAGCAGGTGCAGTTACCCCTGGGAGAATGCAAGAAGAAGATTCCGGACAGGGCATCGGGAACTCTACCTTCTCTGAGGAGCTCTCAGACAATCCTATGGGAGAGCTCAGAGGTTTTTCCCTGTCTTCAACAGTGACAGTAGTGATGATTTCCCCCAGCCCTTCTCTGTCACTTTTAGCTCCCCTCCCTTCCCTCATCAAACCTAGTTTAAAGCCCTGGTAATCAGACCAGAGAGCTTGCTCCCCAACACAGTTGCACCCCACTTTCTCAGTTGGTGTCTGTCCGCAGCCCACATACCCGGCCTCTCAAAGGACGGCCCAAGATCAAAATACCCAAATCCCTGATCCAGACACCACCCCCTCAGCCAGTCATTTGCCTGTCCCGTTCTACTCCTTCTATCTGCATCCCAGTCTCCCAGCGGGAGGACAGAGGAGAACACTACCTGCACCCCCAATCCTTTCAACAACCTCCCCAGGGATGCAAAGTCCTTTTTAATATTCCTCATTTTTCTAATAGCAGCTTCCCGGGATCCAACCTGAATGACTACAAGACGATAGTAGTCCTCCGGTTTAATGAGCTGTGGCAGAGCCTTCCTAACGTCTCTGACACGTGCCCCAGGAAGACAGCACACCTCTCTGGAGAGGTTATCTGGGTCGCAGATGGGAGCCTCAGTGCCCCTCAGCAAGGAGTCTCTGATCACCAGGACTCTCCGCTCTTTTTTTTGTGGCACAGGTTACAATACGGTGCTCTGTGCGGCCCTGATCCTTATGTTTTATACTTCCCCCAGTCTTAACTCTCTTCTTGGGGTTGCTTCCCGGGTTCGGACTGCTGTCCAGACCCTCAGCTTTTTCCTCAACCCCCCTGAGAGCCTCAAATCTATTTCCCAGGGACACCGTGGGGGTAGGTGGCGTTGTGGGTGTCGGGGGCAGATGTCTCTTTCTGCTCCAAGCTGAGACAAGGGTCCAGCCCCTTTTCTCTTGCGTACAGTCTAGCCCTCTGTTCTGCATGTGTTCAATGGGGGCAGCCTCTACCCCTTGTCGGGACATAGGAGAGAGCTGCCGAGCAACAGCAGGGGCAGGGTGACACCTCCTATCTGTCACCCTCAGAGACTCCCTCAGGCTGCCGATTTCACACTGCAGCCCAGCCACCTGCTCAAGGAGTTCCTGAAGCAGGGCACACCTACACCCGTGGCAGCGGTCTCCTCCCTCCTGGCCTAGGTGGGCCTCCAGATTCTGGAGCTCCCCGCAGTCACCTGTCTGGACTGCCACATCCCTGCTCGGGAGATCCACCTGGGTGCCCATGTGAGGCTCATCTCTGTTGAGCCTCATTTCATCCCTTTTCCCTTTCGTATCTCATTTAAAGCCCTCTCAATGAGCCCTGCCAGCTCCTGGGCTAGGATCCATTTCTGCCTTTGAGACTGATGAGACCAATCTGCAGCCATAAGGCCAGGTTCCATGTAAACCTCACCACAGTCAAAAAAAAAAAAAAAAAAAACAAAATTCCTGCAATGGCACCAGCCTCTCAGCCATGTATTTATTATCTGGGCTTTCTGGTATGCTTAATATCCCTCCCTATAACTGGTGGGATAGAAGAAAACACCACCTGTGCTTCCACTCCATCCAACAACCACCCCAATCTCCTGAAGTCCCTTTTGATAGCCTTCAGACTTCTCTCAGCAATTTCATCGCTGCCAGACTGAATTATCACTAATGGGTAATAATTGGAGGTGTGAAGTTTCCTTGTAATGTCCCTGATCCAGGTCCCAGGTAGGCAGGAGACTTCCCTATGGGTAGGGTCTGACCAACATATGGGCCATCTGCTCCTCTCAGAAGGGAGTCGCCTAAAACCATTACCCTTCTTTACTTCTGGAGGAACTCTTGAGGCATGGAGTTGACTTCCTTGCCTTAGACAGCCTCCTGTGTGGACCTTCCCCAACATCACCAACCTGTCCCTCAAGCTCCAGGGTCTCAAACCTATTAAGGGCAACTGGGGAGACGAGGCAGGTAGGGAGGGGGCTCGCCTGCAATGCCAAGAAGGGACTTGTTTCCATTCCTCTCCATCTCTCAGGTCCCCTCCCTCTGCCCGACAGCAACAGGGCAGGGGATCCATCACTGTTTGGGGTGCATCACCCCGGTATCTTTCTCTCAGGTGCATCAGGGAGTGACTCCACTGGTCTAAGTCCTGCTCACACTCCCTGGTAGTTCTTAATCTCTCCAACTCACCCTTGAGCTCTGCCACCAGGTGTAGTGGGTTTACATAGCAAGGTTTTGGTAGCAGGGGGCCATAGGGGTGGCTTCTGTGAGAAGGATCTAGAAGCTGCCCCATGTTTGGTAAGGGCCCCACTGCTGACCAGAGCTGAGCCAATAAGTGATGTTGTTTTGTGCCTCTGTGAGAGCATATTTAAGACAGGGAAAAAAAATAAAAATAAAAATAAAAATACTCTGTGCCACACAGCAGCTGGGAGAGTGAGAGGAGTGAGGAACAGGCTTGCAGGGCCCAAGTCAGTGAAGAAGGAGGGGGAGAGGTGCTCCAGGTGCCAGAGCAGAAGTCCCGTGCGGTCTGTGGTGAGGACCATGGTGAAGCAGGATGTCCTCCTGCAGCCCATGGAGTACCACGGTGGAGCAGGGTTCCACGCTGCAGCCCGTGGAGGAGACCATGGTGGAGCAGGTGGACCTGCACTGACAGAGACTGTCGCCTGTGGAAGACCCCTGCCGGAGCAGATTCCGAGCCAGACCTGTAGGCCAAGGAGATGAGACCATGCAGGAGCAGGTGACCTGGCAGGAGCTGCTCCCATGGGGGACCCAGGTTGGAGCAGTTTGCTCCCAAGGAATGGACCCCGTGGTATGGACCCATATCTGGAGGAGTTCTTGAAGAGCTGCTGCCTGTGGGAAGCCCACGCCGGATCGGTTTGGCAAGGACTGCATCCCGTGGGAGGGACCCCACAGCACAGGGGACGGGAGTGACCGAGAAGGAGCGTCAGAGAACAAGCGCTATAGACTGACCATAACCCCCATTCCCCTGTTCCCCTCTGCTGCTCGGGGGGAGGAGGTGGAAGAGGGTGGATGGGGGGGGGGGAAGATGCTTTTAGTTTCTTTCCTTTGTTTCTCACTTCTCTAGCTTGTTAGTAATAGGTAATAAATCTTACTATCTCCTTATGCTGAGTCAGTTTTGCCCGTCATGATAATTACTGCGTTATCTCCCTGTCCTTATCTCAACCCTTGAGCCCCTTTCATCATATTTTCTCCCCACTCCTCTTTGAGGAGGGGGAAGTGAGAGCAGTTGTGGTGGAACTTGGCCGCCTACCTAAGTAAAACCACCACACCAGGCTGATCAGATCCTCCACGTGCTCATACCTCACGCAGGCAGTATCTCTGTCACCCACCATTGGCAGCGAAAGGCTCAGGCACTCCCTGCAGCCAGAGACCTGAACAGCCACATCATTGGGTAGGCACTGGGGTTGGGTTGCCACAGCCTTTTTGGCAAGCGCTTTAGCAAGTGCTTGCCACCTGGTGGTGACCATGGCTGGGCTTGCTGTCTGGGAGATAGCCAGTAGATGAGCCAGTCTCCAGAGTGGCGACAGACCCTCCACCCTCCCTGAGCCAACTGCCATGCCAACTGCCACACCATTCCCTGACTGACACACCACGCCATGTTTGCCTGCGCCTCTTCGCCATGCTCCCTAAGGCCTTCCTTTGTGCGGCAGGGGGGCTGCTGGCTCCACCCATGTCTTGTCAGCTGCCCTCGCGAGGGTCTGCCGTGTGCTGGCGGCTCCCTCAGCTGCCTCGAGTGGACTCAGTGAGTCGTACTTGCATCCACAACACTGCATAGAGAGAGTATTGGGTATTCATCTATTATAATTTGTGGCCTGTGTGGATGTTCTCTCAGAATATTATTGTAAACATTAAAAAAGAAAAAAAAAATAATAATTTAAAAAGTCAGGATAAAGAATTTGAAAATTGGTGCACAGTCCTAGATTACCTCAAAGAATCTGTTTTTATCTGTTGTTCATTCATATAGGTGTATTTAGCAAATTTATAGTCCTTTCAAGGGAAATAAGTGCACGGTGTCATCCTGGAAATTCGTAAAGGACATATTTCTTACATGTGGATGCACTTGGCAAAACAATTAAATGGAGGGACATGTGTATCATATGATAGTTTAATTCTGCCATTCATTATTATGATTATTATTATTATTAAGTCATATTATGACCTCCAGAGAAGTAGTTTCTTGAGATTTTTTATGGCAATCACAGTGTGATTCTAGCAGCATCTCACTGGACCATTGTTGTGGTTTAACCCGGCTGGCAGCTAAACACCACACAGCCGTTCGCTCACCCTCCCCCCTCCCTCTCTGGGATGGGGGAGAGAAACAGGAAAGTGAAGCCTGTGAGTTGAGATAAAGACAGTTTATTAAGATAGAAAATAATAATAATAATAATATGTACGAACAAGTGATGCACAATGCAATTGCTCACCACCCGCTGACCGATGCCCAGCCCAACCCCGAGCAGCCGGCCCCCCCACCCCGGCTAGCCACCCCTATATATTGTTCAGCATGACGTCAGATGGTATGGAATACCCCTTTGGCCAGTTTGGATCAGCTGTCCTGGGTCTGTCCCCTCCCAGCTCTTGCTGCACCCCCAGCCTGCCCGCTGGCAGGACAGAGCGAGGGGCTGAAAAGTCCTTGGCTTAGTATAAGCAGTGCTCTGCAGCAATTAAAACATCAGCATGTTATCAGCACTCTTCTCATCCTAATCCAAAACATAGCACCCTACCAGCTACTAGGAGGGAAAATAACTGTCCTAACTGAAACCAGGACATATATAAAAAGTAAAGTAAATATATATAAAATATATAAACATATATAAACATATATGTTTATATATGTATAATATATATATTATATGTATAATATATATATTATATATAATATATATAATATATATATAATATGTTATATATATAATATATATATACATATAACATATATATGTATATATGTATAATATATATTATATATGTATAATATATATTTATATATATAATATATATAAAATATATAAACATATATAAAAGTAAAGTAAAATATACCCAGTAAAGTGCCCCAGGATATTGTGATGGTATACCTGGTCTTGCAACAAAAACTCACATAATATCAAGGGAAACTGCCTACTTAGCATAGACTTCTGAGCTGGTTAAACTTTACTAATGAGGGTGGGTTAGAATCTGATCTCACTTATCACCTCTGAAAGACAGGAATTCTGCTGAGCAAAGGAAGTTACAGATGTGTTCACTCACTGCTGAAGCAGAGCTGAATTTTTCTGTCATCAGAATTCAAATTTGCTCCATGCAAATTTGTACAGTCATTTCACAAATTATTATATGACATGAACATGTACACAATTCATTTGAGGTCCTGGCACTTACTCATTTCAAAGTACTAGGAATGATCCATGAATTCTCTTTGTGTGTTTATACATATGCATCTACATGAGGACCTGTCTTATGGTGTAATGAATAAAAGCTGTATTTCTATATATGTATGTATATGTATATACATATATGATATTAATGTTGCTAGAGTGATAAATCCTTGCTGCTTATCCATCAAGTAGCAACTGGCTTGACTGACCTCATCTGATTTTCTCATTAGCCATCTCCACATAGAATTAACCTACAGGTGAATTAGGAGAAACAAAGGAAAAGAAGCATAGTTAAAGTATGAAGTGTTACATGCTTCCTAATTAGTACTAATATTTCAGTATTTGTTTGCAATAAATCAACCAGTGATGAAATAAAAACTTACAGATCTACTTACCTCACATGCCATACTTGGTATTTCTACATGTATACATGAGTGCACACAAATATGCACACGTGGTGACAACTAGGTAGAGTTTATGTTATACAGTAAGTCCATATCAAGTTCCACTGTGACTCATAAACAGCCTTTAGAAGACACTGGGAGGGGGAAGTGCACTAAACAAAATGGAAGTGAATTGATTACGTGCCTTGAATTCCTATCACAAAACCGCTGGTTGTAGTTTAACCTTGGAAAAGATATTGATTGACATTTACAACAGGGGACTTCATTACTTTACAGTAATACATCTGAATGTAAAATGGTGCATTCCAAATACTGTAAGAGACTATCTTCAATGTAAAAATATGCTCACACATTTATCTATGATATATTGAGGCACTCATAATGACCTGGTCACCACATTGTCCAGAGTAGGTAGCTCTAGAACCTGCATAAGAATATACTTATTGATTTCTTTTTTCATGGAAATTAGGAGGTAGGGAGAAAGGGAAGAGCAGTGGAGGTCACTTTATATGTCATCCCAGTGTGTAACTGGGATGATGTATAGACTGAGAATGCAAAATTGCTTGTAGGTATTTCTGGCATAGGCTTGGTGCTGAAAACCATCTCTATGTACTCTCTTACTCAACTAAGGTCATGTGAGATACTCAGTCTATACAATATAATCTTCAGTCAATGAACAAGCTTAAGGAACTTCAGTGTTTGAATCAATCTTCTTCTTACCATTAAAAAGGACATTGGTTTCTCTATGAAGATATTTAATGACCTCCAAATAGGTCTTTCCTACCAGATGAGGGAGGGGATTGTGAGAAGAAAAATTTTTGCTTTGAAGTAATAGAAGCTCACAAAGGGGTGACTTTTTTTTTGTTTGTTTGTTTGTTTTTGTTTTTGTTTTTTTTTGGGTGGGGTATAGATATCTATTCAGCAATATTTGAAATCTTATTGTCCTGTAAAAAATGACTCTTACCTTCTCTTAAAAGATAAGAATGCACTTGCTATTGCCAAAAAAAAATAAAATAATAAAACCACCACCACCACCACCACCAAAAAGAAAGAAAGAAAGAAAGAAAGAAAGAAAGAAAGAAAGAAAGAAA
>NC_048895.1:78782928-78838091 GCF_011077185.1 Oxyura jamaicensis | reverse complement strand
AAAGAAAGAAAGAAAGAAAGAAAGAAAGAAAGAAAGAAAGAAAGAAAGAAAGAAAGAAAGAAAGAAAGACAACAACACTTGCCCAAATATTTCTTGTATAGACATGCTATTTCTAAAAAATATGTTTTAGTATGTTTAAAAGAATAATTTCTTGCCAGAACTTGTACTTGACTGTCATTTCATTTGGAAAAGAAGAAATTGGAATCAACTCTTCAAGACTAATTACATAAAGTAAAATAAGACAAAATACTTACAGGGTCAGGCTCATACGGTAGAAATATTAAATTAACCAATGAAGCAACTGTGGCAAATACCTACAATAATGTAATTCAACATTGTTTCAACCAAGATAAATTTAGTATGTCTGAAGGATTTAGTATGTCAGAAAGGATCTGTAGATTATTTACAATACTTCCATAGATAAAGATTGCCACGTAGAAACTACTTTTTTTAAAAATCTTTCCTATATAAATTCAGCTTGAAATTCCTCCTCAGCCTCCATTTGCAGTTACTGTGATAGTGCTGCAAAGGGAAGAGGCCAGCTCTTAGATAACTGACTTTCAGGAACTGTAAAGATGATAACACCTTTGTAAAGATTAAGCAGGTAGATTACGTAGCACAAATGCAGCATGCTTATACTGTGAAATATTGCTAACAATTGTTTGCATACAGCACTATCCTCTTTCTCATGCTACCTAAAGTTGCAATCTGATATGGAGACCATTATAATCTAGTCCTAAAGGAAATAATTATTCACTGAAGAGAAAATAAAAATAAAGCTCTCGTATATATATATATAGTAATTATATATATAATTGTAGTAACTACAATTGTAAACAATGTTTTCCTCATATATATTTATATACATTATACATAATTATATAATATATACTTATATTTATATACATTGTATATATTTATATAAAATACATTTATATTTATTTAATTCATATTTATATTATATACAATATATAATTGAATATTATATATACAGCGTTATATATATTTGTATAGTATATTTTTAATTATTTAACATATATTTATATGTTATATACAATATATTTAGATATAAAAATAAATATATATATGAGGAAAAAATGTTTATCTGAGTGTTTGTTTTCAATTGTAGTTACTTCACACATTAAAGAATCAGCTGGGATTTAACAGACTGAATCTATGTAACACATAACGTGTATTCATTCTGTAACACATAACAAGTGTATTCATTCTGATGAGTCAATTAACAATCTTTTTCAAAGCTTTCAGTTGATTTCTCTGTCTGTGGAGAATTGTGACGTAGGTCAAAAAATTCCCTGAAGTAAACTTCTACATCCAAGTGAGCTTTCCTAATATCTTGGAAGAAGTGATTACACTCTAATAAATATTAAGATTTTTTTTTTTCCAATGTTTTTTTTTTTTTTTTTTTTTTTTTTTTTCCTAGTATGTGATACTATCATTTTAAAACACATTACTGGCATTGTTTCTTGGCATACATATATAGATTAAATCAAAGAAGTAGCCTATATAACCCAATCAGAATTTTTCACTATGTCACCTATTGGGTAGATGGTGCATGAATGTTGCAATACAGGAGCTGTCCAGGACATGAATAGGGAGACTTGCATTTGCACAAAAGTTCAACAAGTCCATCTAACGTACATCTACCTTGAGTACTGAATTCAGACTCATTAGCTGCACAGGCAAGGAAAATTGCACAGGAGGTCCTGCATGTATACCTAAGTATACCTAAGGATCTAGCCATATTAAGTTATTTTACCTCTTACAGGACATTTGGAATAAATCTGTGAAGGTGGTAGGAGCTTTGCAATGAAATCTATGGGACTTTTTACAGTATCGCAGTAGATGGTCACACTCAGAGAGTTCCAGTCAATGGCTCAATGTCTAGGTGAAGATCGGCAGTAAACAGTGTCCCTCAGGGGTCAGTACTGGGACCAGTATTATTTAACATGTGACATGTGACATGAACAAGGGGATCAAGTGCACCCTCAGCAAGTTTGCAGATGACACCAAGCTAAGTGGTGTGGTTGACACACTAGAGGGAATGGATGCCATCAAGAAGGAGCTTGACAGGCTTGAGAGGTGAGTCCATGCCAATGTCATGAAGTTCAACAAGGCCAAGTGCAATGTCCTGCACCTGTTCTGGGGGCAATCTTGTGCACAAATAGAACCTGGGAGATGACTGTATTTAGAGCATCCCTGTGCAGGAGCTGGGGGGGTTCTTGTGGATGAAAAACTGAATGTAAGCTGGCAATATGCACTTGCAGCCCAGAAAGCTGACCATATCCTGGCCTGCATCAAAAGAAGTGTGGCCCCAGATCAAGGGAAGTGATTCTTCTCCCCTGCTCCACTCTTATGACACCCCACCTGGAATATTGTGTTTACCTCTGGTGCTCTCAGCATAAGAAAGCCATTGACCTATTAGAATGGGTCCAGAGGAGGGCCGTGAAGATGATCCAAAAGCTGGAGCACCTCTCCTATCAAGATAGACTGAGAGAGTTGGGGTTCAGCCTGGAGAAGAGAGGGCTCTGGGAAGACCTTATAGAGGCCTTTCAGTACCTAGAGGGGGCCTACAAGAAAGCTGGGGAGGGACTCTTTGTAAGGGAGTGGAGTGATAGGACAAGGGGGATTTAAACTAAAAGAAGCTAGATTGAGATTAGATATAAGAAAGAATTTCTTTACTATGAAGGTGGTGATGCACTGGGACAAGTAGCCTAGAGAAGCTGTGGATGCCTCATCTTTGAAACTGTTAAAGGTCATGTTGGATGGGTCTTTGAGCAAACTGGTCTGGTGGAAGGTGTTCCTGATCTTTGAAGAGGGTTTGGAAGTAGATGATTTTAAGCTCCCTTCCAACTCAAACCATTCTATAATTCTATGATTTAACTATTATTGTATCTACTATTATCACAAATATAGTGCTAGTAAGATGTAAAAAATATATGTTACTCTTCGCTTTGTTCCAAGAAATTAACTTCTGGACAAAATACTGTATAAATATATTTAAAAGGTAAATGTGTTAATCTGAATCGTGAATGTGCACATCAGGATTACTAAAGGACTCAGGGCTGCTTTCTCTTCCTATGCTTTTATCATTCCAGAATTGCCAAAATTTATTAAGATTTTTTAACAAACTGATTTATTGTAGCCAGTATAGAAATTAACCAGAACATACAGTTTATGTCTCTAATTCTGATCTAAATAGTTAAAAAAAATCAAACACTACCTGGATATGGAATGTTGTTGAATGAATAAAACCTACTTTCTTCTGTCAGCATTTGTCTCTCCTTGAAGTTATTTGTTGAAATATTTAATAGCCAATTAGAAATCTATTTCTCTGCCAGTTAAAATCTATAATTCATTTGATGTGATATTATAATTGCTCATTTATAATCTGAAATATTTCACATCATTGCATTGAAGAAATAATTTAGAATTGTTTTCCAATTAATAAGTAAACTTAATTGCTTGGAAAACATACTGTCTCCTACAGTCCCATAGAAGATGGCATTGGGAACTAAGATGATACTACTTAAGGTTCATCAGATCATAATTTACCAGTTTAAATACACAATTAAAATTTCATAGATATACATCAGGGCCAGTGGTGCTATTGATACCTTGCAGATGCAGCATTTGAAGCCTAAATCAGGGCCCTGCTGATAATCAGAGGGGATTTGCCTTGGGCTATCTCCACTATCTCCAACTCACAGTTACCTAGTCTATAAACTTAAGTGAACTAACGAGGGAGTAAGAAAAATTTAATACACACTTTTTTTTTTATTTCATGCTCTAGAGAATTAGCAATCAGAAAAGTGCTTGATTGTTCTTTCCCCCTGGAGACTGATGTCTTATGCCAATTTTTCTTAGCAAAATGTGTGGGAAGAAACTTTCAAAGATGACACGTCTATCAATATTTTCTGTCTTAAAGGAGCCACAGAGTCACACAGAACAGTTACCTGTAAAAGAGAGAGTGATAAGCTTCAAATATTACCCTTTCCACTCTGTAATTTCTATGATAGCTCAGGACAAGTATAATAATCTTGGTATCCCAGGCTAGTTGGTTAATTTGCTACAGCTTAATATTTATATAATGAATATGGTATTGTGAGAATCAAAGTTGTGCTTTCGCAGTGGAAAACTCCACTAACCTTGCATATTCGAAAGTAGTTGTGCAGGCATAACCATGGGGAGTGTGTTAAGCAGATAAGGGGACAGTGGAAGGTCCCACTGTCCCAAAATAAGGAGGACAGCTAAGAAAAAACAAGACAGGTAGTGTGAAATCAGTAAATAAGAGAAGAAATACGAGAAGAAGGAAGAAGGAAAAAAAAAAAAAAAAAAAAAAAGGAGACATTAACAGTTGGTCAAATAAAATTGTACATAAATGGTATAGTAATAAACATCGAGTAATTTGTGAACCTGTACTACTCAGCCAGTGAGAAAACGGGAGAAATTAAGTGTTGGCTAATAGGGAATATAAGGTTATGATATACCTTTGCTGTGTGCTCCTGCTTGCAGGATGCCTGCCATTGCAATAACAAATAAAAATGCTACTTCACTGAGATCCTTGCCTGAGCCTGTGTTATTGGCTGCAGATTGTTTCTCACAGTAGTAAGCTTGTTTGTTACAGAGAGATGCCCTGCCAGAGCTGAAGTGTGTCCTATACAGATCCTCCTCCTTTGTTTCAATTCTCTTTCTGAAGAATGATAATCAGTTTGCTCTGATTGACTGAGATGTCATCAAAACATGACTTTTAGTTCCTGTTTCAAGTTACGGAAACTTGGAACTGTCAAAATACCACATAGAAGTCACCTCTGAAACCTGTTAAATTGGGCTATTTGCAAACACTACCGCAAAATAATCCCAAAGCCATTTGGGGATTTTACAGAATATCTGGAGAACTTTTGGCTCCTCAGAGATGTAGCTGAAACAGGAAATACTGATGGATAAGTGCAGTGGCAATCTGGCAAATGGTGGCCTAATTTGTTCTTAAAACTCTTCAGTGTCAGGGACATCTCAGTGAAGACTTCATAGCTAACTCAGATCCTATATAGGTGAGATCAGAACCCAGATGTAACATACATGTGTGAAGCATATATATGAGAAACCACATAAAATTGTTTTATTTCATTTGTTGTACTTTCAAAATATCTGTGATTGTTATGTGAATATATGATTTCAATATATCATTCAAAATATAAATGAATGCACTTTTCTGAAAGAGGAATTTTCTCTTGGAAAACTTCCCTCCATTTAATATTTTAGTCACCTTTCACTCATTTCCACATACCTTCAAATAAAAACGAATCTGTGCATATAAGACAGTTTACTTTTGTTACATCTGAAGAGAAAGAAAGCAGTTATTAATCAGTGAGAACCTACAGCCCTCATACCTTAAGTAGACCTGAGAGATCAAGAGAATAAACACATGAAAAGTTATTTTGTGAAAAATTAGCAACATAACACAGTATATTGCTTTATATGCCACTTTCTGTGTAACCACTCTACCCCAACATAAAATTGTGCTTTTCTTTTTTTTTTTTTTTTCATGACTCACTAAAACAAAGTTTTCAAGACATCATAGCTAGTGTAACTGTGTAAATACTGCTCAGTTATACAGTTTGAGGGCAGTAAGTTCATAAAGGTCATAATGTGATAACAAAAGCATGTGTTACAGGCGAGACAGAAATGCATTCCCTTTGTTATAAAAACTGCATATGAACATGGAGAGTATGTTCTGACATTTAAGAAAACAGAAACATTTCTATTCTTCTCTATCATGAGTACATAACATATTTCATTCTCATGAATACATGATTTACTATTTTCCAGTAATAAGAGAAAGCAGAATGATGAACATAAAAATGTGAAAGATTCCAAATCTCAGATAAATATCTCTAGAATCTGATGGTACTCTGATTTTACTCAGTCAAAATTTGTAAAAATCATATACATGAAAAAAAAAATAAAACAAAATGGAAATTAATCCATAGAAATTATCACATGGGTCAAAAAGCACAGAGAAAAATGTACTTAAGTTTAACTGAAGAAGTTCAAGCAGTCCAGGCTGTAATATATACATATGCTGGGAATATGCTTAAGACCTCCTGGTCATGTTGTCTAGATTTGGCTAAACACTTACCTAATTAGAGAAGTTACAGAAGTATTTGAGACCTCATCTTTAATTTCTGTTCTCTCAAAAGTTCACTGTAGTTGACATTTAATACAGCAGAATGGACAATTTTTGATCTCAGAGTAAGCAGCAAGAACCCACAAAAATAAATAAATAAATAAATAAATAAATAATAAAAAAATGCAACTAAGATTTTCTGAAGAACCTATGTGATTTCATGTTTGTTTTGGTTTTGTTTGTTTTCAGGAACAATGAATAAAACTAAATTGCAACTCTAACAATGCAAATTCCATTATTGAGCATATTGGTCAATTAATGAAATTTAAATGAGGTATTATAACTGAAGGTGAGCTGGTGGTGAAACTTAATGAAATTAGACACAATTTCAGTAATACAATTTAGACTCTTTCGTAGTAAAAACATTAAAGTAACTAAGATGATGTAAAATACAAACTGTATTCAAATATTTGTTATCATATCAATTCAGTGTAGTACCATTTCTGAGTTTGTCTCAGGAAAGAAAAGAAATCACAACCACAATACTGTACATAAAACATATTTTGCAATCTAGATGGACAAACTCAGTGCCATTGACTTATAAAAACTGTGTGTGCACAGGATATTGCTTGTTTGGAATAGATGATAGATACACAGAATAAATTCCTTAAATACAGAAACAATGCTTTCAACAGTATGCCTCACAGAATGAGAAGTGTAGAGAAAGTGGGAGATAGGCTTTAGCCTTTGCCAGTGGCATAATCTGGGAGAGCATTACCCTTCTACTTGTTTTATGTAATTCAGTATTTCAGTCCAGTACTGCTAACAATGATTTATCTATATTTCCTTATTCATTTTGGTTTGTGTGTACTAGTTGTTGATATTGGTAAAGTATTTTTTGTTTGTTTGTTTGTTTGTTTGTTTTTCCCATTAGAAAAATATATATATATTAAATTCTCTTTACTCTTGCAGCATGCGGAAGTTTCTCAGTTGACAGTAAGATAGTTAAAAGTTTGTATCTAGAGTTTGCTGTGTCTATTATGTCTTGTTTAGAGATATCAGTATAATTTCCAAGCTATTGTTTTGATGGGTTTGAGGCTGAACTGGTTTCTGATTGCTGGATTGTTTCTTGCTTTCATAGTTCCCTGTGTCTGTACTTCCACTACTTGTTCTCTCCAGTACAGCCAGGGCCAGATTTAATTGTGATATACACCTCATGCTATTTTGCACAGGATTTACACCTCTGATTTAAACCTCTTGCTGTTTTGCATAGGCTTTTATGGAGTGCTGAATTTTATTAATTGCTTTGTTCTTCCTGGACCAAAAATGAATAAATAAAAATCATAGCGGACATTTTACAGATCAAAAATGCTAAAAAATTCTTAGCATGGGCTACATTCAAATCTACGCAATGAGGAAGCGTAAAAGAAGTGCGAAATTTTTGTCTTCTTTAACAGTGTCAGAAAAGCCTGATTTAGGATTTCAGAAACAAATTGACCTTGTGCTGTCCTCTGTATCCGGGTGAACTTCACCCTATAGTAATAATGACAGTAGTAACAACAGCAATTGCAGGAAATGCTATTGGATTGTAACCAGCCAGGACAATTTCAGGAAAGCTACTACGCAGCTCAAATCACTGAGCAGGCAGATCCTTACCAGGTTATTATTATATCTTTCAGTTATTGACAATGAAAATGTCTCTCCTGGGTACCACCAGGGCACTCTATTGCTGTAGTAAAGCTGCTTAAAACAGAAGCTGTCACAAAATCATTATTCAAAAATGAAAAATAAAATAAAATAAAATAATAAAATAAAATAAAATAAAATAAAATAAAATAAAGAAGACAAAGACAGCAGGAAATACAGAAGAAAAATACAACAGGCCAATGTTCCAGAGTTATTCAGGCTTTATAGTGGCATTAGAAAGATCAAGAAGAGATACCAGCTCACAAAAACTACTTGATATATATTTTCTGAGGATTTGTGAGAAGCTTGAATGCTTCAGCAAACTAGGGAAATAATGAGAGGGTTTTGTTTGTTTGTTTGTTTTTATTTTGTAGTGTATTTGAAAATACATGGGGAAAGGCTGAAATGTTGGATTGATACATAGCAACATAGATATTTCCAACAGGTGTGTATAGAAAGAAAAATAAAATTTCTGAAGAAAAATCCCACAACTTGCTCAATGATATTCAGACAAACATATATTTTATAATGAATCAATTTGTGTGAGCAATCCTTGTTTCTGCATCTGCATTTGTTATCTTCTATATATGTCTGCATTTAGGACCTTTCTGTAAAAACTAAACACTTGCTCTACAAAAATTCAACCGTACTCCATTTTCCTCATCCATTAATTGCCAAGGCCAAATTTAAACAGAATTTAAACTGTGAGGGAATAATAATAATAATAATAATAATAATAATAAAGTACTTGATTTTTTTACTAATTTAATACTTATGTGTTGATCTAATTGAGGCAAAGATTTACTGTCTACAATTTATCTGACAGCTGACCACACACAAAAAATTGCAAGTGTAGTACTAGGTCACAAACACTAAAATATCAGAAATATGTATGTGGGAGACTTAGTTTACTTCAAGGATATTGCAAAACTGGGACAAAATTCTACTGGGGTTTTGGGCTTTAACAATCTTCACTACCAAATTGTCATATTTGAAGACTATGGTATACATACAGTCTTGTACCTTTTATATCACAGTAAATGTAAAGACATACATGTTTACATATGTATGAATGTATATTAAAAAACACATGAATCTTTGCCTGTTTGTATCTTACTGTTCCACTGAGAGTTAGACTCAGAGCCTATGAGTACGTGAGAACAGGAAGCTACACAGAACAAAATGGGATCAATTAAATATTCACAGACAGACCAGCCACTAAGCACCTAACCAGGAAGCTAAAGAAGTTGACATACAGCAATGTTACTTAATGGAGGAGTTAGGGCTCATGAAAATTTTGAAGAGTTCTTTGGAAAAGAGGGAAATTTGACTTGTAAAATTAGGAACAGAGTGGTTAGTATAGCTATGAGGTCTTGGTATTAATTTCAGTAAATTTTTCTTTAAATATTAATTTTATCTGCAGATTATTTGTAAACCACTTCCAAGGACTGAGTTTTTCTTGTTAAATCACTGCTTATTTTTAGGCAGAGGTAGGTATTCATATTTTAAATGGTCTATTTGGAAATAAAAACCCTAGCCATGATGGGCTCCCATAATAAATAAGTAAATAAATAAATAAATTGCATAGAAATATAATGAAAGTGCAATGTGTAGTTAGTGATTACTGTCATACAAATGTTGATCAGCAAGTGAAAATTACATTGAAAATTGTGAAAATTGCTGTTCATTGTTAAAATGATACACATTTCATAAATGTCATGTTATTTTTAAGTACATAAATTTTCATGGAATGGCATTCCTATAGGAAAGATAAAAGTCAGAAGTCACATCAAGGTTAAAAATAATAATAATTAAAAAAAATGCAATAAAATGTTAGCCTTGTTATACTGTTCCCATTTTTCATAATTGAAAGCAAACGTGAAATTAAATTGTTATAAGCAAGTTGCCAATACTGTTAAATGGAAATTCAGCAGCAACAAACAGAAGTGTTTTTCTGTCTGCATAAGTGTGACATGTTTTCCCATGACATATATTGAGCTCTGCCAGGAGAGCTAACTCTACAGCAAGTTATTCAACCACAAGTGCTACCTTGGAGGGAGATTTTTTTCCCCATTCCTAGCTGACAGGACATTATAGTGGTTTTATTCTTGACACATAAAGCTAAAAGCATGCGTAATTCATTGCAAGATTGACACCTTCGATTTCAAGACCTTTAAGACCATGTCTATGTTTTCAATAGTGTCTTGTTTATAGATACTTCATTAGGCCCTGGTTCCAGAGTAGGTGTCTAAAGGACTGCAGACATAAAAATTATAATTAAAAATAACAGGTATTTACAAAATGTATGGAGCAACTTGAAGGCATTTATGAAACTGAGAATAGAGCTGAGAAAAATCAGGAGGAGAAAAGGATTTTATGACCTACAAAATCCAAGAGATATAGCCATTCTAGATGCCCACCCATTTGTACCACTGTAAATGAAACAGTTTTTTCTTTAATAAAAGCTTTGGAGAAAGTGTTGCAAAAAGGTTCTTGTTTCTTTTCATTTAAAATAACCTACCCCTCTTAATTACGGTATTCAGCCAGTCACATACTGCATAAAACAGTTGTAGCCGATGATGTCATGGAATGCTTTAAGTCAGAGAAGGCCAGAAGGATTTAAAAATGAAAATATAATATTTATTGGAGTTTTCTTTATCACTTTCTTCAAGAAAAAAAAAAAAAAAAAAAGTAGACAAGAAAATGAAGGAAGTATGAGAATTCACCTTATTTAATGAAAGAAAAGTAAATGTTTTATCTAGAATTTGCATTTTTGAGATTAAATATATTTCTTTAACAACTTAAATTGCAATAAATATCCAAAACATGTTTTCACTCTCAGAACTTCTTATCGAACAAAAAATTAAACCAGGAAAACTGGCAACAACCAAGTTGTTTAAAAATAAATTTGAAAATGATACATCCTTCCACTTAGATCTGGGTGCTTTCACTTGTTATGAAATATTGTGTATGCGTTCTTTCATACTGTTTCTTACATTTCAAGGAGGTTTTCTCCTAAGCAATGTTCCTAGGAAAGATCAGTATTTTCTGCACAATTCCCCTCAAGAGACTATGAAAAAGAAATACATTAATTGTGTCCAGATTGGTTAGCTCACTCCAGAACAGATGCAATCCCAGATGTGGTTACTAAGTCCAGCTTCTGACTGGATGTGGAAGGATCTCCATCATCCAAAGATGTAGTTAATGGAATGACTGCCTGTGCCCCACACTCAGACTTCATACCTATGCATTGCATGTTTTCTCTATAGTGTTCTGATGTATTTACAACGTGTGACAGAGTACCATCAGTACAGATTTCATGATGTACCATTACAATACATAAATAATGTTGGTCTTAATATAACATAATACAAATAATAATAATAATAAATTATTAATACCTCTGGTTTACAGAGGGATTATTTTGATCCTTTCTCACCCCTGGGGAGTCCAAAAGATTCCATATAGTGATTCCTATATGCCTCATATTAATAAAGTGAAATTTCTTAACATTCCCAGGAGCTACTCATATGTCCTATATACACTCATTGTCCTATATATACTCATGTCCTATATATACTCATGTCCTATATATACTCATTGTAAATGTTATACCAAGTCAGGAAAACAGTAAAGAAGCATTATGGGAGGCATGGCTTTGTTTGTTTGTTTTTGAGAAAGTTTATGGCTTTCTTATAGTACCTGTTACAAATAATTCCACAGATCATGAGCAAACAGTAAAAGTAACTCAGTATTTATATTCATTTGTGTGGATTGTGATTTTTATTTATTTATTTATTAAATACACCCTCTGTACTTTTGTTTCCACAGCAGAAGTTGATGCTCCCCAGGACCTCTCTGTGTCTTTCCTCCTCTTCCATTGTAGAGTATGCATTTCTCTGTATTTGTAGGATGAATTAGATCAGTCTGAAAACTACCTGAAACCAAAGAGGTTATTTTTCATGGGAATAATTTTTCCTGCTATTTCCATTATGGGTAAGTGTGATAGAAGAAAGCATTATTATTATTATTATTATTAATAATAAATGAATAAAAAGCCATAGTCAGAGCAGGCACTTCTACAAGGCGGAAAAAAAAAAAAAAAAAAAAAAAAAAAAAAAAAAGCTAAGTAACAGCAACTTATTCCAGGTATTGTGGCAACTCCTTTGCACAGGAATTTGTCCAGGTTTCTTCTGCTGATAGGCTGGGGAAGACAAAGCTTAATATGTTCTTCATTTTCTTGTGCTTTTAGGTTCTGACCACTAATGGAACCTAAGTGGTAGAGCATATATCTTGTGCTCACACAAAACAGACCCTCCCTTATTTCATAAACTAGAAATTTGACTAGAATTTACCTTTGCAGCACAGCAAACAGTAGATGAGTATGTGCTAGAAACCCAGTTCTATTAATATGGAAGGATTTTTTTAGAAAGATTAGAAAAAAATCTGTATGTGCTAGCATAAAATCTGCACTAGCCTAGTGTCTGACACATTTTGATTGAGTCTTCTGCACTCAGAGAAATCCAGATACTGAAACTACTGGTTTTACCCAGCTGGGGAGCAGAGCTCCACCACAACTTCTCTCTCTCACTTTACCTCCTCAATGGGAAGGAAGGAGAAAATACGAAGAAAAGGGCTCAAGGGTTGAGATAGAACAGAAACATCACTCAAAAATTATTGTTATGGGCAAAGCAGACTCAGAGTAGGGAGATTACAGAAATCTATCACTAACAAGCTAGAGAAGTGAGAAACAAATAAAACAAACTAAAAATACCTTCCCCTTCTCTTGTCTGTAGCTTCAGGCCCTGTGTGCTGCACCAATAAGCTCATAGTCGAAATTCACAATTTCTCTCAGCTTTGGACTACACTCCCATCCACCCTCTTCCACCTCTTCACCCAGAGCAGCACAGGGGAATGAGGGCTGTGGTCAGTCCCTAATGCTTTGACCCCACCACTCCTTCACGATCCCTCTCTGCTTCTGCTCCACGGGGGGTCCCTCCCACGGGACGCCGTCCTTTTCTAGCTGATCCTGTAGGGGCTGCCCACAGGCAGCAGCTCAAGAACTGCTCCCACACGGTTCCATACCACGGGGTCCATCCCCCAGGAGCAAACTGCTCCAGCAAGGGTCCCCCACGGGCAGCAGCTCCCCCCAGACCCCTGCTCCTGCGTGGGCTCCTCTCCACGGGCTGCAGCTCTGGCCCAGGGCCTGCTCCTGTGGGGGCTCTCCATGGGCCACAGCCTCCTCCAGGCCACATCCTTTTCTTCCTTTAATCTGCTCTTCCACAGGCCCAACCAGCATTGCTCATTGGCTATGGCCAGTGGCTGGTGCCTTTTGAAGCCAACTGAAACTGTCTCTTATCTGACACCAGGCAGCTGCTGGGTTCTTCCCACAGATGCCATGCCTGCAGCCCCCTCCTACCGAAACCTTGCCATATAGACCCACTACACAAATCCACTGAAATAGCTTTATCAATATGTGCTACTCAAACCTTGGCTAGATGTGATGGGGAAATTGGAAGAACAGATGATGGGGAAAGAAAGGGGAGAACAGACTTTTAATCTTTTAGCCAGAGTTCATTTTTGCAATTTTTGGATAGCAGAAAGGCATTACTGATAATTTTCAGGTTTTTGTGAGTTTGGCTAATATCTGACTCTACAATGATTTTGTTTTCTTTTTTTTGAAGCAAGATTTATAAGGAAATGCATATGTGTGTACATATATATGTTTATGAGGAAATACAAAGTTGGTTTTTGTTTTTAGACCAACTAGTATAATTGGGGAAAGAGGAAACTTTCAGTCCCTTCCTATCTGAGAAAGGCAGCAAACTTAAGTCTAAACACAGACTGACAACATTTGTTCTGAGTTTAACTTAATTATGTGGGTTTGGATTTTCTTAGTGCCTGACTAGGCTTTTGACAACTTGTGAAGTAGTATGTGAGTACTGCTGAGACTGAGAACAAGATGCTGTTTTATAAATATATTTGGCAGATAAATGCATAGTGAAAATTAGCTTGTAAAGACTCCAGAACTAGGGTATGTGAAGTAAACTGGCTTTTCACAAGTCCATTCAAGGAAATTTACCTAGCATATAAGCCTGAGGGAGGACTAAGTTTTTCCATTTACCCATCATTCATTCTCCTACTCCCATTTCAGCTTCAAAACCCCATTCTTCCCTCAGGGAAAGCACTACTTACAGTGATTTAACTGGGAAAAAATGGCATCAGATCCTACACAAATCCAAAAATGCAGTATCCACCAATCACTCCTCAGGTCTCTGACTCACCATAGGCCTAACAAATTCCTGGGAACATCTATGCTTTTCTTTTAAAACAGAATAAGGGGCGGAAGGTTGGTAAGTAAGCTTTTCCCTCCATCTCTAGGGCACACAGTTAACCCAAGAGAACTCTTAAGTGGATCAAGGATGACTGAGAGATATTGGAGGCAAGTTCCTCGTGCAGCATGGTCACACAACAAAATAACAAGGTCAACGCATTGAAGTAAGTGAAATTCTGTTAGATATAAAGAAAAAAAACAAAATCACAATGAGAGTAGTTAAACAGTGTAGCAGGTTTCTCAGAGAGGTTGGGAAATCTCCACTCTTGAAAATATTAAAAATTTGTCAGGACACAGACCTCAGCAACCTGCTTTTACTTCAGAATTAGTCTTGCTTGATGAGTGAATGCATGCTCACATGACCAGTGAGGTCACTGCACCCCTTGAGAAAAAGGAGCCAGGAACTGAGATAGGCAGATGTATACAGCAGATATACACAGGTCTTACCTCCAGCAGATATTAAATGGGGATCATTCAATGGTCCTATCATTATTTTATCTATTCTTATCTAATTTTAGCATAATTATAAGCTCCTTGCCATTTCAAAATCCCTGAAAAGAGGTTTGGGCACAGGAATTGTCTCTTTTAAGCTATGTCCCTGATAATAAATCCCATGTCCAAAGATTAATACAAAATAGAGAATGGTCTCAGCAAGACTTGAAGTCCTGCAAGAGGTTATTTTCAGTATTTCTGCCTCCCACTTCAAATGCTTCTTAGTTTTTCAGTTTGTTGTTGTTGTTGTTGTTTGGTTGGTTGGTTTTTAATTTAAACAAATATCTTATTTCTGCTTGTAATCTTTCTTTTGTTAAAAAAAAAAAAAAAAAAAAACTTTTTTTTGTTTTTCTGTTTGTTTTAGTATTGATATTAATTTTAAAATGCTTAGTGTTTGAGTTGCTTACTTGTGATGGTTTCGCTCGGGTGGGTGACCGAGCTCCACCACAACCGCTCTCTCACTCCCCCTCCTCAAAGAGGAACAGGGAGAAAATACGATGAAAGGGGCTCAAGGGTTGAGATAAGGACGAGGAGATCGCGCAGTAATTATTGTGATGGGCAAAACAGACTCAGCATAGGGAGATAGTAAGATTTATTGCCTATTACGAACGAGCTAGAGAAGTGAGAAACAAAAGAAAGAAACTAAAAGCATCTTCCCCCCCCATCCACCCTCTTCCACCTCCTCCCCCCGAGCGGCGCAGGGGAACGGGGAAATGGGGGCTATGGTCAGTCTATAGAAATTCTTCTCTGCCACTCCTTCTTGGTCACTCTCGTCCCCTGTGCTGTGGGGTCCCTCCCATGGGATGCAGTCCTTGCTGAACTGATCCAGCGTGGGCTTCCCACAGGCAGCAGCTCTTCAAGAACTGCTCCAGATATGGGTCCGTACCACGGGGTCCATCCCTCGGGAGCAAACTGCTCCAACCTGGGTCCCCCACGGGCAGCAGCTCCTGCCAGGTCACCTGCTCCTGCGTGGTCTCCTCTCCACGGGCTGCAGGTCCGGCCCGGAATCTGCTCCGGCAGGGGTCTTCCACAGGCCGCAGTCTCCGTCGGTGCAGGGCCACCTGCTCCACCGTGGTCTCCTCCACGGGCTGCAGCGTGGAACCCTGCTCCACCGTGGTACTCCATGGGCTGCAGGGGGACATCCTGCTTCACCATGGTCCTCACCACAGGCCGCAGGGGACTTCTGCTCCGGCGCCTGGAGCACCTCTCCCCCTCCTTCTTCACTGACCTTGGCGCCTGCAAGGCTGTTCCTCACTCCTCTCACTCTCCCAGCTGCTGTGTGGCGCAGCGTTTTTTTTCCCTGTCTTAAATATGCTCTCACAGAGGCGCAAACAACATCACTTATTGGCTCAGTTCTGGTCAGCAGTGGGGCCCTTACCAAACATGGGGCAGCTTCTAGATCCTTCTCACAGAAGCCACCCCTATGGCCCCCTGCTACCAAAACCTTGTCACATAAACCCACTACATTACTTTGTAACAGAATAAATATTTTCAGGGTCAGCCTTACTTTATGATTCTTTAAGCTTTTTTTTTGTTGTTGTTGTTCCTTTTGTCACAGATGTTCTCCAGAGAAGTATTATTTATTATTATTATTATTTAACAGTCCTTACTTTAAGATTTTTTATTGCAATTTCATGGATTGCCAAAATTAAAGCAGCTATTAGATGTTTCTAAAATATGTAATAATAGGCACTAAAAAAAAAAAAAAAAAAAAAAAAAAAAGATTATTACAACTTAGTTTGACATTTTAAATTTATTCTTTATTTTATCCTGAAGATAAATCTTGGAGTAAAATCTCATGAAAAGCATAGAAATACTTCATAATATTATGTTTTTAAAGAATCATTAGGGAAAACAAACAAACAAACAAACAAAAACTTCGCTTTATCAACTTGTTTTAGTATTGTTGAGAATATGCATATACATAATTATCCCGTCTGACATTACATGTAAATAAAGAAAGATGCGTATATTTTCACTATGGTATAATTTCTTTTAATGATAAATAGACAACCTTCAAAATGTACAAATCTAAATCACCCCTAAAAATGCAGAAATAAAGAGGGACCAAGAGAAGTTCAAGTAATTCATCTAAAGTGAGTTTAAAGTTTTTCTAACAGTTAAACTAAACCATCACTTCTGAAAATAAAACTAATAACTTCTCATTCTGGTAATCAAAAGATCGAATACCCATAAAAATCAGCATCCTTACAAGAAACATTTTAATCTTAGAAGATTGTTATAAAGTCTCTGAGACTCATTTCTCCATCCCTTCCAGGCATACAGCTTTCTATTTTTTAACCAAACACAGTCCTCCAAGTTTTCCACTCCTTATTCATTGGTTCTGCTTGCTGCATTGCAGTTTTATTCTCTGCCTGATCCCATTTTTTCCTGTGATTTCTAACAACATCTGAAACTGGAAACAGTTCTTTAGCTGCACTATTTGGAGAGGAATAATTATCCCTCACCTCATTTTTTTTTGTTTGCAAAATACTTCCTAGCATGTCAGAAAATATTCTTTGTCTTTTCAACAGCAGTAGTTGCTTATTTGACCTAACTTCCAGCCCACTATATCATAGTTTTATTATTATTATTATTATTATTATTATTCCCATCGTGGTAGCTTTTGTCAAGGTATTTTTTTAAAAACATTTATTTATGTATGTAGGTTTTTGTTTTGTTTTGTTTTGTTTTTCTTTGCTGTGTTGAATTTCACCTTAAAGACTTCTGACTATTTCATCAATTTATCAAGTATCAATTTAAATTCACAAATTATCCTCCAAAGTGTTTGCAGCACTTACTGTTGGGTGCCAAGGTTGATAAGTCATCTAATTTGTTAATGAAACCATTAAATTACACTGGACATAAGATAGATCTCTCACCAACATCAAGCATCTTCCTAGTTTCTTGACAGTAATTCATTGATAACTGCTATTTAAGCTTGATGATTTCAACCTGATATGAATGTGCCTGTTAGTATTTTAATCCATGCCATATGACAGTCAAAAAAATGAGGAAAATACAGGAATCCGTTAAAAAGTAACTGCAAAATGCAGTTAGACCAGCTAGCTGTCTCCCAGAAGTTCATTTATACTGTGGACAATATTCTGGCTGGAAAGAAAAAGATAAAAAACATGCGAAAAAAAAGAGCGATATGTGACAGCTTTAGTTAGCCATCCCAAATTCTGTCATGACATGACATTTCCATCCAGATTGTCTTCTGCGTTTGCATTCTGTACAGATCACAGAATCATAGAATGGTTTGGGTTAGAAGGGACCTTAAAAATCATCTAGTTCCAACCACCCTGCCATGGACAGGGACATGTTCCACTAGATCAGGTTACTCAAAGCCCTATCCAACCTGGCTTTGAACACATTCAGGGATGGAGCATCCACAGCTTCTCTGGGCAACTTGTACCAGTGTCTCACCCCCTCACAGTAAAGAATTTCCTCTTTATATCTAATCTAAATCTATTCTCTTTTAGTTTAAAGCCACTCCCCCTTGTCCTATCACTACACTCCCTGAAAAAGAGTCCCTCTCCAGCTTTCCGTTAGGTATTGGAAGGCTGCTATAAGGTCTCCCTGGAGCCTTGTCTTCTCCAGGATGAACAACCCCTACTCTCCCAGCCTGTCTCTGTAAGAAAGGTACTCCAGCCCCTTGATCGTCTTTGTGGCCCTCTGGACTCATTCTAATAATTCCATGTCCTTTTTGTGGAGGAATTCCATGTCCTTCTGGGAGCCCCAGAGCTGAAGACTCCAGGTGGGGTCTCATAAGAGCAGAGAGGGAGAATCACCTTCCTCAACCTGCTGGCCACTTCTCTTTTGATGCAGTCCAGGATACGGTTGGCTTTCTGGGCTGAAACTGTACATTGCCAGTTCATGTCAAGCTTCTCATCAAGGAGATACATACTAGAGATGATGACTAGTAATATGCTTACTCTTTGCATTCCATCCAGCTATGATACCATTCTTATCACTCACACCTTCAAAAAGTGTTAGCTGCTATCAGTCACCAGCCTTGGTTTCCATACCTGACGAAAATACATACTAAGCTCTTGTGATGTTATTAATTCAGTTTGTATGGAATATAGTTTGTCCTAAACTGAAATAAGAATAAACTCTACAGTATTCTATCTACAATTTAATTGTTTTTGTCATTATGAGCAACAGAAATTCAACACATATAGAATGATTATGGGTTTCTACTATATTCCAGTAACAAGATTTTTTAGATTTATTTTTAATGAGATTTATTTATCTTACTATACCAGCATAACAGTGCTTTTTAAAAAGCAAGCAAAGAAAAGCCTTTATTGCAGAAGACTGAAGATGCCAAGAACATCTACAAATATATTTTGTAGTTTTCAATAAGTTTGGGCTTGTTTGAGAAAGATGTCAGAGCCCTTGAATTTATTATGATAGTCTATGAGTAGAGCAATAAAACAGGTAAAGATTTAACGGGTAGACAATGCTTTCTAGGTGGCAAAATGTAATATACTGTAACAGCTGAGCTCTTCATAGTATCGTGTTGCTCAGGCCAGAGGTGATGAAATTGTGAATAACTGAAGGGAGTTCAAGATCCATCAAAGAGGAAAAATGTTTTAACCTTAATAGAAATGAACTGGGAGGAATCACATTGATAATATTTCACTGACAGTTTGTTGGAATTTCTTTGAATATTTCTACCTGAGGGGCCTCACAGAAAATTATACTATCTTAGGAAATCAGAAAACAGGAAGAACTGTACTTCTGTGATAATGATCAAAGGATGCGACAGTTTTTCACTTAAAAATTAAATGCTTCTCTGAAATAAAAATCACAAAAAAAACAATATTCAGTCGGAAAACAAAACAACACAAAACAAAAACACTTCTCAATGAACAATGTTATAGTAAATATTATTTTATCTTTCAGACTTTGAGGGGAGAAATTAATGATCCCCTTTAATATATTATTGTATCATTAATCTGATATTTTTATCTTAATGACAGCTCTCCTGTTCACATCAGAATGATCTGAAAGAGAAAAAAAAAAAAAAAAAAAAAGGTATTGAATTGACAAATTCTAACTCCCATTATTAAAAACAGAAAATGATAATAAAATTTGACAACCTCATTGAAGAAGTAACTATCTGTTTCATTTTTCAAGTTAATTTCATGATATATTAAGAGTTTTTTTGTCGTATGTCTTTAGTACAATTCATTAATTTCATGACATTCAGTATCTTAACAGGAATGTGGTATTGTGTGGATGCACCAGGCCAAGGGATGCAGTGTTAAAGACCAGGTGGGATGGGGCCCTAGACAATCTGATCTAGAGGGTGGCATCCCTGCCCATGATGTGTGTGCATGTTGAAAATATAAAATTTGAGGAAAGATTTCAGAAAAGTGTTGAAGAGTTTGTCTCTCTTTCATTTATCTTGCATCTTATCTTATTTTCTTAAATATGCTAGGACCATTGTGTGTATCTTCAAAGTACACAATAGGATAGTCACTTCAAGTTCTTAGAAACTAATTGCTTGCACCTTCAAGCTGCAACTTCTGCTGCAACTGTCAAGAGCCATATTGATTTAAACTTGACTTTCAGGATGCATGTGGTTGCCACAAAGTGAATTTGCACTCATTAGTGCCTAACTGGGAAGAAAGCACAAACTAAGGCTCTAGAGTTAAAGAGTAGGTGATTTTCTGTGTGCCATTGATTTCAGATGGCTTTTGAATATCTATCCATACACATGAAATTGCCAAATCAGTGTTCTGAAGAGCAAAAGAAATGTATGGAACGAGCAGTTCACTGGAAACTGTTAAATACAGAAGAAAGACAGAAAGTGGTAAACTAGAAAAAATAACAAAAACAAAAACCAAGTCTCTGTTAGGGAGCTCCTGAAAAGTGTTTGGTAGCAGTTTTATACAGAGCATTTTTTTATATCTATAATGTCAGTCAATTTTGATTTCTGTAGGAAATTTGTAAATCAACAGACTATCAGCTATGGAATTACATCACATGGATTTCAAGAGAAGTCATTGGGAGTGCTATCAAACCCAAACTGTGGAGTGATTAAAAACACACACACACACCAAAAAAATAAAAATAAAAATAAAATAAAAATAAAAAATTCCCAATAATCAGCAGAAACAGTTTATAATACAAGGCTCTTGAAGTTGTACTGGGATTCCCTGCTGTGACTACATTTCATTCAATTTAACATAGCATTTGGAATTCATATGATATAAAATTATTAAGTCATGCCTTACCTTGCTTCTTTTTGTGTGTTTTTGTTGTTCTTTTTGGTTGGTTGGTTGATTGGTTTGCTAGCTTTCCTAGGAAGCTAAGGAATATATAAATAAAGCAGAACAGTCTGATTTATTTAATATTTCTCAAAACTCATGTTACCTATATTGTGCTTGTTCGTATAGAAGATTTAATTTTTATCACATTTTCTGTGTCTGCTATCAAAAGATTAGTGCCTGCAAACAGATCCCTACTTTTCTGGAATCATCTTGCTTATTCTCTAATATAACCCAATAATATAATATCAGCTGTGCCTGATATAACCCAATAATCAAAGCTTTGGCTATAGCAATAAGAAGGGATAAGTAACTCTTCTCATAAGAGAAATTTATTCCATTTCAAAATATCTGTCCAAGAGAAATGAGATACTTCAGTCTCTGAAGGCATCCACCATTAAATACAAAAGTAGTGTGGACTAGTATCTTAGACTAAACTTTTAAATGCAGGCGAGTCCAATCTCCTATCCTTCCTTAGAACAATAATACACAGCATTATGAGATGTACAAGCTGTCCTTCAGCTAATTTGAAATTATTCTGTTCTACAGACATAGAAGTTGTCGGCATCAGCAAGCATCTGTATTAAATCATAATGCATGCTCAAACAGAAAGTGTTAAGTGAGTTACATTCTACACTCTATCATCTTCTTTTTTGCAACTTTCAATGTTCTGAATTTACCTTTATGATATAGAAAGAAAAAGAAGGTAGAAAATCTGGGAGAAGAGAAAACAACCAAACCAAACCAAACCAAATCAACCAAACAAAAAATACCCAACAACTAACAAACACATGAAAAATAGAAACTTATGTAACCCTAGATTCTGAAGACAGCCTTTGGAATGAGACCTTGAACATGAGATGGATTGAGTTGTTCTGTGGCTCCATTTGCATTACTTCCTTGTTTGCATTTGTGCTTTGTTCAAGCTGCCTTAAAGCTCTGCATTCACCCATGGTGTACATATTGGCAGCACTAAATACAGGTGGATATTTCCTGTTTGCATTCCTCAAAGTAGAAATCTTCCAGCTAATGTCTTGAGAATGGGTGATTCAGGAAAAATAGACAGTGGTGATATTCTACAACTAATTTCACAGTTAAGCATAGAAAACTTAACTTATTCACATGAATTTATCTATTCTTATATTCAAACTGTGGTTTCTTAAGAGGGTGGGGCACTCAGGGGGACTACAAGGATGCTGTGAGGCGGTGCAGGGACAAAATCAGAAAGGCCAAAGCTCATCTGGAGCTCAATCTGGCTACTGCTGTTAAGGACAACAAAAAAATGTTTTTATAAATACATCAACACAAAAAGGAGGACTAAGGAGAATCTCCATCCTCTACTGGATGTGGGGGGAAACTTAGTAATCAGAGATGAGGAAAAAGCTGAGGTGCTTACCGCCTTCTTTGCCTCAGTCTTTAACAGCAAAACCAGTTGTTCTCTGGACACCCAGTACCCTGAGCTCGAGGAAGGGGATGGGGAGCAGAATGTCGCCCCCACAATCCATGAGGAAATGGTTGGCGACCTGCTACAGCATTTGGATGTACGCAAGTCGATGGGGCCGGATGGGATCCATCCGAGGGTACTGAGAGAACTGGCGGAGGAGCTGGCCAAGCCGCTTTCCGTCATTTATCGGCACTCCTGGCTATCAGGGGAGGTCCCACTCGACTGGCAGCTAGCAAACGTGACTCCCATCTACAAGAAGGGCCGGAGGGTAGACCCGGGGAACTATAGGCCTGTTAGTTTAACATCAATGCCAGGGAAGCTCACGCTTAGTGGATGAGGGAAAGGCTGTGGACGTGGTCTACCTTGACTTCAGTAAGGCATTTGACACCGTTTCCCACAGCATTCTCCTCAGGAAACTGTCTGCTCATGGCTTGGACTGGCATACACTTTGTTGGGTTAAGAGCTGGCTTGATGGCCAGGCCCAGAGAGTTGTGGTGAATGGAGTAAAATACAGTTGGAGGCCGGTCACTAGTGGAGTCCCCCAGGGCTCGGTAATGAGACCAGTCCTCTTTAACATCTTCATCGATGATCTCGATGAGGGGATCGAGTGCACCCTCAGCAAGTTTGCAGACAACACCAAGTTAGGTGTGTGTGTCGATCTGCTCAAGGGTAGGAAGGCTCTGCAGGAGGATCTGGATAGGCTGGACCGATGGGCCGAGGCCAACGGTATGAAGTTCAACAAGGCCAAGTGCCGGGTTCTGCACCTGGGGCACAACAACCCCAAACAGCACTACAGGCTGGGAGATGTGTGGTTAGAAAGCTGCCTGGCAGAGAAGGACCTGGGAGTATTGGTTGACAGTCGGCTGAATATGAGCCAGCAGTGTGCTCAGGCGGCCAAGAAGGCCAGCAGCATCCTGGCTTGTATAAGAAACAGCGTGGCCAGCAGGTCCAGGGAAGTGATTGTCCCCCTCTACTCGGCTCTGGAGAGGCTGCACCTCAAGTACTGTGTTCAGTTTTGGGCCCCTCGCTACAAGAAGGACATGGAGGTGCTTGAGCGAGTCCAGAGAAGGGCAACAAAGCTGGTGAAGGGTCTGGAGAACAAGTCTTACGAGGAGCGGCTGAGGGAGGTGGGACTGTTTAGCCTGGAGAAGAGGAGGCTCAGGGGTGACCTTATTGCACTCTACAGGTACCTGAAGGGAGGCTGTAGCGAGGTGGCGTTTGGTCTATTCTCCCACGTGCCTGGTGACAGGACAAGGGGGAATGGGCTAAAGTTGCGCCAAGGAAGGTTGAGGTTGGATATTAGGAAGAACTTCTTTACTGAAGGGGTTGTTAGTCACTGGAATAGGCTGCCCAGGGAAGTGGTTGAGTCACCATCCCTGGAGGTCTTTAAAAGACGTTTAGATGTAGAGCTTAGGGATATGGTTTAGTGGAGGACTTGTTAGTGTTAGGTTGGAGGTTGGACTCAGTGATCTTGGAGGTCTCTTCCAACCTAGACTATTGTGTGATTCTGTGATTCTTGAGTATGAGTAGGATAATTTATCTAATCACCTGCTTCTGTAAATAAAAAAAAAAAAAGAGGGGAAAAGAGGGGAGGAGAAAATGGAAAATGTGTTCCCTTTCCTTCTTTTTCCTCTCCTTACACCTGCTGCTTCTTCTAGAAATATGGTCACTCTCATGTGAGACCTGGCCTTCATAGGATCTTTCAGATCACTAGCTCAGAACAGGAAACTATCTATGTTTTCTTTGTTTGTTTGTTTGTTTTGTTTTGTTTCTTTTTCTTTTTTTATTTTTTCTTTTTTTTTGGTTATGGTTCATTTTCTGCCAGGCACCAACATTAGTTCACAACTGGTTAAAAATATAGCTTGAGTTGGAACAAGGTTAGCAGTGAAAACATGCACTTGAGAGTCACAATGACAAGGGCTTCCTTCTTTCAGTGGAGACAAATACTTAGATTATCTCAAGTTGATGAGAAATGCAGCTGCAAGTTGTGATTTTGTGATCAGTTTAATACAATCAACGAACATTCTGCCATATGTTCATACTACCACCCTCTGTCAACACTGATAATACAATGTAAAATTATGCCAGCAAATAGTAAATGACTAGGTTTCTATATGAAGATCTGTATAGTTTCTTCTGTATAGGGCATCAAACACGAGTAAGGTGAATCTCTGTATTTCTAAGTTTGGACTATGGAATTCACAAAGCTTCTAAAACAGTGGCAGAACTACTGGAAGTACACTTTTAAGACCTGAACTGTGTTTCCAGGACAGTTGTCAGTGTGATGGCAGCACAAAAGGTCACCACAGTACTGTAAATGTTTAGCAATTCCATAATATTAGTTCACTAAGCAGCTTTGCTGTTTCAAGTGTATGTGATCAAATAATGAATTTGTAGAAAATACAATCTTAGAATACACTGAGTTGGAAGGGACCCACAAGGATCATCTAGTCCAACTCCTGGCTCCGTATGGAGCCGTATGGAGCCAGGAGGTTTAATTACCTAAAAATTAAACCTATGTCTGAGAGCATTGTCCAAATGTTTCTTGAACACTGTGTTTGGGTGTGGTTTTTTCCTTGTTTGTTTTGTGGTGTGGTGCGAAATACTAAGTGAACTGGTACCTGAACAGAAGACGATAACCCTTTTTATTGGTGTAAATGAGCAGAATCATCTCATACAACAATTAAAATCTTCCTTTTTCTGGTATAGTGGAGAGAATGTTCTTGAAGTAATCCAAAAGTAGCTCATTGTGAAGGTATGTCGGACTTATCTCATGTTAACAACATAGCTTTTGCTATGCTGGGCACCATACAATGCAAATCATGCAAAATTTCTGCTTATCCTTTGTGTTATATATAAACAAAACATGGAGGCACTAAAGAATGAAAAGCTTTATATATACTTGGCTTTTAATTTGTTACAACTACTTACAGATTGATAAGAAATTTGACTTTTAGGTGATAAGTCAGTAATTAGAAATTAGACTTGTTCAGTTGGAGTTGACCTACAAAGATCACTGAGTCCAACTGTTGGATATCTGAAAGGTTCTCACATTTTAAAAATTAATACCTCTGGCTATTTGTAAATAGAAGGATTTGCTCTTAAACATCTGAAAACCAGAAAAGTGAGATATATTCTATCTGTTTTGCTGATACACTCAGCTTTTAGATCAGTGGGGGCATTGTAGTAGCTGCATAATGGGTTTTATGGAATGCTGCCTCTGCAGTTTATGAGCAATAGCTTATAAATGGTGGGTAATAATGAGTAGTTCCTATTACATATATTTAAGAAATCAATGTCAACACTTAAAATAAAAGAAAACATTGCTCAATTTATACATGTAGTATTCAGATTGTGTGTGATTGCTTCACACTGAAACACCTGTGTGGTAATTATTTTTTTAATCAAAAAGAAAAAAAAAAAAAAAAAGGAAAAAAGGGAACTGCATATATAATCACTGCCTAGTTAACACAGTGATCATACAGTATATCAGCCCTTTCTCTGCACTCAAACAATTCATTCTGGACTTAGTTCAAATAAATCTTTTAGCAGAAATGAATGTAAAAATATCTAATATCCTGCATTAATATTTTGGAAAAATGTAAAAGTCCGCTGTTTCCACAGTGCTTTCTTAAAACCAATACTGTAAACAATATTTCCATTTTAGCAATGATTTTTCTAAGTCACTGATAAAAGAGCACATTAACATCCTAAGAAGCACATTAACATCAACAGCCAACACACCTTATCATACTCATCAATCAGAGGGGGCTATCCATTGTAGTGTGTGACTATAGCACAGTCACCCTCTGGGCAATCATGACTTCTCTTTAGATGCTTGTGCTGCAAATCACTCAGGAATGGCAGCTCTTTTGTGAGCGGAGTTATACATATCCACACACACAGCAATATCCCCTGAACTCCCTATCTGCAGCCACAGGGGACTGGGAGGACTGATTGGCTATGAACATCTTCTCTCAGAAAGATCATCTAAATTATAAAGACTGAAAGAAACAGATCCCGCATGTGCTTCCATGTGCCAAAGTGGGGCCTTTTCATCCATACTGCAAAATGTTAATGCAAATAATGTGTTTAAATAATCAGATCAGGGAACAGAATTACAAAAAAAAAAAAAAAAAAATCAGTGATTTTTTTTTCCCCTTTGCTTATGCACAAATACAAACTTTCACATTTATTTTTGAAAAATTCCCCTAGATGGTTTAATAAGCAAAATTCAAAGATTAATGAAATGCACCTCTCCATTTATTTTCTTGTTGTTGTATGTGCTCAACAGGACAGTTAAATTTCCTACTCTGTAAACACTGAGTTTATATTAAAAGCTTTTGCTTAGTTCATATCACTATACACTGCAATATAAATATAGTTAACCATAAATACTCCTGTTTCTTTTTGTAGATTATGCAACTGTTACATATTGTATTGAAAAAAATAGAAATAATATATAGTAGGATTAAAAGGTATTTTTGAGATCATTTAGTCTTAAATTCCCTTCCCGTTTTTTACTACCCTGAAACTAATATACTGAAAATGTAATTGTCTTTTTATAGCATTAGAGTTGTCACTTTACCTGAGACCATCAAAAGAAGTCCTTTTTACTGAACTGATGAAATTAAGAATGTCTGCCTCTTCTTGGGGGGGGGGGCGTGGAATCTGTGAATACCTGTGGGCTGTTGAGTTTAATTGAACCAGTGTGGTAATACTGTATGAATGAAGCAAAGTTTCACTGACTGACTAATTGCCTGTAAAATGCATTTCATTATCTTTTTCTCTTTCTTTTATAGTTACATAGAACTCTGAGTCAGCAGAATTATGGATCTCAGATAAAGAGAAATTATCTAACTTGTGGTCTATGTATGATATCATATTTGCTGGTAAAAGACACTGAGAGAATTTATTGTGTAGAGAACAGTTTTGAGATTTCGGGGGGGTGGGGGGGGGAGCATGAAAATGTCATTTCTTTTCTTTGTAGAATTTGTGTGCACAGATTTTTTTTTACCTGTTTTACCAAAAGTCTGTATTTTGCAACTCCATTCAGTTTTAAAATTAAAATAATAATAATAATAATAATTCGAGCTTAATGTCATATTAATTAGTGTTATTAAAAATGTCTAGAAAGTCTTGCCGAGGCTATCGCCCCTGGGGCAGACGTGCTCTGTAGTGGAGCGGGGGATCAGGACAGGCAGGGCTATTTTCCCTGCATCGAGGCCACTCGAGGCAGCCGAAGGAGCCGCCACAACCCAGCAGCCCTCGTGAGGGAGGCTGACGAGGCGTAGGCGGAGCCAGCAGCGCCCCCTCCCCGGCCGTTCAAAAGCAGCCCCTGGGGAGCGCGAGCGACCAGGACGGGCAAACAGGGCAGTTCGCGCGGCAATTCGCGCAGGCAGGGCGAGCAGGGAGGGCAGAGCGATCCCCCCGCCCCTAAGAACACCTCAACTGATGGCTTTCGACCACCAGCTAGGCCACTATGGTCCTCGCTAGGTAGAGAGCTCGCGCTAGAAAGTCTGTAGCCACCCAGACAGAGTGCCCGCTCAAAAATGAGGCAGTTCAGGTCTCTGGATGCAGGGGGTGCCAGAGCCTGCTGCTGCCATCCGAGGGAGGCGGAGGTACTGTGTGTGTGAGGTGCGAGCAGGTGGATGACCTGGTCCACCTGGTGGCAGAGCTCAAGGAGGAGGTGGAGAGGTTGAGGGACATCAGGGAGTGCGAGCGGGAGATAGACTGGTGGAGCAACTACCTGCAAGGCCTGAAGGAGAGGCACCGGGGTGAGACTCCACTACTGGGGGTGGACACCCTGCCCAGTCACTGTTGGGCAGAGAGAGGGGACCTAGGAGTTGAGGAGGAATGGAGACAGGTCCCTGCTCGGCATTGCAGGAAACTCCCCCCACCACCTGCCCCACCTTCCCAGGTGCCCTTATGCAACAGGTTTGAGGCCCTGGAGCTCGAGAGAGCGGTGGAGGAGGGTGTGGCAGAAAAGTTAACCAGGAAGCCCAGGGCGAGGAAGTCTGCTCCATGCCTCGAGACTGCTCCCACCAAGAAGGAGAGAAGGGTGATTGTTGTGGGTGACTCCCTTCTCAGAGGAACGGAGGGCTTATCTGTCGGCCTGACCCTACCCATAGGGAAGTCTGCTGCCTCCCTGGGGCCAGGGTCAGGGATGTTGCCAGAAAGCTTCCCAACCTGGTTCGCCCCTCTGATTACTACCTGCTACTGATAGTCCAGGCTGGCAGTGATAGAGAAGCCTGAAGGCTATCAAACGGGACTTCAGGGGGCTGGGACGGTTAGTGGACGGAGCGGGAGTACAGGTGGCGTTTTCGTCCATTCCTACAGTGGCAGGGAATGGTTCAGAGAGGACACAAAAAGCCCACCTGATAAACACGTGGCTCAGAGGCTGGTGCCAACACATAAGTTTTGGGTTCTTTGACCACGGGGCGCTCTACTCAGCACCTGGCCTGATGGCCGCAGATGGGTCCCAACTGTCCGCAAGGGGAAAACGGATCCTGGCCCAGGAGCTGGCAGGGCTCATTGAGAGGGCTTTAAACTAGGTAAGAAGGGGGGTGGGGATGAAACAAAGCTTGTTGGAGGTGTGCCAGGGGGAACAGTGGCAAGGCTGGGGGAGAAGGCTAAGGCCCAGCTGAAGTGCATTTACGCTAATGCACGCAACATGGGCAACAAGCAGGAGGAGCTGGAAGCCATTGCGCAGCACGCAGGCCTAGACTACTCTGTGATTCAGATGTCCTTAATTTGTGTCCTTCTATGCCTTTAACAAATTAAGAATATTATGACACTTTCAAGCAGAATACTATGTTAAATTGAAACTAATAATGTTGCTTTTTTAGAAAAAAAAAATCATTTTTTGATGTAAACTTTGTTAGTAACAGAAAATTCACCACAAGTCTGCATAACATCTTTTCAAGATTATTTGATGTTGCACTTAAACATGCATACAAATCTAACTTCAGTTTTGTAATCAGAATGTACCCAGCTTGAAATTCCAACCTTCTATAATTTGTTTCTCATACAAGCATTCAAACTGGGATATAGTCACCTTCTTTCTGGTAAATAAGGATGAATTCTTGAGTCTCTCAATAAAATGCATGTTTGCATTAGTTCAATGTGCTAATCATGCTTGTTCTTTTCTGAATGTTTTCCTGTCTGCTGTAATCCTACAGTTGTGGACAAAATTTAAAACAGCAAATGGCTGTTACTAGTGTGCTGATGACAAAGGCAATATCTTTCTTGCCACTTTGTGATACTTCTCTGCTCACAGATCTGTAAATCTATATTTATAGCTGTTCTACTGTACTGTGTACCTATGTCCAATGGATAATTCACTATGAACAAACCCTCTGCAAACTCCCTTCCTGTACCTGAGCAGACTTCCCTTCACAGGTCACGCTTCCTACATTCTTTTTCATGCAACCAGGATTGCATCTGGCTGTACTTGTAAACTGTATATTTAAGCCCCACTTTACCAAGTGGTCCAGACTGCGTTTTGTTGGGTGATCCTTTCCACTGCTTATCATTCTTTCATAAACTTTCCCACATTTCTCCTTCTTGATAATTGGTAAAACTGTCAAGCTTTGTCAGGTCTGAAATCAGTTCCTGGAGGATTTCACTGGAACATGGTTCTTCATGATGGTTTCATTTTTGCAATTGCATTTGAAAGCCTGTCATTTTTACATATTCCTGTATCACATGAACTTTGTGTCACTCTTGTATGGGTCTTGTCATGTTACTTATTCATGTGGAAATTTTGTATTTTTTATCACCATTCCCTAGTGCTTAAATGAAATTTGAGTTCTACATTTTCTGAGTTTTCATAGCATCTTTTTGAAACTCTTGGCATATACTTTTTTTATTATTATTATTTATTTTCTTCCTTCCCTCCTTCCCTCCTTTCCCCCTCCATTCTTGAAATACTGCTATATTAAGAGAACCATAATGCTCCTGAAGGAGTGGTGCTTATAAGCACATCAGTTGCTTATGATATTATTTTGTGTCTTTTGGATTATACATATGGAAGAAAGAGGATGTGTGCAGTGCATTATTAAAACAATATTTTAATGAGATGTTTTATTTAATTGTCACCAATCTTAAAAAAAGGTGTCTACTTTTCTTTCATCTTCCTTACAAGCTTCATGATCAGGCAGCCATAACATAAGGGTGTTATAAACATTTTTTGCCCTTATTCTAGACCTTTCCAAGGCTTAGCCCAGGACAACCAGGAAGGCTACCTTAACTTGTTTGCTATGAATATGCATAATACAGAAGTGCTGGGATGCTTCTTTTATTTAAGCAAAAATCTCTCTACCTTAAATAATTACTCATCTGGTTACAACACTACTCAGACATCAGAGAGTTATCTGTGTGCTCTCTTGTGCCAGAAAGATTCAGAAAATAATTGTGTTTTCCTTCATTATTTTCATTTTCATATTTCTGATGTTTTCTCATATTGAATCCTATTAGATAGTTGTCAGGTTTTTATAGATATATGAGCACAAGACTATCAGGGAGATAAGAAAATACATTGCTGTTCAACCTACCACATAAATATGTTTTGAAGCCTTGTCATCACTGAAACACGCTTGTATGCTAAGTACTTAAAAGGTTTGCAGAACAGAGGCTTTAATAGGAAACATATAGCTCTTCTTCTGCCAGATCTCATTACTCTACCAAACTACGTAGTTGTCTGACAAACTGTGATAATTCATGACTGAAAAACGTGACAGAAACAAACTCAGTGTGGTAAACTTATTTCATGAAATATAGTACAAAACTGAGGTGATAAGAAGAAAATATATCTCCAAGGGTTTTGCTATTCATAAAAGTCTAAGATAACCATCTGAGCACTTAGCTGTTTATATTGACTGAACTCTGAATTTTCAAAATATATTCAATAAAAAAATAAAAAATATATTCAATATATTTATATTGACTGATCTCTGAATTTTCAAAATTTTGTTTGTTTGTTTGTTTGTTTTCTGGTATTATTACCAGAGAGAAAGTGGGGGGAAAAAAAAAAATAGTGAGCCAGTTCTTTAGTAGATTATTAATGGGAGACAGAATCTTTTAGGTCTAGGTCATCAGTTTTCATCTAATCCAGTTTTTATAGATTCGTGGATTTCCAGGCCAGAAGAACCACTACATTTTCTCACCCTGCATGACCATAGAATCTCAACCAATGTCAAACATTTACTATCTATTAGAATTAAAAACTAGAGTAGAAAGACAATTTTGTTGCTTTACCATGACTACTGAGTTGGCTATATTAAACCACCTTGCTTTAGAATAATATTGAATGATACAGAATTTTTGCACAAATTTCCCTCATTTGTCCACATTCTGCCACTGTTGTTAACCAGATTGGGTAGTATTAGCCACAGTGCCAAGAGCACATAGAAAATGAACTGCTCAACATTGCAGGTGATTCTTTCTGTTCTAAATTACAGTGGAATCAATTGCCTGTGTTGGAATTTCTTACATGTTTCTTACTGGCTTTATCATTTGTATTAATCAGAAGAAGGCCTGTCAGAGTTCAACAAAAATTGTTCAGAATATTTAAGTGGGAATGTCTTTCATTCAGGAAATGCAAATGTCTTTAATATGAAAGCTTTTGAGAAAAAGAAAAAAGAAAGGAAACGAAGAAAGGAAGGAAGGACAGAAGGGAGAGAGAAAGAAAGAGAGAGAGAGAAAGGAAGGAAGGAAGAAAGTAAGTTTGCTTTTTTTCTTGTTTTTCCAAAAATGAAAGTGTAGAGTTTTGTTATTCTGAAAAAAAAAAAAAAAAAGAGGATTTTTAAAGGATTTTTTTCCCCGATTCAGGGTGGCATTTTTTTTTCATAGAAATTAGAAACAGTTGTGCATCCAGCTTTCCAATAAACTCGGATGAAATTATTCTGAATATTTTATTTCTCATGGACAAGAGCTAGTTCTAATTATATTTTATGGCATGGATTTCTTTGTGGAAGAACAAAGATTAAGCAGTATTTCAACTCAGGGCAAAGAATAAATAATTCCAAACACAAAAGGGATTGTTACTTGTTCTTTGTTCCCCATGAAGTAAGTGGAAGAGAATATTGTTTCAACTGTGGGTGGAAATAAATACTTTCTTTTTGGTAGATAAGATCTATTTTCTCATTTGTTTTCTGATATCTCCAGTTTAGGCTAAAAACGTATATAGCATTTGTATATTTATTTTAATTTTAAAGCCAGTATCACATACTATTTAGTATAGAGATAAAGCACAGTTACATTTCGTTCTTGCATCTACAAAGTACATGTCCACGTATTGACTAAATGTATTGATGTAGAGCAGTGTGGCAAGTTTTTTCTTCTAGTCTTTTAAGACTGAGTTAAAAATCTTGTTTTCCCTGTAATGACTGAAAAGAGGATAAAACTCTCACTGCTTTTTATTGGTCCTGTTCATTTGACATGCAAGTTAATTCAAACATGCTCTAGGAGTAGCCTGGATCCTGTAGACAGATAAAGAGGGATCACAATGTGTATTGCCTTCTTGGAAGCAAGGGAATTTCAATACTGACAATCTGTTTTAAAATATGAGTATATACATCTTGTATACATTGTAATCACCTTATATATATATATGTATATATAATATTATAATCTTACATGGACAGGAGCTACCTTTTCTTTGTTTCAGGAGCTAGTGGTGTCCTACAGTTCCTCTGAACATTTCGTTACTAAAGAATTTTTTTCAGATCTGCTACAGGAACTGAAGGAGAAGCAATCCAATGGAGTCTCTTCTTCCTGTTATTTCCAAAGGGCCAAAGGAAGAACAAAATTCAAAGATCTTTTTCTGTCCAAGAGTTTGTTTGTCTACCTAAAAAAGTAATATAGTATGATTCATATTTATATGATATTTATTTGTTTACTTATATTTAGGAATTACACCAGCCCTACCGGCATGTTTGAGACCTGCTCCTTGTACATTTTCCTTTTTCTCCTTTTTACCTTTTCTATATTAACTATTATTTAACCTGACTTTTTAAACATGTTATGAACTCAAAGCATCCCTTAATGACAATTATATAAATGGAGATAAGTGTAAAGGATGGTGTCATAGAGGAAAAACATGCAAAAGGTATTGCACTGGTAGTTTAATGAAACTAATTTATTAAACAAGAACTGCAAGTTTTTCATCCTGTTTAAAACTCAGATTGCTTAAATTTGGGAGACTAAGGGGACGTTTTTTAAAACTTCAAGTGACACCAAGATACCTAGTCCCCAGTGAGATTTAGCAGAGTTAAAAATCTACTGCAACTTATGCCTTCAACATTTCCCTGTTCATGTGGATTTAAAGGGTTCAGACAGCATCAAATTTAAGGGCATGAGACTGAACATATTACAAATACCCAATTATGCATAGAGATATTGTATTGCTTTATTCTGCTGAAGAATTCACAAATGCACTAAATACTATTATATTGGTTGAACATGAAAAAAAAAAAAAGTAACAAGTGCTTCACAGATATGAAACATTCTCATTGTAATTTTTTTTTGTATTTTGTATAAGTCAATAAAAAACATGTATATATTTTCTCTGCCAGCTTTATGACATCCTGCTTGTTATTTTCCATACAGTTAATACAACAAATGTTTGGACTTGTATTTTGCATTGTAATATTGTAAGTCTTTATAACGGTTCAGGAAAAAAAAAAAAAAAAAGCTATAAAATTGAGCCCTACAGGGTATCAGATCTGCAAAGCAACTTAATAATTTTTAAGGCAATGGTACCAAGACAGGAGTTTAGTTATCAAGTTATTCTTGATTATGGTGTTTTCAGAAAGGGCAATAAACCCCTGGAGGCTTTTGAAACATATGGAAAGTGATAGGTTTTCCTGTTTTTCTATAGTTTTCCGGTGTGGTCTGTGTTTTTTTTTTTTTTTTAATAATCAGGAAGGAAAGTTTATATAGATCAGTTGCTTTTAATGTCAATGCATTTTCTGCTTTTCAGAAAAATAGTAAAGCTGCCTGAACAAATTGAAATAATTTCATTAGAAAATTTAAAATGTCACCAGTGGTTTTTTTGTTTGTTTGTTTGTTTTTTCATTTTGTGAATTCTATACTCAAATTATTATTTTTTTTCTTTTACATCTTCAGGATTTGGTTTACCATGATTGAGTTTGAACTTTCAAACTTTTCCACTTTCAAAGCTGCCTTTACTATTTACCAATATATATATATATATATTTTCTCAAGGAAAATACATGCTGGAAAAATCTTTCATTTACTGACAACCATAAGTTTTAAATGAAAACTTACAGTTGTTTATATCCTACACACTGCTGATTAAGGGTTATTTTCATTTTAGTACAACATAGAATCGTAGAATCATAGAATATTCAGCGTTGGAAGGGACCCATAAGGATCGTCAAGTCCAACTCCTTGCACTGCGCAGGTCTGCCCAAAAGTTTAGACCATGTGACTTAGCGCACAGTCCAACAATGAGAAAATGCATTGGTAGAGCAATGCTAAGAGTTACTTTTCCAAATATTTCACCTTGATCTTCAGTTTTACCTATAAAGTTCCTATTTGTACATATAGCTTCTGCATCAGCAATCTCAATGCCAGATTGTGATTTCAGATGCTACTTCTAAAATAGTATCATGAATAAATTGCATCAACCACAGATTAGTAGGACTCAGCTCTAGCTTTTGCATATTGCTTTGCTTATGTTATGAAGTAATCAATGTTCAATATACTCAGTGCCTTGCGCAGACAACATGCTCCAGAGAGGATATGTTAAGGAAACCAGTCCTGCTTAATTGTTTGAGCACGTGTATAAATTTGTTATCTCTGAGAGCATACAGCTCCAGCCTATTCTAATACTTTGCACACACACACACACAACATTTGAAATGTGAGCTCTCTGTGTACAGGCAGAGTTTGTATATATCATTTCTATCAATTTTTGCACAGCAATATATAGATATTTGTCATTCTAGGTACTGCAGAGGTAAAGCTGTACAAAAACAGGCCTAGGGTCCTAAACAGAGATTAAAATATATATATATATATAGGTTTTTGGAATATTTTGACAAAGTGAAAGGTTTTAGTGCGCTACTAAAAAGTACCATGTGGTATCACAAGTTATCATTCCATTTAAATATCATTTTTAACAGAGAGACACTTCAAACTTAAAACTTGCTCTCTTAGCATGCAAGCTTTTCTCTATAGATAGAGCCATTGCTGTTCAAATGAATCTTCGTTTCTGTAACTTGCAAAAATGACTTGGTATGCCTGCTTCTCTTCCTCTTCTACAGAGGAGACACAGAAAATTGACCTGGTTTCAGCTAGGATAGAGTTAATTTTCCTCCTAGTAGCTGGTACCATGCTATGCTTTGGATTAGGATGAGAAGAGTGGTGATAACATGCTGATGTTTTAATTGTTGCAGAGCAGTGCTTACACTATGCCAAGGACTTTTCAGCTCCTCGCTCTGTCCTGCCAGTGGACAGGCTAGGGGTGCAGCAGGAGCTGAGAGGGGACAGACCCAGGACAGCTGACCCAAACTTGCCAAAGGAGTATTCCATACCATCTGACGTCATGCTGAACAATATATAGGGGTGGCTAGCTGGCTGCTCAGGGATAGGCTGGGCATCAGTCAGAAGGTGGTGAGCAATTGCATTATGCATCACTTGATTCGTACACTTTATTATTATTATTTTCCTGTCTCAATAAACTGTCTCAACCCACAGGCTTTCCCATTATCTCTCCCCCATCCCAGAGAAGGAGTAAACAGGTGTGTGGTGCTTAACTGCCAGCTGGGATAAAACCACAACAGTCCTTCTGGCCACTGGAGATACCAGGGATTGAACCTGGGGCCTCATACATGCAAAGTATGCACTCTACCACCGATCTACATCCCCCTGCCCTTTTAATAGAGCCTGCCACCACTGTGACTGTGTGCTGCACCTCGTACTGGAGTTCTAGCCTGTCTGGTACTGCAGCACTCAGCAGTGTCATGACTTCATTCAGGCCATGATAATCCACTGTTAGTCTCCACTCACCATTAGACTTTCGCACTGGTCATATAGGACTATTAAAAGGTGAATGAGTCTTGCTAATCACTCCTTGGTTCTTCACTTGGCAAGTTAGCTTATGAATGGGAAAAAGGGATTCTTGGTGCGATATTGCCACCGGTACACAGTTGTGGTAGCAATTGGCACCTGCTGTTCTTCGACCCTCAGCAGGGTCCTCCAAGAGACCGGGCAAGGTATCCAACTGTTTAATGTCCTCTCTGTCTCTAAGGCAGCTATGCCAAAAGCACACCAGAACCCTTTTGGGTCCTTGAAATATCCTCTTCTGAGATAGTCTACGCCAAGGATGCATGGACCATCCGGGCCAATCACAATACGATGCTTTTGCCACTCAGTTCAAGTTAGACTCACTTCAGCCTCCAATACAGTTAACTGCTGGGATCCCCCTGTCACCCCATAAATACAGATGGGTTCTGGCCCTTTACAGCTTGATGGCATTACAGTACACTATGCACCAGTGTCTACTAAAGCCTTATACTTCTGTGTGTCTGATGTGCCACACAGTCCAATAAACTCGATTGTTCCTTTCCTCCCCAGGCTGGAGGCAGGACCCCTCTAATCCTGGTCAGAATCTTCATTTCTGTATCTGAAGGACTGCCTGCTGGAAGTTGGAGCAGCAAGTTTCTCAGAGAACCCCTTTTTCCTGCTTGTTTTTTCCTTGCCACTCATGTACCTGTGCCACTAGGGTTGAGGTAGATTTTCCATCCCATTTTCTTATGTCCTCTCCATGGTCATGTAGGTAAAACCACAGGGTGGCATGGGGTGCGTACCCACTGTATCATCTTTCTTTTACGGATGAATGCTTACCACTGATTGCTGAGACACTGACTTGTACAGGTGGGGAGGAAAATATCTCTTCAAGTTGGTGGACCTTTTCAGAAAGTTTCTCCAAAGTATTCTCTTTTAGTTGGTAGACACTGGTTTGTTCAGGTGTTGAAGAAGATAAATTCTCTTTAAGTTGGTGGACCTTTTGATAAAGTTTCTCCACAGCCAAGAGGCAGCCCTGTAGGGAAGAGAAGAGACTTTCTTCATACTGCCGGAGTTGTTTAGTCAATTCATCCACTGTGGGCTCTTCATGTTCTTTCCAAACCATTACTGCCAATGAGCTGGTATATGATGATGGTGCACTCCATACAAACTTCATCTGGATCTGTGGATATTTGTTCGTTGTCTAGGTCCCTATAAATCACCTCCTGTATAGCTAATTCCCTCAGGTACTGGATTCTCTTCTCCATAGTGGTCCACTTGCCTGGTAAACATACAAGTTCTTCCTTGAAGGGATACCTTTCCTTCACAGCTGACAGGAGACACCTCCAGAGGCTGCAAGGTTGTACTCCACCTCCAATTGTTTTGTCAATGCCTGCATCTCTAGCAAAGGATCCCAGCCGCCTGGCTTCCCTGCCATCTAATTCCAGACAATTGTCTCTGGTGTTCCAGCACCAGAGCAGCCAGGTGACAAGCTGCTCACCTATACAATGGCTAAAATCTTTTCGCACATCTTGTAGCTCATGCTGGTATAGGTTTCAGGTAGTTACTTTTGCTTTTCCGACATCTTCGTCTTGCTGTTCCTCTGATAGTTCGGCCTTGTCTTCTGTATACTTAGTCTTAGCAGAAGTTTCTCTGCGTTCTAAATTACCTGAATCTCTGTACCATCTTTTCACCTTGTCAACAGGGGCAACTTGAACTGCTACAGCTCGTTTCTCTGACCCAGCCACAGGGCCAGCCACAGGGGTTGAAACAACTGCCAGGCCTATCACAGGAGTTGGGATGACCACTGGGCACGTCACAGGAGCTGGGATGACCGTTGGGCCCCTCATAGGGATTGGAAACTGCAGGATCCTTCACAGGAGCTGGAACTACCACTGGGCCTCTCACAGCAGCTGGAACGAGTATAGAGTCGACAACAGTACTGAGTACACATACCAGGTTAGTCTCATGACCAGCAATTTCATCTTGTCATAAGCCAGTGTTACACCACACAGTACCATAATGATCTTAAACCAGGGCCCAGAAAGGATAAATAGCAAGACACGGAACACATACAGTAAGTAATGTGCAATATAACCCAACTTGGAAAACAGGCACAGCAGACTTGAGATTAAAGCAGTCAACATTGTGACTAGCAACTATTAAGCAGGTCTAATAGTTACACAAATGTTAGTTTAACACACTCTGGTCAGATCTGTCATTATCTCAACCCTTTGTGCCCCACGTTGGGCGCCAAAAGGACTGTTGTGGTTTAACCTGGCTGGCAGCTAAGCTTCTCACAGCCGTTCGCTCACTCTCCCCCTTCCCTCTCTGGGACGGGGGAGAGAAACGGGAAAGTGAAGCCTGTGGTTTGAGATAAAGATAGTATATTAAGACAGGAAAAATAATAATAATAATAATAATAATAATGTGTATGAAACAAGTGATGCACAATGCTCACCACCTGCTAACTGATTCCCAGCCTATCCCCGAGCAGCTGCCCCCCCCATGCCGGCCCCCCCATGCTGGCTAGCCACCCCTATATATTGTTCAGCATGACGTCAGATGGTATGGAATACTCCTTTGGCAAGTTTGGGTCAGCTGTCCTGGGTCTGTCCCTCTCAGCTTCTGCTGCACCCCTAGCCTGTCCACTGGCAGGACAGAGCAAGGAGTTGAAAAGTCCTTGGCATAGTGTAAGCACTGCTCTGCAACAATTAAAACATCAGCATGTTATCAACACTCTTCTCATCCTAATCCAAAGCATAGCATGGTACCAGCTACTAGGAGGAAAATTAACTCTATCCTAGCTTAAACCAGGGCAAAAGTGAAGAGTAAATTTTGAGACATATTTTGATTTCATATTCATATACAATATTCTACTGAAGTCAGAAATCTTGTACATGTATAACCAAGAGTTAAATGTGATCTTTGCCATCTACCTATTATGGGTGCTGAGAGACCCACGTGAATAAACTTTATGCTTGTCTTTTAAAAGTGAATATAAAAGGTAGCAGTAAATTTAAGCCCAAAGGGAGTTTTCCACATTGTACTATATGGATGTTTCATTGTATAATATTCATGAAAATTGAACTTGATATGAGCTATAATGATGACAGAGGTAAGGGAGAGTAAGATTCTCACTTTGAGCACACTTCCACTTTGTCCTTTAGCTGTACTTTCAGTCACTTTTAATAGCTAAGGAGATGTTTCATGCCAAAGGTTTTCACATATGGTAGAAACTAATTAATTAGTTAATAATATATGAATCTTGCCCTACATTATGAGTGCAATCACCCAGATGAGAAACCAGAAATATTGATGATGTTAAAGGTTTAATTGAGACTTTCATCCTGGTAAAATTCAGTGACTCTGATATTTTCATCTATTTAATCAGACTCATATCACAGTTTATAAACTACCCTGATGCTATAGAATTTAGCAACTTCCCCTGTTCTGTGTAAGGCCAAGTTGTTGGTTTGATTCGTGAGAGTCATGGTAAAATAGCAAAATTTTATTTCCATTTCAGTGTAAACTTCTGTTCAGTCCCAGCTCCATTTGATTTAATCATTCTATCTCCCAAACTAGGAGGAATGAAACCAGACCATATACTTTTCAGCTGCATTTTGAAAATACAGTATTATGGGAGGAATCAAAGGCCCCTTCTACTCTGGGAAGCCAAAGCAGACAGTGTCAATAAGGAGAACATACTGGTTTCAAACACTTACTGGAATTATAGTATAATACAAAAAATAAAATAAAATAAAATAAAATAAAACAAAATAAAATAAAATAATCACATAACTTCATATTTTTACTCTCAGTCTCATTTAGATCTTTGTAAATTTGTGTCATCACTAGCTTAGCAGAAGCTAGTGGTGAGGATTTGCATATGAAATACAAAATGTTGTCAGGCGTCTAGGACTACAGTTATCTTTTTTTAAACAAAAAAAAAAAGATAGAAATGATAGATTTAAAAAAAAAAAAAAAAAAAGTGAATACATTTCTATCTATTACAACCGTGGAGAAAGTTTGAAAGTATAACTCTTACACTCCAGTTTACAGGAACGTAAAACGATATATAGCTGAGACAAACATAGTCACATAAAAACCCACTGAATTTCAGACAACACTGCTGTGTGCTATAGTGATAATCAGTTCAGCTTCAAATGGAGCTATTTTGCATTCCATAAACTGTCTAATCAAAGCAACACTGAAATCTGCCTAGGTCAATATATTCCACTGACATCTGTGGTAAATTAACATGCACTGTATTCTGTGTATTTTTATCTTAACTGCTTCTGGAATCCCAGTTAGTGTTCTTAATCATAAATCATCTTTACTCCACATAATCATCATCAGCATAGCATAACCTGTATACCAATATTGGTCACTTCAAATATTGTAAATATTTCCACTGTACTTCAATGCATTTAAAGTAGAAATAATCAATATTAAGAAGTAGCACTCATTTTCACTCTTATTTAGATTCTTTAATATTATGTTGTACTATTTGCATTATTTATATTGTAATAACACCAGCAAGCTTCCTGTATCTGAAACCCATTTTGTGAGACACAGCTTAAAATATAATAAAACTTTATCAGCATTCACAGTACCTCAACAAAATTTTAGGCAAAATTTTAGAAATTATCTAACCTACCCAACTCCACTATTTAATTTTTCCTACTGACAATGGAGAGATGTAAAATGCCACATAAATTCATAGGAGATAATGCTGTTCTGTCTAACATCTTCTCACCATAAGTAATGGAAAATCAAATTGCACCAGAAGAAAAGCTAGATTTACCCTGAAAAACTGAGAAAAGAAATAGAAATCACTAGACACCTCCAACTAGTAGCTGATAACATACTAATTTAATAGAAGAGATTATCAAGAGGATGTCTATGGGTTCACAAAACTTTCAAGCTAAAACAGGACCACATATAAGCACTTGAGGAGTACCAGGAAAGGACTGCTGTCTGGGACTTAGATGTGGTTTAGACTGAGTGGATTTCTTTATGAGCAGCCAGACCTCTCTAGTTAAATGTTTTCCAATATGTGAAAGAGCAGAGTCTTGCATATAGAACAGGACATAAACTGAGGCAGGTTTCAACTGTGCTGACCAGCAGCTGAGATTTGTGTCTTGGCTCTGACACAAATAGTCCATGATAAGACTATGTCATGGTACAGAGGTTCTCTTCTATTTTGTGAATTCATCAGGTTCTCCAACAGACAGTTTGCTATGCAGAGACAGAGGGAGAATGAGGGTTTTGTATTGTAGTTAATAAATATGTAAAATACAGCATTAACTTTGAAACAATGTAATGTTCATGATTAAAGTACTGTATGACGGTTTGCAAGAAAACTTTCACAACTGACAAAACATAATTTTACACACTAGGTATTGTCATAGTCAAGAAGTTACTCTCAAAGATTTCCTGTCTTTTGTGAAGATGATGTGCTGGACAAATGTTTCATGCTTCCCTATGCAGATACCTGCTTCTACTCCACTTCTTTTTCTGTATCATTACTTTGAAACTAACATCAAATCTTCAGCTTCCATTGAAGCAAAAAAAGCACAGGATGGTTTAAAATTCACATAGACCACGACTAAGGATTTTGAGGTGCCTTCAGGAGATAGTTTGTGCATTTTAGCACAGTATGTGAAGCACTGATGATTGTATGACCTGACAAGAAGTGTGTCATTCTGATCATTGTTATCTTTCTTTACCCCATACTACTGAATAAACAATTCAACTTTATTGTGGTTTCCTAAAACTTGTAATCTGATACAACAGAAGCATCAGGAGAAGTAATTTTTGTTTGTTCAGCATTTGGCATTAGTTCCATTTTCATGGAATAAGTAGACAGCTTAACACTAATTTCTTTCTCCAAAAATAGGCATCTGTAACCACAGCCACCACTTCAAAATTCTGCTGTGAGCTAGAAAAGCCCAAGGTTCAGAAAGCTTAGTTCACAACAGTTGGCTTAGCTCACTGAATTAAGCAATTTTGTATCAAATTTAATACGACCTCTAAATACTATTTTCTTTCCTGTAATTTTCATATTTACTTATTTATTTATTTTTACATATACATATTAAAATTATGGGACTTAGTCTTTCTTCACAGGAGAGGTGCTCCATCTCTCTGATCAACATCGTATCCCTCCTCTCTGGACCTGCTCTAACAGGTCCACATCCTTTTTGTGCCCTTCTTGGCCCTAGACCTGGATGCAGGCCTCCAGGACACCAGGGCAGAAGAGAGGGGCACAATCACCTCCCTCGCCCTGCTGGCCACTCCTCTGTTGATGCAGCCCAGGATGCAGTTGGACTTCTAGGATTCAAGCACACACTACCAGCTCATGTCAAGCTTTTCATTCACCAGAACTCCTAAATTCTTCTCTGCAGGGCTGCTCCCAATATGTTCTTCTCCCTGAGTCAAATCCAGTTGGAGGCAGGTCACTAGTGGAGTCCCCCAGAGCTCGGTAATGGGACCAGTCCTCTTTAACATCTTCATCGATGATCTCGATGAGGGGATCGAGTGCACCCTCAGCAAGTTTGCAGACAACACCAAGTTAGGTGTGTGTGTCGATCTGCTCAAGGGTAGGAAGGCTCTGCAGGAGGATCTGGATAGGCTGGACTGATGGGCTGAGGCCAACGGTATGAACTTCAACAAGGCGAAGTGCCGGGTTCTGCACCTGGGGCACAACAACCCCAAACAGCACTACAGGCTGGGAGATGTGTGGTTAGAAAGCTGCCTGGCAGAGAAGGACCTGGGAGTATTGGTTGACAGTCGGCTGAATATGAGCCAGCAGTGTGCTCAGGCAGCCAAGAAGGCCAGCAGCATCCTGGCTTGCATAAGAAACAGCGTGGCCAGCAGGTCCAGGGAAGTGATTGTCCCCCTCTACTCGGCTCTGGTGAGGCTGCACCTCGAGTACTGTGTTCAGTTTTGGGCCCCTCGCTACAAGAAGGACATGGAGGTGCTTGAGCGAGTCCAGAGAAGGGCAACAAAGCTGGTGAAGGGTCTGGAGAACAAGTCTTACGAGGAGCGGCTGAGGGAGGTGGGACTGTTTAGCCTGGAGAAGAGGAGGCTCAGGGGTGACCTTATTGCGCTGTACAAGTACCTGAAAGGAGGCTGTAGCGAGGTGGCGTTTGGTCTATTCTCCCACGTGCCTGGTGACAGGATGAGGGGGAATGGGCTAAAGTTACACCAGGGGAGGTTGAGGTTGGATATTAGGAAGAACTTCTTTACTGAAGGGGTTGTTAGTCACTAGAATAGGCTGCCCAGGGAAGTGGTTGATTCACCATCCCTGGAGGTCTTTAAAAGACGTTTAGATGTAGAGCTTAGGGATATGGTTTAGTGGAGGACTTGTTAGTGTTAGGTTGGAGGTTGGACTCGGTGATCTTGGAGGTCTCTTCCAACCTAGACTATTCTGTGATTCTGTGATTCTGTGATTCCCTGTTGGTACTCATGTCTGGGATTGCCCTGAACCAGGTGCAGCACCTAATTCAGATGTACTTTTTATTCAAGAAAGGCCATACACTACATGTTGTTAGAAGTCAGGAAATGTAGTATAGATATGATTATATGATAAAAAATGATATATGATGATTTTTTTAACTAAAATAGTATGGGCCATTTTCATCAAAAGAATACTAGATTAGGTAAATCTTTAGTACAGTAGATGTCATACACACACACACATTTATATACATGTATATACATTGACTAAGATATTTTTTGAAATGTAATCATTATTACAAGATATCAATAAAATTCTAGAAGAAATAGTTAACATCTGTATTGTAAAAGCATATCATACAGAAACACAAAATAAATATCCAACAACCTATGCTATGTACTATAAAAATAAAATTACACAAAAAGCTAATCATAAAGTGGAATAAAAAACAAAACCAACAAACATTACTGATTTATTTGAGTTCTATGAAACATATATATATATATGTATATATATTATTGTGGAAAAGCCGAACAACTTTAAAATCAGATTTAATGTACTTTATGAGTTATGATTGATGAGGCAGAATGATGGTCCTCCTGTTACCCAGGAGGGGCAAAGATTCTGATTACAAATGCTGGACTGAGCTTTTCTACAAGGTGGAATACAGCAGCAGGACTGTTACTAATGACAAGTTTGCTTCCTAGAGGACAGGCTTCTAAAAGCAAAATATGAGTCAAAATAATCTGAGGGGAGAAAAACATTGTCTTCATCAGGCACAGTTTACTAAAAAGACTGAAGAAAATAAATGAATGTGGAAATATTCAATACAAAAGGATGCAAAACTAAACTAAACAACAAAGGCTTTTATATATATATATTTCCTCAACACTACTCTTTCACGTTAATCTTGTCTTGATCTAAAAGGCATAGAAATGATGAATTACTCTACTGTTAGTTTGATTTAGAAGTGTACATTACATATCCATGAAAATTGTAATAGTGAAGTGTGCCAGAGCCTGGTGTGTTGGCACATCAACAAACTGACCCATGGGTTGAACTCAGTTTTCTAGAATGAATGAAAAAAAAAAAAAAAAAAAAAAAAAAAAAAAAGAAAAAAAAATAAGACGTATTTACTGAATGGGGGCTCCTTGAACACAAGTAGACATAGTCTGTACAGAGATGTTCACATAGGAATAGCATCTGCAGTCTAAGACCACACGTACCAGCTACATATTATTCCCACTGATGAAGGCTGTTGCTCTCATCAGTTCAGTCAGGGCTCAGTGGTAAATGTATGGCAAAACTAAGCAAGGTTGCTTACACTACTTATTAAAACATTTTAACTAACTCAGCCTGATTGTTTTTAAGAATACTTTAGGTTATGTGTGCTGGTACAGCAGTCATGTGGTAGCTTCCCACAGAATGATATTGGTAAGAAATTGCTGTTGAAATTGTAAAGGCCCAGGAGGATGCAGGAAAACACATCTCTTCATAGCATTACACAATAAACAAAATATTGTTAAGATAAATAGCTAAGGCTGCTTCATATAATGGCATAGAATACAAGAGAAAAATAGAGAACAGCATTTTAATATCATATTATCTTTCTTCTAATTTTTGTTAAACAAACTCTTTCTCAAAATCTTCAGACTTGAATTGCAGAAACTGATGGAAACTCCAGAAGCCCCAGAGGTATAATATTTAAAATCCACCCTCTCTGTGCATAAAGAAAACAAAGAAACCATAAGGTTTCTGAGCTCATTCTGCAGCCCTTAATCACTTGAAACATACACTGAAATCAATAAAATAAAGCAAGATCTATTACACTGAAGTTACTTGGCAGTAATGTCAGGTGACAGTGATAAAGAATCTTGTATTAACTGGCCATGTGCCTGTGCAAAAATATGATTTTCTCACACAGTCTGAGCATTTTCACACATAATTAAACACACACAGATACTTACAAAGAATCAAATAAAAAAAAAAAAAAAAATCAACCACAATTTCTCTGATGTTAACTGCAAAATTCCTTTAATTTCAGCTGCACTGAGATTCTACCCCTGGATCTGCAGCTTCCCTGAAACAGCATACATTTATTTAAAGCCAAAACAAACAAAAATTAAAAAATAAAAAAATAAAAAAAAACTGAACATAAAAGAGAGTTGTTTCCCTTTACAAATTACAAATGTGGATTATACCAACTAAATCAATTTTGCACTAGATTTAATATGTCAGTAAAGAAAGACTTTTAAAGAAAATATGGTACATAAAGGCTGTCCTGGAGATGGACAAATAGACCCAGACAGTGCCGGGAAGCTAGAAAAGGACTGAGTAATTAGAAATGAAAATCAGCCCAACTCTCAACTGCTTAATTCTTAATTTATACACCAGAGCTCTTTCTGACCCATCTTTCACCTATTTCTAATCTATGCAAATGCAACATCTTCAATGATTCTAACATATTTCCTCAATCTTAATTCAATGAGAAACTTAAATGTAGACACTGGTTTAATAGAAACAGATTTACAAGGACAGTTATTTGTAAGAATTAAGATTTTGGCAGTTATCATTAAAAGTTATTTTTACGTTTGGTAATATTTCTATTCAAATTATTTATTTTTTTTTGTCCTTTTCTGTTCTTTCCAAATGGAAACTCTGTGCCTGCTTAGTAACTTATAAAGTGGTTAAATGCATGCATAATAACTTATTGCAATAAAATATCACCACAGAGCACTGGTGACAAAAGCTAACGAGGAAAGGGTAATAAGTAAGGCAGTGGAATAGTGAAGACATCTACAAGTTTGATTTGTGTTTTATTTTGTTTTCCAAATTATTTGCAAATGTAGGTGAAATTTGCCAGTGAGCTGAAACTGTTGGATGCCATGAAGAGGATGTTCTCTTTCTGCCTAGTAGTTCTAATGTGGGGGCACACTATAAAAGTTCTAATCCATGGAAGCTATTTCAGGACACAGATTTTAATTTCTCTGATTCCCCAAGAGTCCAGGCCACCCATTGCTCTGAATCAGAGCTTCTGTAGAACCTTTGATTAGGGCTACTCTACTTAGCATTTAAATATTTATACAGTCACAGAGAAAGATCCCACAAGGAAATGAGTAAGTTCCTATCTTGATTCTTCCTTTTTTTTAAAAAAAAAAAAAAAAAAAATAGGGACAGACTGAGTGCTCAGTTTTGCTGTGAATATGCCTTGTTTGGGATCAAAAAATGAACAGTGACAATCAAAGTGGTAAAAGGCACATGTCTTGTGTACTTTATAACTCAGTGGTCCCTGTGGAAAAATTCAGTTTAAACCTCTTGTACATGTACATTTATTATTATTATTATTATTATTTGCCATGCTGATGAGTGTTCCATTTTATGGACAACTGTTGGTAGAGAGGGAGAAGCTCTCCACTAGTTTTAAGAGTATAATATTCATGTTTCTCTTTTTGTTAGGACACATTTTTCACTTTGTGTGTGTTTTTTGTGTGTGTGTAATTTAATTCAAAACAAATATAAAAAATAATTTGTTTCACAGATATAATTATTATTATTATTATTATTATTATTTTAAACTTTTATTTACACTATCCTAATCATAAACTCTTGAAAGGTTTCAGTTTCTGACCAAAAACACAGCCCAGTGCTTTTACTGAAGTTTTCCTATTTTTGGAAATGGATGGTAGATGACAAGAAGATACTAAAGCATCATAACACAAAGTCATGAGATTTATTGATTTACCTCAAAGCTGCTGGAATTTCAATACATCTGAGCTTTCAAGCAGTGGTGCACTCACCCTATATCATATCCATTAAGGACATTTTTATTATTAAAAATCCAATAAAATATTTATAACTCTGTTACAAACCTCTTATGGTTAGATGAATGCAATTCTAAGCCCTATGATTATCCAACAGAAAGTTTTACACATATATCTTGTTTAGAGTTTAAGCTTCTTTTTTTAAAAAAAAAAATATATATTTTTTTTGTTTGTTTGTTTGTTTTTCTCTTTTCGCCTATCCAGTGAGTTTTCACGTCAGATCAATCAAAATTTTCAGGCTATCTATCTGAGCCTATATGAGGCTCCCTGACAACTGTCTTGGACACACCCTGCTCCAGCAGTCTGAAATTTAAATCTCCCTTAGGGCTATTTGAATATCGTTTTGTGAATTCGGAAATAATTAGATGATCACTTATAATGAAGCAATTTATATTAATAAAAGTCACAACCTATGTAATGAAGGCTGGAGTTGGACTCTCTGCTTCCTTACCACATCTGCTGTTAATGAAGCATCTTTGTACTTCTGTGAATGCTATTGAAAGGTATTCTCAGGAGAAAGCTATCCTAGAAAGAAAACGAGAAGGTGCATGCACAGGACAAATGCATGTCATTTCAAAAGAGTTTTATCATATTTTAACGTGCAGTCAGTAGTCTTCTATCAAGCAGATACAATCTGCTGGTTCAAGCATAGTTTCTAAGCTATTTAAATGCTGCATCTCCACACAAGTGAAAAGATTTAACTACCAATAAAAGTATTAATAAAATATTTTCAATGAATTTCATCTTGCAATAAAGTTACTAGCTGAACTATCAAGATATTCATATTTACTGACATAAGCTGTTTATTGTATATGGCTTCTCAAAGTATCAAGAAAACAATCAAGAAAAATAACATTCTGGAAATGGTTTAGTTTCAGCCATCATCTCTTTGAGTTACTGTATAAAATAAAAATACATTTTTATTTTTATTTTATCTGACTAGAGCTTTATTGTTTTTATCTTACACATTATTTTAGATTAATAATTACTATTATTTTTTTTGCATAATTTGTGGTGATAGATTTATTCACTACTCTGAAAAATACCTATATATAAATAAGTATTGGTGACGCAAAAATCTTAGACAATACCAGTGCATTTTTTTCTCAGAGCACATGTACATGTGGAAGTTCTACCAGTTTAACAACATAATTTTCTAAACTGATTTACCCAATGTGGCATAAAGAAAGACATCAGATCCTTTTTCAGTACATAAACTTGGTTTGACATAATCATTTTATCATTGCAGGCAAATTATGAAGCTTTTCACTTGGCCTGAGGTTAAGAGAACTGAAGAGGACATGGAGAACTACCGAAGATGACATAAGAATTGTGTGAGAAGCTGACAAGATGATTAAGGCAGAAGTCATGTATAAGACACAGTCAAACTTCACAGAAAATTGGAAGGAAACACTGGGAACCTTTTGAGAAGTACAGTCTTGAAAGGCCAACATCTGGTTAACCACAATAAAAATAGCACATCAGAGAGTTTCTAGGTAACAGTATTAGAAATAATAAATATGGATTCAGGTCTATCACAGCTGTCATCACTAAAGAAGAATCAGCTAGAACAGGTTGTTTATTTGGACAGAGACTGGGTAGAGAAAGAGGACAACAAAGATGGGAAAAATGCCATGAAATAGGACAGGGAATAGCATTGCATTCTTAACATCACTTTTTGATGCTTCAGTATTGGCTCTTCCTATCATTGTGAAGAATTCAACAAGCATTGGATTTTTCATCCACTAAAAAGGAATGTCAGCTGTGTTTAGACCATCATGACACAGGTTAGTTTTACCCTACTGATGATGTTTTGTTGAACTAGTACAAATCTGCATACCCTTTCTGATGCTGCTTAATGCTACCGATCAGGCAGTTATGTGCTTGGTCACTGCAGCAGGAGCAGGACAAGAAACAAGACCTGTTGCTCTGACCAGATCATCAAAGTTACATCTGTGTTTGTGGTCAGGAGGAGCAGCAGGGAGTGAGGAGGGTGTTCTCTCTCACCAGTGAGGGAAAACATGGATGAAGAAATTACCACTTTGGTGCCTGTTCCATACTTGATGGCATCAGTGTTATGTGCCACTTAATAAAAGTTCTGTAATCCATCCTGTGAAAAAAGTGATTTTTAAAATGAGGATAAGTTTCCAGAAACCTACACTGTGAAGCCTTGCTAGGCAGAATAGTTTGAGAATTATGTGCATAATATGCAAGATGAAATGAAAAGGTAAGTTGCAGAGTTGATTTGCCCTTTCATCTAATTTTTTGTATCCTGACATAATAGTGTTTTAGCCTTTTTCTTTTTTTTTTTTTTTTTTTTTTTTTTCTTTCTTTCTTCTCCACAATAGGATGAAACTGGTAGGCATTAAAAGCTCTAGTCAGATTTTTATTAGGTAGTTGAGGGCCAGTTCATATAATTACAGGTGCTATAGAGCCCTTGGACTTGTTCCAGTTGGGAACCAAACTTTAGATCAATTCAGCAGACTTGGGATTGATAGAGACGTCCCAGTTTTGTGTGCAGTTCTAAACTGCAGTTTAATGCAGCAGTACAGATTAGATCAGATTGCAGTTTAGGGTTCTACTATATTCTATTATAAGCTTTTCTTGGGCCAAGAGCATAAGCCAATTAGAAGTGCCCCTTAATGATTAAAGTTTTTTCCAGTCCTGGCACAGTTCATCTAGAAACCTTCTTGTCATTAAGAAAAATAATTAAAGAGAAATTAATGTTCTCTATCTAACGTGAAATACAAAATGGCGGTCACTGACACATCATAAAAAAGGATTCTTCAGCATTAGTAAGGTCATAATACAAATTGAAGAGAGTGCAGTATCCCATTCATCTACAAAGCTGAATCCCTTTTTAAAGTCATTCACTATATGATTAAGTTGATCCCATAAGTTAAGGACTGCCTTAAACTATGTAGGATAGGCACTATAGGATAGGCATATATTTCATACAGATAGAATAATAAGAAAGGTGTTTTCTGTTTGTTTTTAGTGAGTATAATTTCATTTTCTTTAATATTTTTTACATCTGCTAAACATATACAAATGTGTTTTCTAAACATTAAAGGTTAATTTAAAATATGTATTCTGTGTATATAACTAAGGAAAAGTCTGAGGTGTATATGAGCATTCAAATATTCTGATTTTGGCATTTCCCTAAAGTTCCTCATAATACCTATCATTCATCTGTCTTTTTTCCCCATTCTCTTTTATTGGTCACATGTAGAAATAAATATAAGATTCTTGTCACAGGCTCTCATCATTCAGTGGAGAGATTCTGGCACCTCATAAAAAATATTGTGCTGTTAATACACACAAGCGTGCACAAAACACAAGTACAAGACTCCCAGATTTGCTTTCATAGCTACCGTATTTTTCATAATTACATTTCCAAATCAAAATAATTGTTTTTTTTTTTTTGTTTGTTTGTTTGTTTTCCTCCAAATAATAAATTTCCTGGGGGAAAAATATTATATATATATATATATGTATATATACATATATTTATTTGAAGAGCTCTGTCAGAGATCTTGGCTATATAATGGCTATACTCATTAGAGTATTACTGAGCTGTTGATCAGTTTTTGAGTACAGTTTAATGCTTTTGAAAAGTGAGGTAAGACTTCTTTTCTCCATGTGAAACTAAGCCATTTGAGTCCCAGTGACTGAGCCCCAGAGGATCAATAATTGGACATGGTTGCCTGAATATAAATGAAATTTCTAACTTCCCTCTTGAATGATATACTTGCCCAAGCTTTCTGGAGTATCTTTGTCAGGAGAGGTTATTGAGCATGTATTACTTAAGCTTGCCCAAACTACATTAAGCTCTTGTATTTATGAGAGAGACTTCAAAACACTCTCAAAGTCTGTCCTGGTAATTCTCTGTACTGAACATTGTATGAGCACTGCCTCAAAACCATGGATGTTTGGGTAGTTTTACACTTACTAACTTCCACAAGTTTGAACTTGCTTATATGCTGTCCAACAGGGAGACTTCCACAAATAACACTTCCAGCTGTTAAAATGCTACCTCATTCGTGTTCAAATGTCATTGTTCTCTGAAAGTGTGGTGATGCTCCTGTACATGATATTTCAGTATGGACAGTCATTTTTACATGAAGAGAAATAGCAAGTATTATCTATCTGGAGTGCAGAGAAAGGCAATGGCACATTAAGCCTTTCACCTTTGGAGCACTAGCAAGGCCTGTGACACTACTTAGCACAACAAGAATATTTGTTGCTGCTTGGAGGTGTAGTTGTCTTGACGTGTTCCTGCACCTGTTTGTGATTATTTTGGAAGATTTCAGAAGTGACTACACCCTCATCTTAAAAATAGCAGATGATCAAGTGCACACTCTCAAGCCATTGCAATGTTAATAAAGCAGATCAATTTAAGTAAAACTGAACATTAACATGAATTGAAAACAGCCTGCTTTATACAACCTTTAAATGGAAAAGGAGTGCTAACCTACCGGTAGTTAAGGGTTCATTGAGGATAAACTGGGCTTCCAGCCCCACATGGCTCTGATCTCTTGATCAGTGCTGAGTCACAGAAGAGTGGGAAAGCCTAAGCTGTGAAGACTGCTCGAGTCAGGAAGATGAGTGTTTCTAGTCCCCTGTGTGTTCTGGTTGTTGAATAAATTTGCATCGTCTGCACCATATGTTCACTGGAGATGGCTTTCTGCTGTGCACCTCAGGCTGTGCTGTCTTGCTTGCATGCTTTGAGAGGGAGTTTCACTCCATCCATAACAGAACAAAGAGAACCTTTGGAAAAAAAGCATCTTTTTATTTATTTGTTGTAAGAAAGCCGCTGTGATTGTGTGCATGTGTTATGTTTTTACATAACCTGTTTGTTGCTCATTTTTATATTTTTATATACTGTGTATATACTATATTACTGTGCATCTAGTTCTCTAGATGGCCCTGACTATCTTATTTAAAATATCTTGTTTAACTCAAGTCTCCAGATGCTTAGCATATTTATTCTTATCTTCCAAAAAAAAATAATAATAAAAAAAATAGTAAACATGAATTTTTCTCCTCAGAAGCCTTTTTAGGAAACAATAAAACAGAATTAAATACTAAATGCATATTTTTTAGTGTGCACTAACTCATATAAAGTATGGAAGTAAAATCTTCCAGGCATAACAGAAGACTATGAGATTAACTTCTGGTATGTGGTTTTCTGGCATTATTGGGCAGTTAGAGCAGCAAGGATAGATAATCCATACTGAAAACTACAAAAGAAAAAGAAAAACAAGTTTTATAATATGAAGCTATGTCCACAGCTTAGATCATAAAATTTACACCAAATATTTAAATTGTTTCATAGAGTGAGTTACATATAGATCCTTAAAGAAAAATGCAGAGCAAAGACTTAATCTGTAGTGCTGACAAGGAGGGGAAAAAAAAAAAATCAATGGTGGACAAGAAACTAGATGCAAAAAAGCTGTTGAAAGCATATTGTGAAACTAACCATCATTTAATGCTCACAGTTACAGCTCAAGCAATAAAAAATAAATACAATCTTACAATCTGATGCTGATATACCTATTCCTCAATCCCTCCTTTGCTATTGCTGCCAATAATGTTCAAAAATTTCCAAAGGAATATGGAAAATGTAAGTCACAAGTCACAGTACAAATATTTGAAATGAAAGATATAAATTCCATCCTTTCCTACTTTTTTTTTTTTTTTTTTTTTTTTTTTTTTTCCCAGTTACAGTTCAGACTCATACAATACAGGACTGAATAGACTGGGGAGATAATAGATCATGAGTAATACTGTAATTTCAAGAAAACTTGGTGCAAAAACAGGTTTGAATAATGATTTAAAGGAATCAGCTTTCTCCAGGACAACACTTAAGAGCTACCATAGGTATCTCTTTGGGAAATGAACTGGAGGAAAAGGAAATTGAAAGAGATATATGTATTATGTTTTGGCTGAAAGAAAGCATTACACCTAATCTAATATGGTGAAAAGCAAAATCAGAATTTAAAGAACGTAGACAGTTATTTATTCATATATATGACAAGTGCTTGACTTTGGAGGGACTAAAATATATATTTCTACAACACATGCTAGAAAATTCTGTCTTTAGGAGGGCAGAATTGACTATGGGTTGAACAATGGGCATGACTTTAAAAGAATTAAATTCACATTTCAGTTCTACAGCTCTTTTATGTGTACTTTCTCTAGATATTTGCTTTATACATAGTAGTGTGAATGTTCATAGAAATTCATATTCACAAACCTGTACTTCCTATGAAGAAATTTTGCAAACTGTATCCAATTATCTTTCTTACTGTAATCTGGATGAGTGTATAAATGACATAACCAGCATAATTCAAACAATTACTGTTACAGTCAGATTGCTATTTGATATACCAGTTAATTTCATAAAAAAATTACATATAAAATACAAATAATGATATATAATTATTTACCTAATGCACTTCCAGGCCAGGTTGGATGGGGCTTTGAACAAGTCCCCTGGCAGGGGGGTTGAATGTAGACCTTCAAGGTGCCTTCCAACACAAAGCATTTTATGATTTTATGATTCTATGGTTATTTGAGAATTTTCCATTATGAATTCAAAAGTAATTTTCTTAATTAAAATACTTTTCAGCCCCAAAATAATCTCTGGAAAAAAAGTGAATTTTGAATAACAGAACCTGGTGAGTATTATGTAAGGACTAAATGGCAGGAAGTTTAATGCTTATTGCTATGAATTGATTCACTCAGTACAAATGACCATAAAAAAAAAAAAAAAAAGGAAACAAAAAAACATAAAAATTATGGAAATTCGCCTTATATTCTCTGTCCTGAGAATCTTCCAATGCTATTTAGTGATTTTTTATATATATATATATATTTTAATCTAAAACACCCGTCCAAACAAATCAATGCAGTAAACAAAAGTTTTTTTCATTCAATCCATTTTCATAGCTGTCCTGGTCATAAGCCCTCAAGAATTTAAAATTTAGTCTTCTCATATTTTGCTGATTAATCTAAAAAGGCCTGTGGTTTTGACAAAAGTCAAATTAATGTTAATTGATGGGCCATTTCATCCCTAAAAAGTCTTCAAGGTGCAAGCTGCATCATCTTTCTAGGAGCAAGACTTATATAACAGCACACTAAAAACATTTTCTTTTTACTTTTCTTTTTCAAAAAATGTCTTTAAAATAGTATCTTCTTCATAAAAATATGCATGAATGGCAAATGCATGATAAGTTACAGAAAATACCTATTTCTCATTGGAATTTAAAATATTTAAGATAATCTTAGCCTTGTTAATTGCAACATCTGAAGCCCTTTTGGCCTGCTCTTGCCTTTCACAAGTTAAAATTAGACAAACTGATCTTCATCATAAAGAATGAGACAGAACAATTTAATATGCTCATCAATAGGCTGTGGATGTGGTCTACCTTGACTTCAGCAAGGCTTTTGACA
>NC_048895.1:78782324-78782528 GCF_011077185.1 Oxyura jamaicensis | reverse complement strand
CTCTTCCAACCTAGAAATTCTGTGATTCTGTGATTCTGTGATCAAAAGACGACCCTTGTTTTTACTTTTCTAGTCTGAAATGGGAGAATAATAGTACAGGATTAGTACTATCACAGATGAACACTAAGAACCTTTCCAAAAATAACTTTCCAGGTTCAAAGGAAAGGAAAGGAAAGGAAAGGAAAGGAAAGGAAAGGAAAGGAA
>NC_048895.1:78764240-78782314 GCF_011077185.1 Oxyura jamaicensis | reverse complement strand
AAGGAAAGGAAAGGAAAGGAAAGGAAAGGAAAGGAAAGGAAAGGAAATAATGAGACAAAGCAGCAGTTCATGATTAATGAATCAGAGAAAAAGGAGAGTCATGTATGCCCAAACTTCCAGAATGCAGACTTCCAAAATAACTAAAATAAAATAAATAAAATAAAATAAAATAACATAAAATATCATAAAATAAAATAACATAACATAACATAAAAGAAAAGAAAAGCTAATTAATGCAACTACATCACAAGACACTGATTTGTGTGATCTGCAAAAGACTCTTACTGTCCGGAAGCAAGAGTTAAATAATAAAAAAATCTGTCATATGTGATAGGAACACTGGCAAAACAGAACAAAAATCTATCCAGGTTCAGCATCAGATTTTACATGAAGGAACATCAGATTTCCATGGATTTTGTCCACTTTTATGTTACCATTTGATAAGAGGTCATATATTTTAAAGTTTTCTGTACCTGAAATATACAGGGAGATTCAGAATTTAATTGCACAGATGCTGAAAGGAACATTTCTCTAGAACAAGAAGAGAATTTAGTATTCATGTTTGTTTCTTCATCTATATCCTTTAGCCTTGGAAAAAGACAGATTTTCTGAATTCTGGGAGAGGACAAGAAATAGGGAGATTTGTGGGATGAACTTTGGGCTGGGTACTAGTTAAAACAGAAATACTTAAAATGTCCTTGGTAGGAATCATGCCTATATATATATATAATTCCCACTTATCTACTTAAAAAAAAAAAAAAAAAAATTGCTGACCATGTGTCAGCACTATCAGTCAGCCTCAAGTGCTTGTTTTTCACAACAGACAAATATACATTTCATACTAATGTTTCTCTCTCTTTTTTTTCCCAGTCCATGTGTCTTTGTGTGCTAAGCCTCTGCACTCTCAGGCAGTCAGGATACGTGGCCATGTAGCTGAACCATCTCCTTTCATTCATTTTGCGGTCCATTTGAATGGAATGATCTGAAGTCAAAAAGTAGAAAGCTCTCGTTGTTTTCTAACCTTTCCTAACAGATGACCTTTCCATTAGATATGGTATAGTGACCTACACTGTTGGAAGCCTTTTAAAGACAGTTAGTTTGCCATTTCCCAAATGGATTTGTTTGTCTGGAAACCAAATCATTAGCTGTCTGCAGTTCAGTTCTTCTCTATTCCTATGAAAAGCTCTGAGGCTCTTTAAATGTTGGATGTTAGCCAGCAAGATTTTATGTTGTTTACAAGTTCTGTTTCAGAGCTCAGACCTGGATTCTTTATAGCGAGATTACTGATATCTCAACCACTCAGTCTCAGTGGGAGTGAGACTCTGGTCCATTCTAGGAAGGGAAACGAAGAATGATCTTAAGTGAGATTAACTATCTCAGTTCAGGAGAAATTTGAGTCTTATGACATCACCACAGTCACTTAAAGAAGCCTGTTTTAACTCTTTGAGCTTAAATTCTTTATCTGCTTTCTTTCAAAGTATGTGGTTCTATAGGAGTCCAGAAATACACAGATATTTCAAATTAAAATGCTTCAATTTGTTGTTATATTTGCTTTTGCCTGGTGTTTTGGTAAAATCTTCCTTAATCTCTCTTCCCTCTTTTATAGAAGAAAGAATATGAATTTAATATTTTCATTCCTTATACTGAATTCTTAACAGTACAAAACATAAATACTATTGTTCATGTACATAAAGCTGGGGAAAAATCCTAAAACTGTCTATTTAGCTGCAACAGTATTAATTGAGCAAGAGTAGGCCATACTGAAACAAAGAAGGCCTCCAAAACATAGCCAATCATAGTATCATAATAGCTCATGACACAAGAAAAAAATAATAATAATAATAATAATAATAAAAAGATAACTTACCCAGGTTTTGTTTTATTTCATGGCTTTTGGACGGACAAAATACATTCTTCCCTCTACGGCGCTATGCTCAAGGACTGGCACAGAAATTATCTACGTCACATTAAAGCCAGTAACAAGCTTACTTCCACAAATTAATTCTCTGATCACCTTTGCATTTTATACTTTGTGGAGAATATGAAATGTCTAGAAGAGAAAATACATTCTGGTAACCACGTATTTATTGTTAACATTTATGTATATACTCACCCATGTAAGTCGTTAAAGACACACTTGAAAATACTACATCACCAGACTTAAAAGGAAAAAAAAAAAAAAAAAAAAAAGTGGTTTAAAGAATATCTGCAGTGGTATAGATTTGTGAGGAGGGATAGGTTGTTCATTGTTGCTTACAAATCAAGAACTAATATTCGATAAAAGGAGTGCAAGTTCAGGAAAAATAAAAAATAAAAAATAAAAAATATATATATATAAAAAAAGAAAGCAAAGCAGATGTTCCTTGACACAGTGTATAGTTAAGACGTACAGCTCCTTGATTCAAGATATGGGAGTGCTAAAAGTCAGTAGGAACTTAAGAGACATCTGGATAAATTATGTGGAAAACAAAAAGGATTGTTCAATTCAAAAATATGACCATTGTTTCAGGATATAACGGAGATGTCAATTGTTGGAGTTTGGGAGAATATTGTGAAAAACTATCACAATTTACTTGGTTTCTTGGTGAATTACCCTGTAATTTGTTCCTGGTATCTGCATTTCACCAGTGCTGGCAGGGGGATAATCAAAGAAATGAATCTTTGTCCTGATCTATTATAGAAAGTGGTATATTATTTTTTTTTGTAGCATTTTGTTTATACTTAACAAAAAATAGTTTATTGAGTGCAGATGCAATGTGTGATACTCCACACATTGCCTCATAAGTGTTTGTGGCCAATACTGTGTCTCCAGAATGTAAATCAATTAGTTAAATCCATGTTTTTCATGTTCTAAAGTATTTTCACTTTTCAAGAAACAACCCAGAACTATTTAGTACTATTTCTCTTCCATATGATAGTGCTCTGAGCTTTAAATCTTTTTCAGTGAAGCACAATAATTTCTTCTTTCAAAGTTGGAACCATTCCCAGTTTTGTATATTCTTAAATAACAAAGCTGTGATAATAGATTTTTTTTTTTTTTTTAAATGAAAGTCTATAAATGAATTTTTTTAAAAAATATTTTGGTTACACTTTTATTAGTCTAATTTCTATATTAAAGAAAATATGTTAGCAGAAATTATGGTTTCTTCAAAGAGGGTCAACCACCATTTTGTTCTTTTCTTGACATAAACATTCAATGTGTTAGTGATGACTCTTGGGACCTCAGGATACCTCATCAAAATGTCATCACAACTTGCTAATTCCCTTCTGAGACTAAAATGATGAAATCCACCAGGCAGAAGCTTCAGGTCATACAGAAAAAACAAAAGCACAAGTTACATAAGCTCTGTGAGGTGCCTTCAAATTGAGGAAAGGCCTTACAATGTCTGTGCTAAGTTACACACTTCTCAAGAGTAGGTCAAAAAATTTCCATTTAACTATACAAGAAAGTATTCAGCTATGACAACGTATGCAACTAGATGCAGTGCATACTTTAACTAGATATTGTAGATGTAGCAGATATTGTAATCATGGAAATTTTTGATTTCACTAGGGTTTGTTTTTTTTTAGTTTTAGGAAAATTGTTTGTGTCTTTTTTAATAGGAAATGCTCAAAAGTGCTTTGGAGTCAGAGCCTAAACTATCTAGTGTACAAAGACATGTGTGGAAGTGGTGTAAAATGTTTAAATGGAAGTGCTGTAAAATGTTTAAAATGTGCCCAGCCTTTTTGGAAACATGAACCACCCCGCCCAAAATAAAAAGGGGAAAAAAGGGTGGGGGGCTCTAAGAATGTCATCCATAGGTCTAATGTATTTCAGTAAATTACCTGCAGGTGTATGTCTGGTTCTGCCATTATTCTGCCAGATGTACTATGCATCAAAGCTGATGCAAAGATTAACACTAATGCATAGATTAACGCTAATGGATAGCGATGTATGCTGCAAGAAAGAGAAAGCTGCCAATATTTTGTTGCCTGAGGACTAGCTCCTCATTGCATACCCTCACTATCTAGAGTTTATTTTTCTCTGGTTAGGTCTTACTTTTCTATCTTAAAAGCATCATTCCGGACGTGTCTGTCTGAAGTAGCTTAGTTTTCTCAAAATTAAAGTATTTTAAATTAATCCACTGATTACTCTTTCCCATTAATGTATAGTGTATGTGATGTGATAGGCAACGTGAAACTTTTCAGAAATATTCACAATGATTCTCACATAGGTAATTATAAACATTATATAGAGTCAGCAATTTGATTTTTTAGATTCACTTTGGTATTAAAGACAATCTGTTTGTATGAATTGCCTATTCATCATACTTAACGCTTTTGGGAACTGTTCTTTGTCACAACTGAATCACCTACACTCTAGTTCAGTATCTGACCAACAATAATGATAGTTATTGGTTTTAAAAAAGGCAGAGCAAAATAATCATAGTATTTGTTTAACATTAAATTTAGAGAACTGTGGATTACAGAGGTATTGTTGCAAACTTTCATCTTTCACAAAGGTTCATAAGATGTGACAAGATACATGAAAAACACCAGAAGAGAAAGAATGTCACTTATGAAACTGAACAAAACTTATTTTTATGAACAATAAGACAGGAAAAGGTAGATGGACTCTAGTAGTTAGTGGGAAACTAACCTAGGTTTTCAGATACCAGCTTGCAGTTCCCAGCTCTTCTACAGTTTTGTCTCTACCCCAGAGAACATATCTTCTCTGTGATTATTCTCTAGCTGTAAATTGAAAACAATAATAATAATCTCTTCTTCTACAGAGAACAAATACATTAAAAACTAATAAACTCTCTGTGATACCTTTGATACATTTTCAGACAGAAAACATTTCACACAACTGTTGAAGTAAGAAATATAGAACAACAACATGTTAAAATTGTCACAGGGTCTTTTTTAAGCCTCCAATACTCTAAAGCATATTCATGCTTAATATCTAGTAACACTGACATGATTCTACATTGATTTGTGGAGATGTACAGATACTGGCATATTTATTGCTGATTTTTTTTTTTTTTTCCCCTAATCTCTGGCTTCTTGAAATTAATCTTGACATATTTCTGTCCATATACATCAAAATCTTGGAAGATGCCTGGAAGATCAAGGCTTCAGTTTCTTCACCTCAGCTGAAAAGCGTTTGCTCATCTTTCTAGAGTTTATTGTCAGAACATTTTCACTAACATTTAATATATTTTTTCTTCTCTTACGTCCAGTATTTTGGAAAAGAACTGAGAGTATGGATAACAGCTGAGAGTATGGTTTTAAACTGCACATTATTAGAAGCTGGAGACTACAATCTTTCAAATAACAGTGTCACTGATGATGGAATTCTTTTTGAAAAAACAAAGACATTTTTAGTCTTTCCACTATTTTTCTTATTATCTGACACCACAAAATTCTTTAGTCTAGAAAGCTTTAGGGAGAAAAACAGAATGGGAAGAGGCTGCAACATAAATAACAGAATGTCTCCTATTATGACGACAGTTGAAAAATGAGTACTCTATTGACTGTAATGACCTTAAAATAAATAAATAAATAAATAAAAGTGTCTGTAGCAATCAGCTTTGTAAATAGCTGAAAATTAGAAACTGTATTAAAAAATAAATAAAACAACCTTCACTCATCTCATTTCTGAGATACCATCATACCTGAAATCCAAAGTTACACCACTTTCCATTCCAAAAACAGCAAAGTATAAATATATAACCTTAAATTTAGCTCCAACTTTACTAGATTTGAGAAGAAAAAGAGAAAAAAGAATGGTGAGCTATGTGAAGAACATATGAACTATATGAACAACAGCAAACTTTATGATACATAGCAAACAGATTTGTTTCAACTATAGTCTTCAGATTTGCTTAGTATAAGTAATTAGTGCATTTTTCAAACAATGTATTTCATGATGCTCATGTCCCATGAATCAGGTTGATTGTGGTGCTCATAGCAGGGAGGACAGAATATTACTTACGCTTCTTAAATTGTGCATTTATCAAACTCAGGTGTTTCACAAAAGAACAGCTATATATGGGGTCACATTAAAAATATTAGAGATGAGACAGAATATACCTAGTCTAGCTCTGTATAGTTTAGATAGACCTATTCACTTCATTTAAGCAGTTAAATTCAGATCTGACCTTCTGTCTTAGCCAACCATGACAAACATGAATGCTAAAAAACTGAAGGGTATCGGGAGTAGCTGACATCTGTGGTAGAAAAAGACACAACAGTCGTAGATCTTTAAGATCTAAGTTAACAAAGCAAGTAGAATTTTTTGGCAGGGAACAAAATTATTCTTATAATTATAATTATAAAATAATTATTACTAATTATTATTATTAGGAAAACATTGAATTCATGAATGAATGAGCTTTGGTCCACTCTTTATCCAAGCATGCTGGGGCATTAAATGTCTTTAAGGAAAAAAATTAATTTATGTCCATAGACAGTGGATAGACAATGAAGGCTTGATTCACAAAAACCCAAACTCCAAATGAAATAGGAACCAGTGTCATAAATATGCTGTATTCATAAATACAGCATTTGATATAACTTACATTTTAGTATTGGATAAGTAATGTTCAAAAAACATTATACCTGGCATCCTTCCTTTTACAATTTAAGATCAACACCACTGCTTTCTTGGGAACTCCATAGTGTCAGGATTTACACAAACAGACTCTGATTCTAAGAATAAAAGTACTTCTACAAATATAGGTGAAACTCTATAATGAGGCATCTGCAGCATTGTGACATCTTGATACATTGAAAGAGTGTTTTGTTGTTGTTGTTTATTTTTAAAAAATTATAAGAATTATTAATCACAAAACACATGAGGAACTTAGCTGTAGGATGCAGAACTCACCCAGCTGGCATGATTAATTTTACCAATAAATCAGACAAGGAGTTTTAATAGTTGTGATTACATTTTGGGAAAAGAGATTTAACTATTGAAATTATCTTGTGAATTTTCAGTTGGCTTCTTTTTTCCCCTTTGATAGCTCCTCCTTAAGCTAGTTAATTCACTGTTTGTGGGGATATAAAATTGTTTTAGTGAATATCACACCATTTTGTCTAATTTTGTCAGATTTCTAGATAGGAACTCAATACATCAGAATATTAGTGATTCCTAAATTTTGAACTCAGACATCGTTGCAAAAATCCCTGTAGAAATACTTAGAAATACTGCATGGTCCTTCTTTGTCAATAGGGTGAGGTACTAAGTGACAGCTTAGGGTCTCTTTTTTTTTTTTTTTTTTTTAGAATGTTTTTCTTTTTTTACTTATTTCTATGGATGTAGTGGGTTACAACAATAACAGATTTATCTTCCCCAAATATATGTTAACCTGTTTCCTTTGGTATAAATAGAGAGTAGAACCACCTGAAAAAAGAAAACATGGGTGGCTGAGGGAGCCTTTTGCATCTGTATTATGCTTAACTTGACCCAAGACAGTAATTCTGTTTTCTTAACCTCCTGCACCAGTCAGTCTAAGGAGTAGTAAATGATGAATGTTGATTCAGTTACCATAGTGATGATTTTACTCAGGGAGTCCTATATATTTTAATACATGCAAACTAAATAATTCTATTAAGAGATTTCATTTGTTATATGGTTACATATATTATATAAAAAAATAATTACACCCTCTTCTTACCTTCCCTAGGCTCATTCAACACCAGCTAACTGGCTTAAAAGAATAACATTAATACCAGCCTGTTTGATCTGACTCAGTGCTGCTGCAATCAGATGAACTTACCATAATGGAAACAGAAGGCTTTTCTTGTCCATTGAAATCCCAGCTGTAGTGGTCCTAGAATTCATGGGCCTGAGTCAGAGTTTAGAAACCAGCAGTTTATAAAAGAAAGGAGCAGTTATTCAAGTAAAAGTAACTCTTCCAATGAATTATGTTTAGTTACACTCAAACATATTAGACAGATGATTATAAATGTTTTACACACGCTGTAAACATGTAGGCTTTATGGGTGAAACAGTCACTGAGTGGCATATCTCACTTTATCAGATGCATGAAACAATTTACAGGAGAAGCATTTTACCTTTAATTAACTCTAATTTCTTTAATCATATTGCAAATTAGTGGTAAAGAAGAGCATAGATTAACACCACAGTATTTGTTCATTATCTTAAGATCATTTTCCCACTTCAATATTTTCTGAGGAAATAATTCTTACATCTTTTTTTTTTTTTTTTTTACCATATAAACACTTTAAGTTAAGGTAGTTATTTTACTGCAAATTATTATCATTATGCCCTTGGAGATGTATTGTTCACAGAGGCAGTTATCACCTCTTTCATGGTCTAAATCTGGCTACTTCAAACCCACCAATGCCAAGTTGTACAAGCACCACCTGATATAATACACCACCTAGAGAATGAATCCATGTTCTCAATATCTTAGCTGACTGTCCTTCAGAGTCTATCCAAGGGCTCTTATCAGCCACTGAAGTATTAGTACTGTCAGCTGCTACATGTCAGTTTGCTAACTAAGCAGTAAAATTGTAAATGCTCTGCTAGGCCTTATTTGAACCCGGATGCTGAAGCTCTAAAGTTTTACTTCTGGTGGAATAAGGTGCTAAAACTCTGTGCAAACTGTATTGTAAGAGTCTAGAAATATTTTTTAATGTTAGAGTCCATTCTTCACTTCTTCCACTTATTCTTACAGAAAACTGGGGACTCTTAAAGAAAACTAGTGATTTTATAGAAGATCATATTGTATATAAATTCTGTAGTATTCATCTTTTGCTATATTTTAATGAGAATCATCCCTGCATCAATTTCACCATATCTTGTTCAGCTTATTTCTACCAGTGTTACTTAAAACTCCTTTGAATAATGTTTTAATTTTATATCAGGTACTCTGCTATAAATTTGTTCAGGGATGTTAATGCTGTATGTTTTCTGGAAAACCATGTTATGTACCAATTTTATGGCCTGATATGTACCAATTTTAATTTTCTATCCAAGCCATCTTTAACTAGCCATTAATTTCTTCAGCCCTAAATTAAATTAGTAAGCAAGTGTCTCATGTATTCAAACAATTCTTTAATATGATTGTTTGGAATAGCTTGATATGAACCACATTTTAATACTGTTCCTCTTACAATAGTATTCTGTATTATAAGTATGATCTACCCAGGTTTCATTAATGATAACATTATCCTTATTTTTTTTGGTGGTGGTGGCTTGTTGATTGTTTTTGTTTGTTTGTTTGTTTGTTGTTTTCCCTAATTATTCTCTCAGGACTAGGTTTGTAGAGATAAGCATTCCCAGAAATCATTCTCAGCTTTGTCAGTAATAAGAAAGCTAGATTCCATAATTACCATTCCTTATGAAGCTCTTCTGTGCCTTTGTGTTTGGAAAGTAATACAAATTTAGAAGATATCATAAGTCTCTTTTAAAAAAAAAAAAAAAAAAAAAAAAAGAGGAAAAAGAAAATCTATAGCAATATACTGGAACATTCTAGACAATTCCTGCTCAAATAAGATCTCAGTGTTGGAAAGGAGAGGGAAAAGATAGAAGTCTTGGCATTTAGTTCTGGAGACTGTAGAGGTAATATTTATTTCTTATTTAATTGAATACGAGGTACACAGAGAAAATTTGGAACTGGGTTTCTACACTGCCAAGTTTCATCCTTGCACTTTAAAATTCCATATTTCTTAAACCACTGCCTGGAAAAGTCACATCATTATGTGTCAGGCAATCAGTGAAGTAGCCTGAGGCCATACTATCTGAGCTTTGAAGATTAAAAGTGTAACATTGAATTTGATGGAAATTTAAGAGAGGAGACAGATTAGCATATGGAGTACTGTTACTCCAAACCTTTAAAAATTGTCTTATGTATAGTGGATATGTGGCTTATAAACTGAATTAAGGATGTGTTTTTTTACTCCAGAAGAATAATAAGAGCTGACCAATGTGATCTTCCAGATATCCACATCTAAGTCAACACAGAAAGGTTCCTCTGTCTTCTTCATCCTGAATGAAGCATAGTGGCATATTAGGAGTGAGATACACCATACTATGCTTGTAGATTTCCATACAATAGTCATTGACACATAGGACACCTTATGCTGTGATCCAGAAATGTGTCTGTGTAAAATAAAGTTTTAAAATGTAGTAGAGATAATTAAAACAAAACCAAAATCTATCAAACAAGAAAAGACAAGCAAACAAACAAACAAAAAAATGACAGATATAGACAAAAATATTTATTTATTTATTTACTTTTGCCTTTCTCAAAATAATTTAGACACCAAAAATCACAGGACCACTTTGGCTGGCCAGACTAAGCAATCTTGTAACAGATTATCAAATATTATTTAGATAGGGAGAAGGAGGTATGAACTGTGGATCCAGGCACCTACAGGCACATTTTGCCAACTGTAACATCTATGGATGCAGGTTTGATCTGGCTACTCAGATTTCTTCAGTGTCTTAAAAGCTCATTTTCTATAAATGGCCCATAATCTGTGAAGGAACCATTTGTATCAATAGCCAAATAAGTTGCATGAGAAGTGATCTGAGAATTCCTTGCAAACATTGCTGGGACTGTGACAATTTTTTGTTCATACTCTGGAAAAATTCTACAGCATCTGAAGTAAAATTGAGGGTGTGAAGCTTTTCTGTATGTATGCAATCCTATGTTGGACTTCATACTAAATTATCTGCTTAGTCAAATTCCTGTGAAATTGAACACTATCCTCATAAGCAATTCAAGTTTCTGCCACAGTAAAGTAAATTCCCATTTAAAATTCATAATAGTCCTGCCAATATCACAACCTTGTGGTCAAGCCAAAATGAAATCAGCCACTGTGGTGGTGAACACTATATGTAAATTATTTTCATTGATTTTTTTTTTCCAGCTATCTCTGCACCTTAAGCATCATTTATTTACAAAATAATGGTGTTCCATTATGTTCCATTTTGAGTTTACTAGTAATTAATACTTTGATGTGTTGGCCTTTAGCATTCCTTTTCCCTGTCTGGTCAATGATAGTACAAAAATACCTTAAAAGATAATGGGTGCTATGGTTAAAGTCATTAATATTATAATCATTTCAAAAGTTAAATATATTTTTCTAAAGTTCTCTTACGAAGTAATAATCTAGGTTAATACATCTTTCTTCTGATGACATACTCAAACTTTAAGGAAAAGAAACTGGTTCTGATAGATGCTGAATGTCATTCAATCCTCTGTTTTTTTGTGGATGCCAAGCACCTTTGCAAGGGATGCCTAGTACTTCATCTGATCAGTCCATAGCAACATTGCTGCAGTAAGCTCTCGGAGCTTCTGTTATATAAATGATAGAAAAGAATGTGATAAAGTGTTTAGATGAAATATAGCAACCCAGTCAGCTGCTAATACTGGTAGTGGTGAGTCAATTTTAAGTCATATCTGAAAGGATTCTAGCACTAAAATTGAAAAAGTTTTGGATCAATATAGGTAAATAAGAGCACAGTCAATTTTACAGAGGAACAGACCTCCCAGTTTTAAATCTGTGAAAAGTAAAGGAATTGGATTGTCAAGAATATTCTGTTTATTTGGCCCTGAAAAGTCTTCCAGTGTTCTCAAAACTATTTGTCCTCTTTAGAGGAGATGTGCAAAGCAGCATTGGCTAGCATTTTTATTATCATTATATTTGTTTTCTTTATGCTTGACTGCTCTATACAATGCCATTCCCTACAATACTGAGCAATCTAGCTTGCAATTTTAAAAGCATCATTCACAATAAATAAATGTATCTGTCAGATTTCAGAGAGAAATACAAATGTGCTGTGTTTTCTATGAGATAAATATGCAATTGAAAAACTCCCCAAAGTAATTTTCTCCTAGGTCCATCATATACAGATATTTAATAGTCTTTGTGGCCTAGATGACTATAGTTAGGTCTTGGATTTTTGCATTACCAATTCTACATAGCATATAAAGGAAATACATTTACTGGAACAATGATATGAACATTTTAGCAAAAGCAATGTATATCTGATTTGTACATTTTATTTCATTTCTTTCTAACTTCCAGGTGTCCTTGACCCAAACATGCAGAGCATGCACCCAAGAGTAACCAGCTTCAAGGTGCCTAGCGCTGGGATGTATATGAATTGTAATGCACTCAAGCCCTTATTTCTGCTGGCAAACAACTTAAATAAATAAATAAATAAATAAATAAATAAACTCAAAGCCAATGGTGGACTAAAAGCCAAATGGTGGACAAAAACAAACCAACAAACAAACAAAATGATGAACACATCCATACTGCTGAATATAGACAGAGTTCTTCATAGTTTTCATCAAGAAAGATGTGTTCTTTTTTTCGGAACTGAAGGCAATGGCAGAGTCTTCTGCATGTATGCAGTCAGGGAAATTTCACCACTCTGCTGCTCTGAGTAAGAATTTGGACCCATGAAACAGAAAAGGGATTTGACATCCTAAATCTTTTAGTCGCATTAGAAACTGCAAACCTTTTAGGAATCCATGACCATGACCTTATCGAGAATCTGACAAGACCCAGTGAAAGGAGCCACTGTTGTGGCTCTTTGTGTTCACTTTGTGCCCTCTCCAATTATCTAAATGGTCTGTCACTGTAGTAACTGAACAAGTATTAATGGACTTATTCTTACAGATATAATCACTATTGCCTCTCTTTGGAGAAGACAGTCAGAACCACAGGTGGAGATAGCCATGAAGTAGTTAAACATTTAAGTACACCTTTACACATCTAAGAAGCCTTGTTTACAAAATAAAATGTACATTTGAGAATTTTTCCGGACTTCTACGACTTCCCAAACTTCACAGAGGTGATGGTAGCAATGTTGAGTACTGAAACCCCTAGGGCTCCTGAATGCTGGTGAAATGCTTTAACCACAGATTCCCCTTCCTATTTTGTAAGTATGTAGAAAGATCTTTATAGGATCAAATCTTTACAATAGAACTCTTAAAAACCATTGAATTGCTTGTCTGACAGTTGTTTTATAATGTTAGAGACAGAATTTGATTGATAGCTGAAGCAAAATTTAAAGTTATCTGGCAAAGCATGATGAGGAAAATTCCATTACATGAAGTAATGACCTCCTGTTGGCCATTTTTCTGTTACAGGTATTATTCTCTCATTTTGCAGATGGGAAAAGCATATGCGTCTTGCTACATATGTCAGATGTAAGGGCTTTCTCAGGATCATTTTCTCTCTTTATATAAAAGAATTAAACTCTATAAAATAATAAAAATAAATATTTCTCTTTTATTTTGACTAAACACCATAGCAAAGGTAAAATGCACAGGGATTTGAATAGACTTGAAAAGCTACTTTTAACCATATTTCATCTAAGCAATCTAAAGACTTTTGGATAATTAATGAATAGCAGATTTTAATTTGAATAAGAAGAATGTATTTTTCCCTCCTGACCACATTACATGCCAACAAAAATGAAGTGCTTTAAGGGTAATCATTATTTTTCAAATATTTGTTCAAAACTGCTTAGCTGAAAATCAGTTTGCATTTATCAATAAATGTCCCAAATCCTTTATTATATACTGAAAAAAATGATGAGTCTTCATAGATATCAGTAATCTACAAGTCACTTGAACATCAAAGATTAGATTAGTAACACTACACCTGAATATATTCACAATGCACATTATTGTATGTACTTTCATCCATCAAACCTGAACCATAGGTGGTATAAACAGAACAATTTTATTCCATCAGCAATCTTGCCCCAAACAACAATTCTGGAACTCAGGGAGCAGCTTTGCTTTACAACTGACTATTTAGAAAGACTAAGAAGAACAGATTATCTGGCTTTTCATCAGAAAGTAACATTAGAAAAACAGCTACAACAGACAGTTTCTTTCCAAAATTAAGCTTATGCTAAAACTAAGAAAAAATAAATCACTAAACTTTATGAATTAACATCATTGATTACTGCTATCATAGCCCCAAATTTCTCTTGTATTCTTCCTCAGTGTTTTCTTTCACATGCTTGTTATATTGCAGCATGCTCTATGTTTTCAAAAAAACAAATTCTCTTAGATTCCCAGGTGTGCTATAGGACACTTCGTGATTTGGTGGCCTATTTTCCAGGTATCTTTTCCTGCTTTTGATCTATCAAGGCATGGTTAAGAACAATAGTCGCAACTTGTATCAAAATATTTTTATTTATTTATTTATTTATTTATTTCTGTTTAAACAAGTGCACCAAACTAACAGCAATTGTTAGTTTTATTTTAGTTTAGATTTATTTATTTTTCTTACTTTGGGACATTTTTATGAACATAAATTATTTTAAAAATTGAAAAAAAAAATCACAACAACCTTTTCTATATTATGGTTGCATTTGCTGGGGAATATTACAAGTTGAATTATGGAAAATAATAATCTGTGTTTAAACAGAGTCTGTTAAATATAGTAGTTTCATGCCAAAAATGAGATCTATGGCAATAAATTTTGCTCTGTATTCTAAGTAACAGAAATTTCGTAACATTACCTCTCTTCTTCCTTTTAAGTACTGATGTGACATAGATACAAAGTCCATATAGTCTTCTCCAGTGATGAAGTAATCTGAAATTCCTATGGATTTTTAGGTATTAGCAACACAGTCTGAGTTTCCAAAGAGGCTGTTATTGTAGATCTTTATCATTCTAGAAACAGCACATTTCTGTTGCAGTTATCAAGCTTTGTGATAAAACTTCTGTAGACTTTCTACAGAATTTGGGCAGCTGGGGCCATCACTGGGAAAAAAAGAAATACCATACTCAGTATGAACAGTGTCACAGAAGTGGAGATGTAAAATGTAAGGTTTGTTGGGACATCACTGGTGTAGAGAAAATAAATTGAAATGGTGTGATTGTGTCCTTAATATTTACTGAACTGGCCAATAAATTGATCTAATTTTCAAACTACTGCTGACCTCTGCTTGGGGAGAGACCATTTTTCCTGTGCCCAGAGCAGTCCAGCATGTATGCAATACAGACAGTGGACTAACAAAGATCTAGGAGCAGAACAGCAGGTGATTCAGACTGCCCATGTAGTTTCTGTGTATATTTATATGCTTTATGCTTTCTCTCTCTCTTTTTTTTTTTTTTTTCTTTTCTTTTTAAAATAAACTTGCTATTTGATACTTTCATTAGTATCTCAAGCTCTTGTACTCTATAATACCTTAAAATTCTCGTTGTGATGCACCATAGAGGTATGATTTTATCTGTCCCAGAGTCACTGCTAGTCCACTAGTGACAGTTTCACAGAATCACAAAATCACAGAATCACCAAATGGGCAGGGTAGGAAGGGACCTCTGAAGATCATCTAGTTCAACCCCCCTGCTGTTAAGATGCAGCTTGGTTAAAGAACTCTGGAGGCTTATGGATATATAGGATATGCAGAGCTGATATTCTGGCAGGACCTGCTACTTCCTATTCTTTCATTCTCTATTTTTCCTTTCTGTCAGATGAAGTAGATATTTATGATTGTATTGTGAGAAGGAACTGTAGAAACTCAACTTCTGAACTTCTTGTCAATGCTTTGGTCTCTGTAGGCATCAGTATTTATATTTCTAAATGAATACGTGGCATTCTGGAATTTTACAGCATGAAACTGGTCAAGTGCAAAATTCTTGAAAGCGCAAAGACCTCCTTTTGGGTACAGATATATTAAAACCCTCAAGTGATAGAAATATCTTTTCCAGTCATGTCTTACTACAGCAAACATGGAGAGGTTTCACTGTGTAATGAAAAATAGGGAACAAAAAGGAAATTTTATATGCTACAGAAAATGGAAAGCATAAAATCAAAAGTAAAAACATTGTGGTCTGAAACCTTGTAGAAGATGCTGTAAACAATAATGAACAATACAAACATCTACAATGATATGTAAATGAAGGTTGACAGAGCAATTTTTTGAAGTTACTTGAACTTTAAGCTGACCTGCAAGAAAATGATGACACTCAAAAGAAATAGAAAAAGAAAAAGAAAAGGAAAAAGAAAAAGAAAAACAAACAAACAAACAAAAACATATATTCCAATTCGGTGGAACAGATTATCCGACAGTTAAAACCAAGTTTCAGTCTAATTTCTTGTTATTTCCTGAGTATATTCCACATTGCATTTATCTTGTGTGCTGTTTCATCAGATGATGTTTCCCTTGCTCCCCATATGATTCTCATTTATCATAGCATTATAGAATGGCTAGGGTTGGAAGGGACCTTAAAGATCATCCAACTCCAATCCCCGTGCCATCGGCAAAGATGCCACTCACTAGATCAGGCTGGCCAAGACCCCATCCAGCCAGGCCTTGAACACCTCCAGGGATGAGGTATACACAAATTTCTCTGGGCAACATGTTCTAGTGCCTCACTACCCTTACAGTGAAGAATTTCCTCCCAATGTCTAGACTAAATCTATCCCATTTTACCTTAAGACCTTGTCCTATCTTTACCCAAGTAAAGAATCCTTCTCCATCCTTTAAATAAGACCTGTTTAGGTATTGAAAGGCCACAATGAGGTGTCCCCTGAGCCTTCTCCTTTCCAGGCTGAACATCCCCAGCTCTCTGAGCCTTTCTTCATAGGAGAGGTGCTCCAGCCCTCTGATCATCTTTGTAGCCCTCCTACAGCTTTGTAAGAAAAAATAATTATCATCTAGGTTCCTACAGGTATCATTGACTGTAATGCAATACTAGAGGGGTTTTTTTGGTATTTGACAGACATTGGGGACACTTTGTGTGATCTGGATGACTAAAAAGAACTTCAGTGCAAGTAAGTACTAAAAATAGAATATAAAAATTATCCATGTCATGTGTCACTTATGCTTGGAAAACATAAGACTGCTTTAGTATCTGCCTATAATATGCACATCTGTGTGTCAAGATTATCTACTGAATACTAAGGTTCCTCTTTGTAAAGTTGCCGTTTGCTGATGAATTTTCTCGTCATGCTTTTCCTCTATGAACAGCTGTAAATTTGGCAAGGACATATATTTACAGTGCTGAAGAGTTTATTTGGCAGCTGGCTTTTTTTTTTTTTTTTTTTTTTTTAATGACTTCCTCTCTCTTAGAGATTAAATATTCCTCTGTCTTTTTTCCCTCTCTGATTATGTATGTGCCATAGACATCATAGACATCTATTTTGTAAATCTAGATTAATATTATATCCTGTTTGTATATATGTAGTCTTCTGTAATTGCTCTTACCAAAATTACTGAATATTAACAGCATTATTCTTTAAAGTCTTTTTTTTTTTTTTTTTCTTGAACAAACTCACCATACTTTGCTCTAAATGTCAAAACTAGAAATACTGGGCTGATTCAGAAAAGTCTGGCAGACTGCTGCCTGGAAGCCAGTCTGCGGACAAATTCCTTTCTGCACCCATCCTTCTCTGCTACTTCATAGTACAAGTAATAGTGATGTGGAAGCCCCAAACACAACCCGTTGTACCTCAGTGGAAGGAGGGATGTGGCTTCATGATGGGGGAGCCCATACAAAATTTACTATCACACAACCTCTTTTTCATCACTGAATTGTTTTTCCTATTGGAGGAACAAAGCAATTCAGCAACTGTGACATCCAGTCCACTGCCTTATACCAGTATCAGACAAGCCTGAATATAGTTTTCTAAACAACGTCCTTGGATATAGCAGTCATAATACATAATATGATAGGTGTCATTCTATTGCTAGTTCTTTGGCTGTGATTTTTTCCATCTCTCCCAAAGACTACCTAAAGAGATAACATGAATGAAATAATACATTTTTGATTGAACAGTGATGTTTACAAAATTTAAATGCTATGAAATACCCTTGTATATACAACTTCAAAATTAACACATACCCTTGAAATTGTGCAGTGGGAAGCATATCCTACACTATAAAAGTTGTTTTTAAATAATTGGATACTAATTGTTGTGGAATATCCTGGACATTGCATTTTCTCAGATTTGTCTCTAGTTATTCCCTTTACTTACAAAACTGATGTAATTTGCATCTGGCATGATATAACTACCATATACTGGGGTATATGATCTCCTTCTATGACAAAGTGTCACGCTGGGTGGACGAGGGAAAG
>NC_048895.1:78734928-78763840 GCF_011077185.1 Oxyura jamaicensis | reverse complement strand
TTCCAACCTAGAAATTCTGTGATTCTGTGATTCTGTGATTCTGTGATATGTAAAGGCAATAAGTATTCTGTCTTTATCCTGATTTCAGAAATTTAGAGTTGTTCTATCTTGAGGAAAAATATATGTCTCTTGAATTGATTTTGTAAAAATTTTCAATTAAAACTAAAATGGTATTTTAAGCATTAGTGCTCTGAAACATCATTTTTCATGTCATAATTCATACATGTATATAGTAAAATAGAAAAATATTTAGTTTCATGTAGTGAAACAGGTTTATATATTCATATATAATGAGAGTTTAAATAAAATACTGATTTGATTGTGAAATATCTAGTCTTCATGAGTCTTTGGGGACAATTTCAGTGTCAGAACTTTATTTTCTACAGGCTTTTATTAAATCAGCTAACGAAGAGGCAAAGCAACTCATATCACAAGCATTGATACAGAGCTTCAGGTAGGAAAAGACCTGCTCCCCAGAATGCTAGTCAGCTGTGATTATAGAAATATCTTAAGGGAGAGCAAAAAGCCTGACATTTATGTAATTGGAATTCACGTTAATATATTTCAATTTCTGTCTACATTTTTTATTGTTTAGATTCTAAACAAATCAGCTTTCACTTATTTCTAAATATTTTTGAAGTGTTGTATCTATTTCAGCCTAAATCCACTGCATAATGAGACTGAGAAATATTCTTTTACACAATATTACTACAATAGTTATGTCCAAGATAGAGTTGAATATCTGTCACTTTCACACTGCTTTATACCCAGTGGTGATGGAATTTTACTCTTAACTCAGTTAACTCCAGGTTATCCAATGAAGTTGGTGTAGAATATGTTGAAATATCACAGTAAATCAAAATCTAAATCCCAGTATTTCTGTAAATATGAGAAAGCCTATTCATAGTCACACAAGACTATAAGGAAAGGAAGTACAAGGAAAGTTACTGAGAGTAAGGTAAGTTGTGAATTTGTATCAGTCTAACTACTACTGCAAAGCAATTACTTTTCTGGTTCATTTTCTCACAGCCAATGTAAGGTACGGCAATTTTTGCTGATGGGTATTCTACTGCACCTCTGAGTACAAGAATGTATACGGAAGAGATGAGTAGATGTCATGCTGTAAATCCACACTTATTACACGATAACCTGTGTAGATAGAAAGACCTTGAAGTTAATAGAAGTGTCCCTACTTTGCCAAGTATAATTTTGGTACAAAGGTTAAGATTATTTTTTTAGCCAATTAGATCCTGGTAGTACTTTTGTTGAACTTCTGCCATAGTATATAATTTCAGCAAAGGTAGAATTTGCCTGGGACTTTATGCTATTCCAAAAATACTTTTACCTGCCTCTTCCTGCCTGCTGCATTCCTACCTCTGAGGTTCTCAGGTGTGGTCATTGACACAAGTACTACAATGCACAGGAGACATGACTGCTCCAGAAGTCAACTTGCTGGTGGGGAGAGCTGCAGAAAGTCAAACTGTAAGAATTTTTGATACCACAGTCCTTGAATCTGTGTTCAAGTTTTACCAGTCAGATGGTACTTTTTTTTTTTTTTTTTTTTTTTTTTTAATACAAACTGTATTCAGTTATTTGGAATTGTGTTGATTTCTGGCACAAATTAGTTAACCACACCTGAAGAAAAATCTACCCAGACTTAGCTGAACTTCCATTTCAGTGAAGAAGATATTTCAGTCATTTCAGTGGAAGATATTTTATCAATTTGAATACAAAAATTGCCTTGAATGAAGTCAGTAACAAAATACCTATTGTCTTTGGTGAAAGCTGTATTACACACATTGTGGTAGTTTTAAACTTATTATGTAAACTAAAATTTAAATAAACTTTTCTGTTTGTTTCTTTGGTACATTTTCCTCCCAATTTTTGTAAAAATAAATAAATAATAAATAAATAAATAAATCTTTCATTAGGGGATGACTTTGGGGACTTCTTCTCATGAGTTCAGGGGCAGGTTTTCAGGGCTTGCATACATATCATGGTATTATCAGTTAATATATCATCCTTTCCCAGCCATATGAAGAAGCAGGGAATTAGCTCCGCATTTGAATTTAGTCAGATCTCGTCTAGCTAACAAGTCTTCCAGTTCACTTCCTCCCCTGTCTCCTGGCAAAGATGACAAAAATGCTGAGATCCAAACACATAGAAAAATATTAGCAGAACTGGAGGGATCTCAGAGGGAAGAGAAATCCTAACATGTTTAGTCTATAACTGATATTTTGTTATATTTGAAAAGAGCTCAGAAAATATAGGAATGAAGAAAAAAAAAGAAAAAAAAGAAAAAAAAAAAGATTCAGAAGTAGTTAGCATCAGTGTAACACAGTTTCAAATTCCTGGCACAATCAGGAAAAAAAAAAAAAAATGTTACTGTAATACTTTTATGATTGATAAACAATTTGAATTTTCTTTTTTTTCTTTTTCTCCTGGAGTATTTTTAAAGTTTACTCCTCATAAAGCATCTATCTTACCAATAGATTTCTGTGGGTGGGCTTTTCTTTTTTTGTTTTTGTTTTTGTTTGGGGGGGTGTCCTTTATTCAGTTCACTAGATTATCAGTACAGATACTGTGGGGAGTAATTGTCAATTCTAGACTACTTAAACTTATTTCCACATTTATACAAGAATTCAATACACAGCTGAAGAACAAATGACAAAAATGAATAACCTCCCAAAAAGTCAATATATTTCAAATATATCTGAAAAGCTACTATACATTTTTAAAATACATATTTTTCAGTAAATATTCAGAAAACTGGAATAGATGACAGCAGAAGGAAATAATGGCAGGTAATTTATTTTGTTTTCCAGTTGCTTCCTCAACTTTATTATGTATTAAGGAGGTTCCATGGTAATTACTAATGCAGCATCTTTCTGTATGATTACACATTGTCTGTGTTTGGGCAAGTATACATAACACATTCTGAATATTGTGAGAGCAGCCTGTTCTTCTGACTCATATGAATATGGCAGTAGGAATTCCCATAAAGTTGTTCACTGATCCATGCGTAGCCCATGCAAATCACAGGAAGTCACAACAACACTGATGTTGATGTAGCTTCATGCCAGAATGCTTTGTTGAGCTTTGGCTTGTTTACCACTGAATTCCCTTTAAAGAGAAGACTTGAGTATATAAACAATAAATACCTTAATATATAATTAATCTGCTTTCTAATTAAATAGTAACCAAGTATGTTGTAACCTTTCAATTGAGAGTATAGAAAATAATTAATTATCATCTTAAATACTTAATGTGAGCATACCAATTAACAAAATGCCACTTCTGTATTTTTAAATGGTGCTTGGCCCAATTTCAAATGCATGATAAATTTTTAGTAGTAAAACTTCAATTTTCCAATACAGGCTTATTTTGTTGTTGTTTTTTAAACCAATATATGTAAAGGTATACTTTAGGCTATTTAGGTGTACCACCACTAGTGAACTAAGTGGCCTCAGACCTATTCTCTGTCTCTGGAAGAAACTAGAAATGCACAATTCATGTCTGTATGAATAAACATTCTTCATCCCCAAATTAATGCATCCATATTCATTACTGCCTACTAGAAATACTTTCTGGGCCATGTTGTTCCATAAACAGTGCTTGGCCCTATTGGGGGGAGTTCTGGTGAGTATGCTAACAATCAAACAGAAATGATGCTTAAGAATTGCACTGTCCTTGTTAAGTTCACCAATATAGGCACATTTTTTTTTTACTCTAATTACTTTCATACACATATAAAAAAACATAATAATAGTAATAATAATAAACTATTTGTTTAAACATAAAATGTATTTGGAAATGAAGTAAAAATTCATTTGTAAATGATTATTTCAAGCACATTTATTTTCATATTAAGTGATACACTTTAGGTATACGGTCAATGCATTTCATTTCCTTTGGCTGACAAGAGGTCAAATGGTATTAAAGTCCCTGGAATTGAACTACCAGTTCCAGATGGATTTTAGCCTTTGAAAGAACTTTTTGAGTGTTCACTATAAACACTCTGTGTCCCTGGAGACAGCTCAGAGCCACATCAATTTATCAAGGAGCAGTGTGAAAGACTGCCCAAAGGAGGGCTACGAAGATGGTGAAGGGTCTAGAGGGTAAGTTGTGTGAGGAGTGGCTGAGGTCCCTTGGTTTGTTCAGCCCAGAGCAGAGCAGGCTGAGGGGAGGCCTCATGGCAGCCTGCATCTCCCTCACAAGGGGAGCGGAGGGGCAGGCGCTGAGCTCTGCTCTCTGGGGACAGCAACAGGACCCGAGGGAACAGCATGGAGCTGAGTCAGGGGAGGGTCAGGATGGGTGTTAGGGAAAGGTTCTTCATTGAGAGGGTGGTCGGGCACTGGGACAGGCTCCCCAGGGCAGTGATCATAGAAATTATCCTGTTGGTGTTCAAGAAGTGTTTGGACAGTGTTCTCAGACACATGATCTGATTTTTGGGTGGTCCTATGTGGAGCCAGGAGTTGGGATCCTTGTGGGTCCCTTCCAACTTGGGATATTCTATGATCCTATGATTCTATTAAAGACTTATTACTATATTTGTATATCTTCAAGAGGCCCTACTTGAGCTTCATTGCTGGGTTTTCCTCTTCTTTGGTGTTAGCCATGAGGTTTTCCAATACCCAAGAATAAGCAATAGCAGAAGCTCAGGTCAGAATGAATAAAGGCCTACACAAAAATGTAGGATGAATGGGAAACATTGTTTGCAGTCACTGTCTCTCCCTGTCTATAAAAATAAGCCTGACATTTTTCACCATTGCAGTGAAGGGTAATAAACTATTTCATTCAATGCAACTTAGGATGGACAAAGTTTAGAAACTGATTGTTTGGATGACTGTAGCAATAGCGTTGATTCAAAAACAGAGGCTAGAAGTGCATGGGGTGGCAGGGGTGAGGATGGTGGAATGGTGTATAAACTACACTATGCTATATTTTGGCACTTAAATACAAGTCAGCTAATTATTTGACTATCACAAATGTAACGTATCCTTGTATTTAGAACAAGTCAATGAAGGTCCAAGTTTTGTGTACTATGCAATGTCTAAAGAATATGAACTTGAATATTTTGTGCAAGAAAAAATTCTTCTTTCTCCAGAAGAGTCAAACAAGTTGCTTTTAATCCTGAATTGTAAGAATGCAATGGAACAGAAAACATAAAATCTTCTTAAAAAACAGAGATCTTCTTAAATGGATCTCTGAAATGTAAAAGACTTCTTGCAAGCAAAATATAGGTTAACTGTTTGTTTATTCTGTTAAACAGTTTACATTTTGCTTACATATGTAAATAGAGTATAGAAAGATTGTTTATCTGTAAAGTGTTATGCATTATTTTAAAGCATAAAATCTAACAGTATTATTATAGATGTCACCTTAAATTAATAATAGGCCTAACAATAATGGTAAACACACCAAGTGTTTAATATACTTTCATATTTCAATGGAGAATAATGTGTTAGCACACAGGTTATAGCCTTTCTTAGTTATTTAACATTGTCCAAGGCTATATGCTTTATAACTGTTATGAAACTAATGTAACAATAGCATAGTTTTAGTCTTCCCATAGTACCTATGTTTAGAGAATAATTTAAATGACAGTTTGTTTGCACTTTAGGAATAATCCAGCCCTGTTTTTATGTCATTCTAATTTACCATGGAAAAGCCCTTGTGTGTAAGAATTATTCAAATGCACATGGGATTTTTCTTCATAACATATACATATTTTTATTTTTTATTTTTATTTCAATGCTGAATACTAAACAGCATGGCACAAAACACAACCCATTATGCTTGATTTCCTATACAAGTTTCCCTTTAACTTTTCATTGCATGACTGGTTGGAATGTACAAATTACAACTTGCAGCAGAGTATTCTGAGGGAATAATATTTGCCTTAGGAGCAGTGTGGTCACACTATATTTCCAAGGCAGAATGCAACATTGAACTACCTTCCCTGACAGAGTTCATTCATCATCAGAAGCTATGCTGTGGTAGAGGTCAGAACATTAGAAGTTGTCCATTTTATAAAGGAGTCACAGTTCTTTCACTACACTTAAACAAAGTGCTGAAATTATATTCTGATGGTTTATATTCTTTATCTGAAGATAAAATTAATATGTTTAACATCAAAGGATAGGAATTCATATTCATCTAGTTACATGAAGGCATAAACCAAGGTCTGATTAATCAACTTGAAAAGTTCCATACAGAAAAATTTTTCCTTAGCTGTCCACTGCTTGATTTTTTGTGTCTTCCTATCAAGTATCTCTTGTACACTCCTGTCAGAGACTGGTTATTAAGCCAAGAAGATGGATGTGGCCCTTCTCACTGTAATGTTTGTAATAATTTAAGGGTAGGATTCCTTCCAGATAATGTTAATGAACAGAGTTAGGTGTCAAACTTTAGCTAATAGTCTGTGTCCCCTCTGTACTCCCTGAAGCTAAGGCCCTCCAAAGGCAATGTACAAATTCCCGAATGGCAATTTATCACCAATGTATTTGATATCTATTCTGGAATAGACAGAAATACCCTTTGCAAGAACCTCTCTTTTCATTGTCTACACAGAAAGCTAAGACAAGACATTTCAATTTTGATGTCCAAATTTACATAAAAGCAATCTCAGACTTAATCAATTACTAGATATAAATCTATCACTTGAAGAAGAAAGTGCTTAATAGTAATGAATACAACAAGTTTTCATAAGGACATTGGGTGCAAACAAGACCCAGAAGTTCTGAGATCCTTCTCAGTTCTCATATATATAAAATCTATGTTGCATACAAGTCAGGAATGTCTCTTTTCCAGATTTTTAAGTTACCTTAGCTATCTCCAATGCAGATGATTATCTTGTGAGTTTTGTTTGTTTGCTTGTTTGTTTGTTTTGTTTTGTTTTAAGCATATTTATTCATATGACAAAAAGATTGAGAACACCTACTTGGGTCTTCAGATTCTTAAATATCTTTATATAGTGATCCTTAGATAACTAAAAATATTAGGGAAAAATATTTAAAAAAAATAAACCGCTGATGAAGTTTGATTTTAAAAGGTCTGAAAGAATACTCATCTGTGTTCATATGTGTCCATAGATCTTTGTATTCCCTTTAATAATGGGAGCAATGAACATCTGGAAGCTATTTAGTAGAATTTGGAGACTATTGTTATCAATTCATTCAACATTCATTGTAAAGTCACTAATAAATCTCTTTAGTGTTCTTATGGATCTCACTTAACATTCAATTGTTCTTATGGATCTAACTTGCAGTTCAATTGCAGTACATTAAATGGCACCAGTTTGTGCCTAGATTTGTCTCTAGACAACAAATCCATTTGCCACTATTTGTTTGCTTTGTCATTTTACTTACTTATTTTATATTAGTGTATTGGGTTTATGTGGCAAGGGTTTGGTAGCAGGGCAGATGCAGGGGCAGTCTCTGTGAGCAGATCCCAGCAGCAACCCCATGTCAGATCATAGCCAGCTCCAAAAGGGACCCACTGACGACAGAGACAAGCCAGGGAGAGATGCTGGTTGGGCCTCTGGGAAAGTAGATATAAGGAAGGGAAAAATAATGCTGTGCAACAGCAGCTGGGAGAAAGGAGTGAGAAACAGACCTGCAGACCCCAAGGTCAGTGCATAAGGAGGGCAGGAGGTGCTCCAGGTGCTAGAGCTGAAGTTCCCCTGCAGCCTGCAATGCCCCTGGTGGAGCAGGCTGTCCCTCTGCAGCACATGGAGAGAAGATCTCCATGTTGCAGCCGGTGGAGGAGCCCCCAGTAGAGCAGGTGGATGTGGCCTGAAGGAGGCTGCGGTCCGTGGAGACCCCATGCAGGAGCAGGCCCTGGGCAGGACTAGCAGTCCATGGAGAGGAGCCCATACAAGAATAGAGGGTATGGGGGGAGCAGCCACCCGTGGGGAGTCCATGCTGGAGCAGTCAATTCCTGAAGGAATAATAGTACACACCCATATGGAGCAATTCTCGAATAACTGCTGTTTGTGGAAAAGGACCCCATACTGGAGCAGGGGAAGAGAGTAACCAATAAAGAGCAAGAGACGAAGTGTTACAGACTGACTGCAGCCGCTGTTCAGCGTTCCGCTGCATTGTTTTTGGGGAGGATATAGAAGAGGGTGGCTGGGAGGAAGTTGTTTATAGTTTGCTTTCAGTTTCTCATTGCTCTAGTCTGTGAGTGGTGGGCAATAAATTATATTAATCTCTCTACACTGAGTCTGTTTTGCCCATGATGATAACAGGTGAGTGATTTCCCTGTCCATCTTTCAACCCTTGAACCCTTTCCATTGTATTTTCTCCCCCTCTTCTTTTAAAGGATTGGGAGTGAGAGAGTAGCTGTGGTGGAGTTCAGCAGCCCTGACGAGTAAAACCACCACAGTTGGTTAAGGACTTTGCTGAGTGTTAGGGGTGGCTTTCTGCAGCTGTTTTTTGTTAGTTAGTTTTGTTTTGTTTTAATCTGAGCAATTCCTGCAGAGACTCTAATCTTTACACCAAAGATACTGTTAAACCTTTAACAGAATCTTTTAGAACATGCTCTGTAGATTCCTCTCAGACAATTTTCTTTTTCATAAAATTGGAGAAGAAAATCGTATAATCACAGAATGGTTTGGATTGGAAGGGACCTTAAAGATATTTTAATTCCAGGCTCCCTGCTATGGGCCACAACACCTTCCACTAGACTTAGTTTCTCAAAGCCCTTTCCAACCTGGCCTTGAACACTTCTAGGTACAGGGCATCCACATCTTCTCTGGGCAAACTGTAACAATGCCTTACTACCCTCATAGTAAAAAAAAGTTTTTTTTCTTTAATCTAAATCTATTGTCTGTTAGTTTAAAACCTTTACCCTGTCTTGTCACTATACTCTCTCATAAAGATTCCCTCCCATCTCTTAAGTACTTCAGTGCCATTGTAAGGTCTCCCTGGAGCCTTCTCTTCTCCAGGCTCAGCAATTCCAGCTCTCTTAGACTGCCTTCATAGCAGAGGTTCTCCAGCCCATTGGTCATTTTTGTTGTCCTCCTGTGGGCCAGTTCTACACAAGTTGTTGTGGTAGCCCAGTAGGCTACTGAGCACTACACAGTCACTTGCACACTCCTATCCCCATTTCACCAGCTGGATGAGGGAAAGAGAATTAAAGGGTAAAAGTTAGAAAACTCATGGACTGAGATAAATATAGTTTAAAAAGAAAGGGGGAAGAATCCAAAGAAAAGAAAAACAACAACAATAACAAACAAATAAATAAATAACACAATCAAAATAATAAAGAACAAATTATGCACAACGGCTCACTTCCAGCCAACCAATGTCCAGCCAGTCCCTGAGCAGCTCCCCTGGACAATTCCCCCTGGTTTTATTGTTGAGCACAACATCATACAGCACAGGATATCCCTTTGGTCAGTTTGGGCCAGATGGTCTGGCTGTTTCCTCACTCAGGTTCTTATGAACCTCCAGCCAACTCACTGGTAGGCAGCTTGAGAAACAGAAAAGACCTTGACTTTGTGTAAGCGCTGCTCAGCAACAACTAAAACAATGGTGTGTTATCAGCTGTGTGTTCATTACAAATCCAAACCACAGCACAATGCAAGCTACTATGAAGAAAACTAAACTTATGCCAACCAGTCCTGGACACAAGTCCATGTGTCTTTTATGTTTGAGGCCACAGAACTCAATTCACTACTCCAAGCGGGGGCTCAGAAAAGCAGAGTAGAGAGGGAGGTTAATTTCCACCCCTAGAGAAACAGCATGCTTTTTTTTTTTTTTTTTTTTTTCTTCCCCTTTCTTTACACTACTGCCAGAAGTAATTATGAATATATTTTTTTCTTAGGAGTCCTTCCCTTTGAATGATTAGTCTGTCTGCAAGGTTTAAACTCACAGAAGAAAAAATAAATAAATAAATAAATAAATGAACAACATTTTACAAGTTCCCTAAAACTTTGTATATAGAACACATTTCTATGTTGTTGTCAGTAAGGTTCTCTAAAATATTTTAATTCAGAATTTGTTTCATAGGAGATGGTACAGTCTTGAACAAAAAATAAATATGTCTTTTTAATTTTTTTTTTACTTTCTGTGTGCTAAGAATATGTAAGATATAAGGACCTGTTTCAAAATTGTTCCAGACCATCCTTTTTTATTATAAGTTGTGTAATGCATTTTATATCCATAGATAATACTCTGCACAATCACTTGAATATGAACAATCTAATTCTCTGATCTTACCATTCCTTGTCTATGTTATATACTGCAACCGGTTGTGTAATAGCACCGTATGGGCTAGAACTGGGGAAAGGATAGTGTAGGCAGAGAGGACAAGTGAGGTTCCTTTGTCTCCTTCAATGTTTGAACCATTTTGTAGTATGGTCTCACTTCAAGAATATAAAGTTGTCAGACTAAGCTCTTTTTTTCATTATTTTGCTACATATACCAGGGTATACCTTGCACACTAACCACTAACCATCTAATTTGTAAATTACTTTTGTGTGTTGTTTCTAACCTTGCCCCAACCATATGCCCACAACTCCTGCATTAGCATACAGCCAGTCTCTTACCCAGTCTAGGGGATGTTCCATGTATCCTTACATTTCCATCAAAAACTTTTTTATTAGACAGTAATTTAAAAATATAGTGTCCAATTTATTTTTAATTTCAAGTTGCTTAAAAATAGATCTTTATTCGCTATGATGAAGTAACCCAGGTGTCATAAATTGAAAAGCTTGACATTCTGCAGAATATTAAGTATCTCATTATTCACCACCCTATGCATTACCTTTAGGAAACACACAGAGTATCATGAAGTCTTATATGTTCCTACGGAGAATCTTCAGCAAATTGCCATTGAAATGATAAGACAGTTTAGCAACACTAAGAAAGTCTTTAAAATGAGTTTTTTTTTTTTTTAAAAAAAAAAAAAAAAAAAAAAAAAAAAACAGTCAGGAAATATGTCAGGAATGGATTTTTTTCACCCTGCCTTAGAATGAGTCAGTGCATTTATATTAGAGATGTGACAATTTATTTCTATTACATACACTAACAATATCTGTATATTATGTGTGGATATACACAAACAAATACTAAAATTCAGAATAGTGGATCATTTATTTTTACAAGTGCCTAACCAAATACCAGTCTAACCAATGTCTCACACAACAACAACGACAACAAAACATTTAAACCAAAATGATGCAAACTTTGCAAACCACATCAAGGGTTTATTGCCACAAGAGGGAGTGAATCCCAAAGACTATGATTGTTCTTCAGTAGCCCAATTTCCAGGAAGTCAGCTGCAGGGACAAATAACCAAAATATTCAAGCCAGCCATATCATCATATATTATTAGATAAATGACCTCTGAAATAGTCTGGTCAGTGCCACCAAGTGCTTTTATATGGTCATCAATGCCTACAATTTCATTAGAAATTAGATCATAGTCCCCTTTACTCTGTTACTAGCTTCCTGTGTTTAAAGGTCTCTGAAAACTTACTACAAGGTCCAAAAATGATTCTCTACATTTTCAGCTCAGTGAATTATTCAGCCACTAAATCCAAAAAACAAGTGCACTGTCAGATTTGGAAAAGACCCTCTAAAGTGAGAAGCAGGTTACAGCTATTTAATTATCAGCTCCCTTGGTTGCCTAACTAATCTATGAAATCCAATTAAACACCAGTCTGCATATTTGATATTCATATTACAATGCTAAAACATTTGAACCAAATCTACTGAAACAATGAGGAATACCTGAGTCCTCTAGTGGTTTCCAGTAGAAAATCAGGAGACGTTAAATGGTTAAAATCTACAGTTAGTTATTTTGTTTTCCAGAATTGAACATTATTATCCTGTATTCTTAATTCCTCTACTACAGTCACAACCCTGTTCACTTTATTCCATCTGTAACAATAAGCAACCAAATGAGCAAACTAAAGAGTATGTTCAGATTTTAGGACTTTTTGAGTATGCTCTCAATTTTTGAGATTATGCTCAATAATATGTTCCCTTTTATTTTTTGTGCAACGTGTGTGTGTGCGTGTGTGCGTGTGTGTGTGTGCGTGTGTGTGTGTGTGTGTGTGTGTGTTTTGTGTGTGTGTTTTGTTTTGTTTTTCTTACCTTATACTAGTCACTTTTGTGCAGGGACAGATAGTGTAGTTATGAGGAAACTGAGAACTACATCTCTCCCCTCCTTACTTCTTTATCCTTTTCTCTCTTTTCCCTTGTTCTAGCCATTCTTATTTTACCTACATTCCTCTATTAAGAATTTTCCTAAGCATTTTCAGAAGCAACAGGAGTCAAGCCTGTTAGTCACACTAATTAATGACAGTACTTGTCAAGATCATTTCTCACAAAAAAAAAAAAAAAAAAAAAACCTTTGCACAAAACCTGGTGTTTGTTGGCAGAAAATGCCTATCTGTTGAAAGCAAATTTGTTTACAAGAAAGGTTAGTTTTGACAAATCTATCACTTTGGATTTTTTGATTGCAGAAGATATATTAGTGATTTCAAAACAAAACAAAACAAAACAAAAATATGTTTAAATATGTGTTTTCTAAGATGTAAACTAATTAATCTGATTCTTGTTTAATAAAATACTTAATCTGAAAAAAAAAAAAAAAAAAAAAAAAGTGTTCATTATATTGAAAGACCAAATGGCACTATTTGGTGTGGACAGTTGTTGAATACTTATTTCTTATTTGCTTAAATATTTAAAGATTTGAATCTTTGGCCTCATTTAGGATTAGAAATATATATATATATATATATATTTTTTCCAAAGTGGGATTCAATCCCACAATGGCATTTATAACAGCATTTTCTAAGGGCACAATAATAAAATAATGACTGTCATTCCTGAGAAGCAGACAGAGAGAAGGTAGAAATGGATGGCAGCTCCCCATAGATTCCACTGCTCTGTTATCCTTGCAGCTTTGGTACCTTAAATATATATCTCAGTTTACTGGGATACTGCTCACCATCAAAACATTCTCTAAGAAAAAAAGCAAATAAATATGACCTTGGTTATTCACAGAAATAACTTTTCACAGATTCTTTCTTGAAGCTAGATTTGTGCTCTGTTCCCCGCAGCTGCTGTCAGAAAGATGTTTTCGATTGTGATATTAAAATATAATTAATTTAATTTTAAGCTTTGAGGTTCTACTGTATAAAGTAATCACACCTCCAGGTGAACCGAATACAGTTTGTTGTTGTTGTTGTTTGTTTGTTTGGTGTTTTTTGGAAACACCCATTTGGCTATGGTGTTTATTTAGAAATTAATATAATAAAGCACTACACGAGTTAAATAACCAATGGAACTAAGTCATAGCCATTAGTCGGTTTAATTATTACTTTAAATCTGCATGTCCATATAATATGAAAAATATACGTGTTTAATCACAGTTCTGTTCCCCTGTTGCTTATATTTTAGCTCACCTGTTCTGATATTTTCCCTAATAGCCAAGTTTTCTGTTATAAGGCTATGAATTGTATGTCTTTGGTATGGAAACATATTTTTATTTGCAACTTTATAATACTCAGAAGAAATGTAATAGGACTGTTGAAAATCCCAGACAATAATTTTACTGTAGATAAATCTGCCTTTTTCTTGCCCTCTCTGCCCTACATAGAAAAAGGAAGGGGTGGGGGTGGGTGGAGAAAATAACCAAACTACAAGAACATAAATCAACATCAATAAAAACTGTTTCCTCTCTAAATATGTAAGTTTTCCCCATGATTTTAAGGAAAAAAAGAAAAAAAAAAGATAACCAAGGAAAAAAGAAAATGGATAAATCCATCATTTTTCTGCTTCTACTGTGATTATGTTCTTCTAAATTTTAACCTGATCTCAAAATGTTTGCAAAACCTTTATGACTGAACCTCCAGAGTAACAGACAGTCTTTTTTTTTTTTTTTTCCTTTTGTAATCTACTTAGTTACTGTAAATTACTGCTACTCCACAAAAACTCATCAATTTGAGATTATTTAGAGTTCTACCTGACAGATTGTTTTTGAAAGGTCTACCCTGATTTTTATTATGTGTCTTCTCACAGCTGTTGTCTGATAAATTGTTAAGAGAATCTTCTACCTTTTAATACGTGTTGATACATTATTTGCTGTCCATGGGGAACTCTCTATGGTAATTCTCCATATGCAGCTCTTATGCACAGAGCTTCTGTCAAAGATAAGTGCAGTGACTACACCACCAAAGGTGACTACACCAAATTAAGGTGTGCCCTAAAATGCTCTGACTTATTATTTATTTATTTATTTATTTATTTTTCCTGCCCTGTATCACACACAAAGACACACAGAATTTAAAATTTCTTGTAGTATAATTGATTCTGACATATTATATAAAGAGGTCAAAAATATATAATTAATTTCTTAAATAACTAAGACCCTATTCAGTAAACATACTCAGCTCCACTCAGGTATGGTTCAGTCCCAACTAGTAAACCGAGCAGTGCTGGAACTCCACCAGTTGTAGTGCACAAATCAGACTAGCCCTAGTCTACTTTGAAGAAACTCCACTACACAATTTCCAAGCAGGTTCAGCAGTCACCATGGAGCATACAGCGCTCCCACTAGTCATCTGGTGTGCAGCAACTCTTTTTTTTTTTTAATCTGAGAGTTTTTGAATTTTAGAATTAGTTTTTTTGTTGTTGTTTGTGTTTAAGTATTAGAATATTTTAATAGTTTGATACAAGTCAGCTTCATCAGACAGACAATATTTTTACATTTTTGTTACTATTTTAGACCTAGTCTAAAAGTTTAGATGAGAAAAGTGCTTCATTATTTTTAATTTATAGGGTTTTGATGATTGTTTATACAGTTCTAAAATAATAGATTTTATTTTAATGAAAGCTTTGTCTATGACCCATAATTACATTCAATTACAAACCACTGAAAAAAATAAATAATTAAAAACAAAAACAAAAAAACACATTTTAAACAATCTTCATAGTAATTCATAGCTAGGAATAAAAAGTAAATTATCCAGTGTTACAAATCAAGATTTTTATTTTTTATTTTATTTTATTTTATTTTATTTTATTTATTTTTAAAGACCATTCCATACAATTGCTTTAATTATACATATGTTTATGTATATGTATATGCACCACAATTGCTCTGAGTTTTGGATAATGCCCTAACAAAAATGTCTTTGTTTAATGTTAAATGGACCAACAAAGTGTCTGTTGTCCTTCTTAATCAGAGGCTGAGTTAACATCAAAAGTGACTCAGACAAAGATTGTAGTACAGAGTTGAGTTCTTCATTGCTATTAGAATTGTACAGCATAAATAAGGAAAATATGTTCTGACTTTTTTGTTGTTGTTGTTAAAAAAAAAGAAAAGTCATTTGATAATTTATAGTTCACATGATGTGGATATCTTCTGTCTCTGTATTTAAGAATAAATATATAAATATATGGATATATATAAGATAGACTGCAAAAGCTTTGGATACATTTGGAACATTCATTCTTATTATTGACCACTTAGGGCAGAAGAAAATTTGCACAAACTACCAGTTGACTTTAATAAGTGTACGTAAAATTTAAAGTTATATTAAGGTTATATGTATTATTCATTTAAATTAGCGGAAAAGCATCCTATTGATACGAGAGAGATTTTCAGAACTGAGTTTTGACATAACAGCAATGCATCATATTGTTATATTTGGGTAGACATGCATACTGTATATGTATACATATTTAAGTGTACACAAAACAAAATGCATGTAAGGAGATGATGTAGTAAAATATATTTGGGAACAACAAGTTATTGATTAATCTGTATCAATCACATTCCTAAATACACACATTTACAGAATAAGAAGAATTTATGGTCACTAAGTATGACATGCTTAACTCAGTTTTCAAGTGTGTCAGACATGAGAGGTATCTACTCTTAAGGTGGGAATGGAGAATTTCTTACATAGTCAGATAAGGTCTTCAAGAATTATTTGATTTTATGATTAAAAACAAAAAATAAATCTTAGATATTTAAACAAGCAAACAGCAAAACAAACAAAAAGACAACAATAACAAAAAACTGAAACCAAAGCCAAATCCTATAATCAATTTACCACCACAGATATTTACACAAAAAACTGGTAATCTTAAAAAATAAGTATGAAAATGAGTATTTTCTCTTCATAGACACAGGTACAACATACTGAATTACCTCATTGACTTACCTTTGATAAGCAAAGTAGTTAGGTTGTCTCACTATATATATATATATATACATATATATATATATATTGCATTTTGAATTGTACTTATACATGATTCTGATAAGCTCTTTCCAGTTTGTCAGGAACATATTTAAAATACAGCTTATCTCAAGCAGGTATCTATAAAACCTTCCTGACATTTGCAGAAGCATTTTTTTGTTGTTGTTGATGACATATTTTTATTTCCCATAACTGAAAAAGCAGTATACTACACTATAATGAGTACCATTTTCCAGCTTTTGAAAGGAGAGGGAAAATTCTAACTAGTGAAAAAATATTTCTTCCTTCTAATAAGAATGTTGAATGTCAACGGCAGAAACCTTTCAGAAAATGCCCACAGTAGAAATACCTTATTCCACTGTAGAGAAAGATTTCAAATTTTAATCAAACATCCCTTATTTTAGCCAGACACAACCTATTTTACCTTTTACTTGAAATCCAATGTTCAAGCCCTAGTTTTCAGGCAGCTCCCCATTTCTTTGTTGAGTGTTCTAATATTCCACTCCACTGAATAGTTGCAATCATCCATCACAAAAATAATAAAACAAAGACAGGGTAGAGTGCTAAAACATACAAGGCAATCAAGTTATGTGATGTAAGACATTTGCCACAAAAGGCAAGTGCACACAATGCATGTCAACACCATAAACATGTTCAGCATTATAACAGTTGTATTCAGATTCATGCCATCTCTGAGATTCAGACTCCTTTCAAAATAGTTTTATGTTTATCACTTAATTATCCTATTCATACATAACCCAGAGTTTATAACAAAAGCATGAGTCATTTTCATTTTATAACAAATGCACCATTGGCCCTCAGCTGCTGATCAAGACATCTGTCCATCAGTTTCTCCAGCACCCATCTTAAGCTTGATATCTGCTTGATCAAGGCCTCTGGTGTAGCCAGTACACTGGTCACCATCTGCCTGAGTAAGTCCTTGAATGCAACGATAAGTGTTTGAGCAAGGCAACAGACAAACCAAAAATGAGAAGTATGTGTTTGAGGGGGGGCACACCATAACAATAAGGAATCAAATAAATAAATAAATAAATAAAAATTATTTTGATTTATTTATTATTTTCAGATTGTAACATTCCAGCACTGCCTTCTAGAACACACAAAATTTTGTGTCACAAAGCACTCCCTGAACAAGCTTTCTAGCTCAGCACTAATGATTCCCATGAATTGTAAGTCCTAAGAAAAGTAATTCTTACAATTCACGCTTATTGGATTTGATATATCATAATCTATCACCCTTCAAAAAAAAAAAAAAAAGTGTAATGGGAGTGCTAACTTTAACTTTTAATCAGTTCCATTTCCTTCTTTCTCATAAACTCTCACCATTACTTATTTAAAATAAAATAACACTTATGAACAGAGATATATGACATTTTTTAGGAATTTGATTTCATTTTAGTTTTTCTAAATTCACTGTAGAGGTCTACGGAAAAGAAGAGACAATATGCGATAATAATATATTAATAATAATGATATAATAATATAATAATATATCAGTATTGCATTACATTATTAAATAATATATAATAATTATATTATTATATATGATATACTATATTATATGATTATATTATTGTATTATAAAATTATTATAATAAATATAAAATTATAATTGTGTATTTATTATATTATTATAAAATTATATTATGTGCTAATATGTTATTTTGTTGTATAATATATTAATATATTAATATTGTGTTGATAGTAGTATAATTTTATGGCTGGTCTTAATTATAATTAAATGGCTGATTTGTCCAGAAATTTTTACATGGCATTATGTTTTTAAAATGTAAATTATTTAAAAATATATATGACGGAGAATTGGTAGTCCAGATGTGAACTAGCTGGTTGTCATCAAACAGTATCAATAAGTGAAGGCATATAAGCAGGAGCCACTGACGTTTAGTAAGAGAATAATCGTGCTTAGTGGTTTTAGCCTCATCAGTAGAGCTGATAAAGACATAACAATGTTGTGTTGTTATAAATAGAAATTAGACAAACTTAAAAAGTAAAAATAAGACATTTAACTAAGACAGTAAATACAGGAGTATTCTTCTAGCAAAGCCATATCAACTGTGACTTGGAGCATTTAACATTTGTCTTTCTAAAACAAGCCCTGCTGTAATCCAGGTATCAGTTTGGCCAATGTAATAGTTCTCTAAGATTTTGGAATCTACATATTATACATAAATCCCAGGTTCATAATCTGTGAAGACAGAAATATGTTTTTCAGTGCCTTCAACAGACCAGCAATACAATTCTGCATAAAATCAATTATATTCATTCAGTGTTCGTAAAGAGCTATTTGCCTTCAAGAGTAAGAAAATCTGGGGATAGGTATGAAGTTTTGCCTTCAAGAGTAGGCAGGAATATTGCGGTCTTTGCTTCTGAAACATAGTACAAGAATCACATTGTACTCGGCTATTTTTCATCAGCAACTTTGATGGCCAATGACAGTCTATGACATTTACCGCTTTAGTCAACTGAGGACTGAAATACTTGGTTTAGCACAAGTTGTGTGGTTCCAAAGAGGAATATGTGGGCGAGACTTAATGACTTCTGGTATAACAAAGATCTATTATCTAAAAGATCTATCTGGTATACAGAAGGTCTATTGGCTTCCTATGGTCTCAGCAACTCTGAAGCATAAAACATGAACCTGTACCAAACAGCTTGTGTAGTTGCCCATATGAGCAAACTGATTTACAAGTTAATTACTAACATAGCTGGGCCTCCAGAGACTCACTACATAAAATCCTTGGCCCAACTGTAACCACTGGCAGACTACCTACTGAAATCTCTAAGTTCAATTTATCCTATAAATGCTAACCTCCTTGAGTGCTATTCAACCACGTGCTGACTACTGACAGTCCCAGCTACAGTCTCTTCCTTGCAGGAGCACTTTGGGATCAAGACTTCCACATAGCTCACAAGAGATGTCTGAGAGCTTTGTGAAAAATAAATAATAAATAAATGCTCATCTAAATCGAAATCACCAGCATTTATTTTTTGACTTCCAAAGAATAGATGGAGTAAAAATGAAAAGAAATTCCCTTGTGTCTTTTAATGACTTAACTGTGATAAAAAGCAGTTTTTGACAGTAAACACCGATTAGCAATCTGGGTGAAGGGGTAGGTGCTTTGAGGTTCAAAGAAAGCTCAGAGCTGAACAGCATCCCTATCACTCTCTGTCATCCCCCTCCACACAATATACACTTAGACATGCACACTGTTGTGGTTTGTTTGCTTGCTTGCTTGCTTGCTTGTTTGTTTTGTTTTAATTCTGTGTATTTTTCCTTCTGCAGTTGCTGAGACCTGAGTCTTCTGGATAATCTCTGCTTACTTTCACTAGGAACAAGCATCTGACAAGCAGCAACTTCTGGAAACACGTAAAGAATGAACCAGCTGAAGATGGCAACAAACCTCAGGTCAGATCTTCAGCCAAGGCAGAGTTACACAAATTAACACACTGCTTAAAAATCTGACTTCCAGTGCCTCCTTATGTTAAATCATTTAACACAATACAGAAAGAAATTTGGAGAAGCAAACCTTTTCAATGTACAAGTCATGTGCACAAAACATGTTTCCTAATAATTCCCAGGTGTGATTTATTCTAAGTAGTATCCATTCAGAGCTCTGCATTGCATGTACCCCAAATCAATTCACGAATACTTCTCATTCATGTACTTTGTACCACATTACTTCATTACAATCATATATCACTTCACCATATAAACCTACTGTACCATTCCTTTCGTAATTCAGCTCTCTGACTCAAAATAAAGTTCAGAGTAGAGAAAAAAATATCTTCACGGTGAATAAGAAAGGATTAAGAGAGAGAGAGATTGGAAGAATCAGTAAGGAAGTGCACCATATTTTTCATCTGGAACTATTTCACTAGGAATATTATACTGTCAGCTTTCTCCATCAATCCCAGAGAGCTGCAACTCTTGACACAAGGTGAGTGTAATCCAAATAACTTACTTTCAATTAATGGAGGCTGTAGAGGTCATTACCTTGAACTGAGAAGTGCAACAGAATAAGGTTTGAAGAAAGCTGTGCATTCCAGTCTTTAAGCTGGAAAGGTAAATCTTCCAGGTAACTAAGTGTTAAATAGTGCATAGAGTGGATCACGTGTGTTCTCTTTCAGCTTTATAGACAACAGGATTTGATGTAATTAAAAATATAAAATGAGATGTGTAAGGAAAACTATGGAGAATAGCCATGAAAATGATAATTTTAAAGTGCTTTTCAGAAGCCAATGTTTTTAAAACGTTAATATTTTGACCTCGGTGTAAACTCAAGGTCACTGCACTCACCTTGAGATGATCCGTATTTGCACTGGAGAGTTGAGGAGATCCAAACCTGGAACCAGGGATCACCACAGAAGCCCCTCCAGATGCAATCACAGGATGATTTATCTCATTACATTTTCATCATGTGAAATATATCATCTGCTCTATAAGAGCCTCATATGAGTTCATTGGTGTCTCTCCTTACCTTCATTGAGGAATGGTTACTACCATTCCTCAGTTGTCTTCTGACTGCGCCCTCCTTCCTTAACACCTACACACACTCACACACACCTGAAAGAGGAAATCCTGCCTGAATACTTCAGTCCTATTTCAGCTCAGCAAAGGAGTGAGTGGAACTGAAAGTATTATTTCACAAGATGAAGAAAATCAGATTAATATTTTACAGAAGTTATCTTTGCGTTTGTTCCAAGTTTAAATTAAAAGTTTAGGCACCAGTTGTGACTTTCAAGATACTGAGAATCTAGAGGAGCCTTCCCATAGAAATGACACTAAGCAACTAAGGTTTGGTTGTGTACACATATCCAGTTATTGCAATTTGGGATATCTGCATGCGGACACATAATTTAGAAGGTTTAATTTTGAATTAATTTTTATCTTTCTAGACATCTAGAAGTGTGACAGGTGTTTATTGTAGACAGTTTGGTCATTATTCAGTTGTCTGTGATGACCACAGACAGATATCTAATGTCATTTTAGATTTTTCAAAGTGTCTGAGACATCTGCACAGAAATATCAGATATGGCATAAACCTGTGGGAGACAAGAGACCTTCTGGAAGTGTAGCTGCAGGCATCCTAAATGGCACTTGGTGTCCATGTATGGGCAACTGGACAACCTCCAACTCAGCTGGTCCCCTGAGTCTCTCTCTGATAATAAAATTGATGACTGAGGATCAGCTTTACCTCAGGATGTAAGGTATTTAATATCTGTGTCAGTCACTTAATCTGATTTAGCTGGTTTAATACTTCTCACAAGCCTTTGAATTATACTAGGCCTGAACTCTATGAATAATGTCACTGCTCATAACAAAAAAAAAAAAAAAAAAAAAAAAAAAGATTCAGACCCAAATGTTTACGGCATTTTCATGTGTCCAGTTGAACTCTAAGGGTAGGCAAACTTCAGGTTTTGATTTTAGTTTACTGCCAGTTTGATATCTTTTGTCCTGAAAATAACTGTAGGTGGGTGGAGGTGTTTGCAGAGCGAGGCATGAACAAAAGGAGAATAACAAGGCAAACACAGGGCATGTCTGCACTGGGTTCTGTACTAATGACATCGCACCCGCTGGCAATCTTTGAGCTATTCTCTGCTGGGCGGATGTACCAGGTTGCCCAAAGACAGCACAGAGGTCATTGCACAACACTCCACCATGTGAGGTAGACATGCCTCTTCAGGGTAAATTCTGAGCGGCTATAAATAGCTTTTGTGTATGGATGATGAAATTTGTATACAAGCCATTCAGTGCTCTACATGTAAAGCATTAAAACAAAGGAAAGCTAGGATGCATTCTCTGCTTTTTGCTCTTTTTTTCTGTGTTGTAAGGTGAAGATAAAGGCATATATACTCAAAACAACTCAAGAAGAGTTAAAAGCAGAAATGCACATATTAATCTAGAAGTCCTTCCTTGCCGATCAACTTTAGATTTGGAAATCTGGGAGCTTTATGGCTCATTACCTTGTCTTATATCATGTAATTTCTCTGTTGCTGTTTTGAATTTTATACGCATTGTTTAAAGAAATATCTTCCATTGTGGTTTATTAAATGCATTAAACACATGCCTGTGTAGATATATACATACTTTCTATGTGTGAGACAGAATTTTTAGATTTGAAAACTGAATATTAGGCAACTACATAAAAAGAAATGGCCTATTTAAAAGACACTAACTAACATAAAATTATTATATAGTAGATGGAAGATTAATTTATATTTGATACATTTGTCTTCGAGTGTTATTTAACTTTTAACAGATTCATAACACACACATACATTTCAAATCTATGGAAACATGTTCATTTAAAATCAGCGTTTACCATCAGAATGTATCTTATGAAAGAAATCTGCTTCTATTAGGTGTTAAGATGCACATTTTTTGCCACACGTGGTAATAATTGATTTAGACAAGTCAGCAAGACAACTCTTGCTACAAAATAGTTACTAGTTACTTTTTGTGAGAGTAGGGGAGAAGAGATGTTCCCTGGGAAATAAACCTTAAAAAAAAAAAATAAAAAAAAAATGCTCCATATAAATGAAACATTTTGGTAAAAGAAAGAATATTTATGTGAATTTGTGTGAATGACCTTTAATTTTTGGCTTTTATACTAGGAGATATAGTTTCCTAAATGTAGCATGAAAATGTTTTAAGACTCCAAAAAGAGAAATATTAAGTTTTCATTTAATAATATTTGTAACCATCGGCACATGAGCAGCATGTACTATGAATGAATTTCAGAAGTGGAAAAAAAAAAAAAAAAAAAAAAAAAGGTGTTTCTCTAATATGTACCAAGAGAACTGAGTAAAATGACTATTATAAAGTATTAGTAAATCAGGGCAACATCAAATTAGGCATTTGAGTTTAATTAAGTGTGTTGGTTTCACCCTGATAGACAGATAAATTCCAACACAGTTGCTCTCTAACTTCTCCTCTCATGTGGGGAAGAAAGTATGATGGAAAAGACTCATGGCTTGAGATAAAAATAGTTTAAATAATAAAGGAAGAATAAAGAGAAAAACAAAACACAAACAAGCCACCACCACCACCAATAATTAAAAAAAAATAAAATATAAAAATAAAAAATAAAAACAGAAACAAAGGCTGCTCAAAATCAAAGACAGAGAGAAAGCAATTATTCTCTACTTCCCCTCAATGAGAGGAAGCAGGGTCTCACTCAATACATGTAGTAGTTGTTCAGGTGTTCAGGAGGACACACATTTTCCAAACAAGAGCCCCACCTCTCCTTCCCCTTTTCCATCTTTTATTGCTGAGTGTGAACTCACAGGTTATGGGATATCCCTCTCTCAAGTTAGGTGAGCTGCCCTGGTTGTGCCCCTCCCCACCTCTTGGCCACCCCCAGCCCACTGGTTCTGAGGGGGTTGGAGAGAATCTTGGTGCTGTGCCAGCACTGCTCAGCAATAGACAAAATATTGGTGTGATATCAGGGCTGTTCTACTTACAAGTGTAGAGCACAGCACGGTATGGACTGCTGCGGGGAAACTTAACTCCATCCCAGCCAGACCAGTACATTAAGAAAGGGATTGTTTCATCCTATTTCCTTCTTTTTGTCATTTTTTTTTTTTCACTCATCTTTTGAAGCAGTTCCTAAAAGTAGCCTTCTGACCATCACTCTTAGTATGTGAAACAAAGTACTGATGAACATGTCTTTCATAATGTGCTGAAGTTCCTTTGACTTCAGCTATTAAGAGCAAAAAATAAATAAATAAAATATGTTGAATCTGAAATATGGCTTTAGGATTTGCTGAACTCAGGTTTAACCAGAATTTTGTATTTTATCTTACTTCTTTGGCCAAATATATATTTGCTACATGTACAGACTGTGGTTCAGTAGGATTCTCACATCATTTAATTTTGTAGAAGGTCTCTTAATTTATTTATAAATTTACCTTTACAGAGTATCTTCCACTAATAAAGCTATGTTCTTACCCATCAGAACAAAATGCAGTAATTTACCTTCAAAAAATATATGACTTTAATTTTTGGTCTGCAACCTTGAAATATGCTTTTATGTTTAGTAATTTTCAGTCTTATTCTACCTATAAAAGACTATAAATTATTTTTAATCAATTTTGGGGTGCACACACTTTTTTTTTTTTTTTAATTAAAAATCAGGCATTTATATTCTTTTAAGACAGAAAATACACGCAGGCTAAAGTTCTACTCATTGTCATAACCAATTTTGCAAATTGATATGACCTTTCTCTTCAATGTTATGTATGTGGTTTAATAGTAATAAATCCCAGCTACATTGCATTAGAGAAGCCTGAAGAATTAACCTTATCTCAGTTCAGGTTTCCCTGGTGATACCAAAAACTAAACATTATTAGAGTATGTAAATTACCTAATCTTATGTGTTCTGATTATCTAAATTACAGCAATATTATCTCTTTAATACTTGTGCACTCCAAAAATCCAAAGGAATGCATGCTTTGGTGTTAATCCACTCTGTTTACATGTTTATTTATCAAGAGTCATGAAGTTTCTATGTATTTTTTATAAAATCGCACTAAGTTAAGATTCAAAACCTGGCTTCTATTTCGAAGTTATGCACATAGTAATTTAACAACACTGGGCAAGTCATTTCACTGCCCTATCCCATTTTCCCAATCTGTGAAAAATAAAATAATTAAATACATTTTAAAACATCCTAAATATGGCTCATGAATAATATTAAGTAGTAAATATTAGCTTTAATTATTATAGTAAGTCTTAATACCTTCCAGACCTTTCGTTCGTATTCGTCATTTTTTCTTTTCAAATTCATTTATATCAGCATTTTAATTTTTTCATTCTCACTCAGTTATATCAGTATTTTTATAATAGTCTCCAGGTATTCTAATCTGCAGCCCTCATATACTAATATGAATGAGGTATTTACAAACAGGAAAAGCAGCACAGAATTTGAATAACTTGAAAAATCACACAGACACAAATGAGACATTTTTTTTTCCCCATTTTAAAGAATAAAATCTGAGGCCACATGAATTAAATGATTTGCTCAATATCCTTTTTTCTTCTCCAACTCCCATCCCCACACCGCCACCCCTCCCCCCCCCCCAAAAAAAAAAGTGAAAAAAGAGATGTTCTCATTTCTGTAATTCTTTCTTAAAATACAGAGCAAGCCAATTCCTCTTTTTAAAAGGCACTGATTATTTACTGTCAAATCCACATCAGATATCTAATATAAACATTTATTTTATTTTTTATTTTTTTAATATCACACTGAAAACACAAAGTAAGAAACTGCAGTTACTGATGAATAGGCAATGCAATAATGCTATGAAATCTCCTATTCAGTAAAAGATTTATACTAATTAGTCTGGCTAGTCAGTTATTACTTAGTTATTACTGATTAGATTTATACTGATTACTCTGACAGAGATGCTGAATGGATATCATATATAGTAGAAAAGGAAGAAAGGATGACAGAAGAACATAGTAGAAACCTGAAGGAGAATTCATTATGTCCTTGTTGAAAACTTTCCACTCTCTCACTGCTTTCATTCTGTCTAAATATTGTTAACAAATTAATTTGGATCAGGAAATATTCCTTGGGTTTGGAATCATACTAATGTCTGTTCATTTGCCCTGTTACTTTTCTGAAGTGATCCCTACCTTGTTTTTGTCCTGGGACAACAAGATCTCTGAAACTATTTCCAGGCATGTTTCAGAAATTAGCCTGCCAACAGGCAGTCTGCATGCAGACACTCTATTTTCAGATGAGAATACAGTCAGGCTGTGCCAGTGGATTTCAGGGCTTAAACAAAAATAAATAAAAAATTAAAAGCAATAAACAAACAAGTAAACATTTTCTTGCTATTTTCCTTACTAATAAAACTATTACCACTGTGGCTGTATTACATGAGCCCTCACACATTAAGAAATGAAACCTATTTAAGAGTCTGTTAAGGATGACTCCTTCTCTACTGTATTTCTGATTTAAGGATTTTCACTTTCTGTGAAAACTATTTTTGTAGTTCTTATTTCTTTTCCCTCATGCATCACTATTTTACTTGCACAGAGCAACAACTTTAGATTTTTGTTGTTGTTGTTGTTGTTATTTTTGTTATTTTTTACTTTCTTATAATATCTGTCATTTTAATTCCTATGTCTAGCTTTCTTGATGTTACATTGTGCTTTGGACATTGTAATCATATATCTACAATATTACATACACCTCAGTTATCCCTCTGTCCCTGGCAATGAAAAGGTGCTAAAATGATTTGTTTATTTATGTATTTATTTTGAAGTATAAAATTTAAGGAAAATGCAGTAAGAGTTTAGATTAAGGAAGAAAAGTAATCTGATGTCTGAACGCTAGTGTGGAAAAACAGTATTTGACGTTTCCTATTGTTTCCTATTAAGTACATAGTTCTTATATTGCTTCTCCTGATGTCTTTCCTAGAAATGTTTTGATTTTGTTGACTTTCTCCACCTCTGGATATGAGTTTGTATTGTAATAAGACAATATTTTAGGTACTGTTCTTAGGTTGACCTCATCTTGACTGAAATGTGTAGTGGGTTTATGTGGCAAGGTTTTGGTAGCAGGGGCCATAGCGGTGGCTTCTGTGAGAAGAATCCAGAAGCTGCTCCATGTTAGTTAAGGGCCCTGCTGCTGGCCAGAGCCAAACCAATGTTGATTGTGCTTCTGTGAGAGCACATTCAAGAAAGGGAGGGAAAAAAAAAAAAAATAAAAAAATAAAAAAAAAAACTGCTGCTGAACAGCAGTCTGGAGAGAGGAGTGAGTGAAACAGCCTTGCAGGCACCAAGACCAATGAAGAAGGGGGAGAGGTGCTCCAGGTGCCAAAGGAGAAGTCCCCTGCGGCCTGTGGTGAGGACCATGGTGAAGCAAGATGTCCCCCTGCAGCTCATGGTGTACCACGGTGGAGCAGGGTTCCACGCTGCAGTCCGTGGAGGACACCACGGTAGAGCAGGCGGACCTGCACTGACGGAGATTGCAGCCTGTGCTGGACCCCTGCTGGAGCAGATTCTGGGCTGGACCTGTAGCCCATGGAGAGGAGCCCACGGAGAAGCAGGTGACCTGGCAGGAGCTGCTGCCCATGGGAGACCCAGGTTAGAGCAGTGTGCTCATAATGGATGGACCTGGTGGTACAGACCCATATCTGGAGAAGTTATTGAAGAGCTGCTGCCTGTGGGAAGCCCACGCAGGATCAGTTCGGGAAGGACGGCATCCTGTGGGAGGGACCCTACATTGGAGCAGGGGCAGAGAGTGACCATGAAGGAGCAGTGGAGACAAAGTGCTATAGTCTGACCTCATCCCCCATTCCCCTGTTCCCTTGCACCACTCGGGGGGAGGAGGTGGAAGAGGGTGGATGGGGGGAAGGCTTTTTTGATTTATTTCCTTTGTTTCTCACTTTTCTAGCTTGTTAGTAATAGGTAATAAATTTTATTATCTTCCTACTCTGCATCTGCTTTTCCCATTGTGATAATTGTTGAGCGATCTCCCTGTCCTTATCTCAACCCTTGAGCCCTTTGTGTTGTATTTTCTCCCCCTTTCACTTTGAGGAGAGGGAGTGAGAGAGTGGTTGTGATGGAGCTCAGCCACCCACCTGAGTAAAACCACTGCAAAAGGAAATAGCAAGAACCATAAGAATCAGAATGAATGATCAATGTGAGTTCACAATAAATCTTTTTCAATGCAATATCAGTGAACACTTTTAACTAAGGAATGAAGATAAGGTTTCTACATCGGGTGAATTTCATATGGTGTCTGTATATATTTAACAGTTGAGTACTATGGAGCAGAGCTAAATGAAAAGGAAGAGAGAATCTTAGACCAAGCAGTCTCTTTTGAGGTCTAACAACAATCAGCTCTCCTGGTTCCTATGACATTTTCATATGTTCCCTGGTTCAAACCTAGGACTGTTCTCCTGTTAAGTCAAGACTCTTTAGTCTAGTCATTCCATGGCCTCTACCAATGGCAATAAATAAATAGAATTACTAGTATTGTGTAATGTCATGAATTCAGTTCACTATCCATATGGAAAAGAAAAAGTTAAAAATCCAGTAGTTCCACATTAAATGGCCCAAGATATTAGTTTAAAGACTTATTTCCTTTACTGGGACTTGGTGATTCCTTTATACTTAATATACAATAATAAAAGCCTGCAACTGGTGTCAAATTCTATTCTCTTTTCTGCATGCTTGAGCTTCATTATTTCTCCTGCTGAAAAGAAGATATCTTTGGTATCTTTTGGTACCTTTACATTCTCAAGCTTCTTAGTTTTTAATCTCATCTGGAAAAAGTACTTTATTCTAAATTAATAATGACAAGGATCCTGAGGGTTTAACTGAAAGATTATAGAGAAAAATAGGGAAGGGCAAGGAAGGGCAAGGAAGGGCAGGGCAGGGCAGAGCAGGGAAAGGAAGGGAAGGGTAGGGAAGGGAATGGAAGGGAAGGGAAGGGAAGGGAAGGGAAGGGAAGGGAAGGGAAGGGAAGGGAAGGGAAGGGAAGGGAAGGGAAGAAAAGAAAAGAAAAGAAAAGAAAAGAAAAGAAAAGAAAAGAAAAGAAAAGAAAAGAAAAGAAAAGAAAAGAAAAGGAAAGGAAAGGAAAGGAAAGGAAAGGAAAGGAAAGGAAAGGAAAGGAAAGGAAAGGA
>NC_048895.1:78711737-78729928 GCF_011077185.1 Oxyura jamaicensis | reverse complement strand
GTGCTCTGTCACCCTCACAGTAAAGTGCCTTCTCATATTCAGATAGAACTTCCTGTGTTTCAGTTTGTTTCTGTTGCCTCTTGTCCTATTGCTGGGCAAAACTGAAAAGAATCTGTTTCCATCCTCTTGACAAACTTCCCTCAGATATCTATACACATTGATGAGATCTCCCCTCAGTCTACTCTTTTCCTGGATAAACAGGCCCAGTTCTCTCAGCCTGTCCTCGTATGATAAACATTCCAGTCCTCTAATCGTCTTAGTAGCTGTCACTAACAGTGGTGTTTATGAAAAATATTACCATACATTAATACCTGAAGAAAAAAGGCACCAAAAAAAAATCAAGAATTTTCGTTGAGAAATTACTCTATGAAAGAGACTATTTGTGTGGCAGATTTCCAGTGGCTTTCAAAAATCAATAGGCCTGTATTTAGTGAAAAAATGATACAGTCCGCTCCTTTCTACTTAGCATTCCCTTACCTTTTAATCTTTTTTTTTTTTTTCTTTTTTTACTTCTTCATAAACTTCTTCACTTCTTCATTTAACTTCATCATAAACTTTTCACTTCTTCATTTCTTTCTATACATTTCTTAAATGTATAATTAGATATTTCTCCTTTTAAACAGTATCTGAAGACAAAGCTTATATATGCATACATGTATACATAAATGCACATATGCATCTGTACACTTCTGTACTAATACTTGCTTACATATACATACAATGCAAGGCAAGGAGAGGAACTGAGGTCAAGCTCTTTACCCCAAGCCAAAGATGTTCCTTCTAATTTGAATTAATCAAGACAAGTTACTACACTTACAAGTAGATAAACAGAGTAAGTCAAAAAAATAAAGCTGAATAAAAAGCTTGATTAATCTTTTTGAAATGCTAATAATGTTGGAAATGAATTGCATTTATTGCATTGCTGAACTAAATACAAAGGATCTGCTTTGGTGGTTAAAATTAGTTTCTTAAGGGAAAAAAAAAAAAAAAAAAAAAAAAAAAGCAACAACAACAAAAAACAACATCCCATTTACTTCTGAAGTTGAGAGAAGTGACAAGTTATGCAATTGTTTTAAAGAGAAATGCTTCTGCCTAGAGAGGGTAGTAGAATGTACCCATCCGCTCTCATAATTATACAATTGCATAATACATTTGTTATTTAATTGAGAATACTCGATACATTGTATTAAAAACACAAAGCATCATGTCAAAAAGATATTTTGGAACATAATTATAACTTTACTGACATTTGGATTTTTTTATATGTAAAATTCAAGCTGATGCAGAACACCTACACACATCTTTTTAAAAACATATTTTAAGTGTTAAAAAGAGGGTTGTGTAGTTCTTTGTTCCAATGTTAGTTTCATCCTAATTTATTTACAAATTTCTTGTTCTAGTTTCCTTTTCAACCCTATACACAGGAGGAAATTCACTTAATAAGTGAAAATTTTTTGCTAAATATTTACGTTATGATCTGGTAGCATTAACAGGCACATGATACAACCTATATGACTCTCCAGTCTAAAGCAGTCCAACGTTGTTGATATAGCCTTAGACAAAACTGAGATGAGGGAAGGAAGAGAGGTTCATAAGGTAATCAACATGACTATGCCAGGTGAAACACTGTGATATGGAAGACTATGCCTGTGTGTCTGGGCAAGGTCAAATGAGAGGAAGGCCAGGTGAGAGGGAGTGAATCTTCCATAACTCCACTTGCTCAGCCCATTCCCTGCATGAGGAAATTTACTCCCTCCTTTCTTTCTATTTATGGTTTATATTATGGCATTGCATGTAATTAACATAAATCAGTTTAAAACTTATTTATTTCAATCTTTTTTTTTTAAAGCCTAATTCTTATCAGAATAAATTCTTATTCTGGTTTAGGTTGAGGAATACATGGAACCTACACAAGTCTTACACTGAACATCTACCCTTGCTGAAAGGTTATGTGTAGACACCACCTTCTTTCTTGCTGAAAGTGGTTAAGATAAATTACAGGACCCAAAAATGGTAATCAATTGTCTGCCCATTATTACTTTTTCATAGAAGCAATAGATCACAGGTGTCTAATTCTGTTTGCATGAGGCATTCAAATTATTTAGTGAGGCTGAGGCCATACTGAATACCATGACTACCATGATATAATTAATAATCATTCACGCTGTGGTTGAGAATGACAGAATTGCCAAGAAAAGTATTTAAGTAAATAGCATTATTTGTTGGCCTGTAAGGTAATCAGAAAACTTCTCAGGATTTAAAGTAATCCATTAATGTAAGTCATTACTTAACTGTTATTTGACTCCATGTAACCATCACTTAATTTCAGAGCAACGTTTAAAGGGCGGGGAGTGCTGTGCTGCCTTAGTGCCAGATGTCAGACTTTGTATATTTTAATCAGTACCTTTTTACACAACAGCACCTGTCACAACAAACAGTCTCAGTCAACTATATGCATAACCACCTTTTAGAAACCGCAAATCACAAATCACATCTCATTTCTACCTTCACATATCAGTAATACATCCATATATTCACATATCCATCCATCCATATATGTGCTTCTGCATGTGTATTTTTGAATATCTTCTGCATAATAATAAGATATCTGCACAATGGAGAAGGTTTATCTTAAGGAAGATTCCAAATAAAGGGAGGAAAGGGAAAAAGATCAGAAAAGGAAAAAGAAGTTAAAGTGTATAGTGGAAAGAAGTGAAAAGTGATGAGAATAAGAAAGGTTGAAGAGGTAAGTCACAGTAAGCATATTAGGTTCTCATCAATCCTAAAGCCAGCCTTACATGTCAATCAAACTAGATAACTGAAGGAATCACTTCATATTGGTAGCTTTTATTCATTCAAAGCCTGTTCAGAATCTTGGACTCAGTAAAACACCTGTCTTGCATCCACATTATTGTTCATAAGTAGCATTTTGTTGGAAATCAGCAATGGTTTACAAAAGGCTTTATGTTTTTTCTTAGAGTTTTCTTAAGATCCTTTGCATTCTTTCTTTCAACAGGCTCCAATATGGAGAGCTAGTAAAGAAGGATTATCATAGTTTAACAAAGTGAAAAACTAATTGAATCATTAACTGGCCATTCAGATTCAAATATCCTTCTCTCATTTGCACCCTTGTTTGTACTTCTGCTTTACTCCTGCACTTCTCACTTTAGTTTGCATTGTTTGTAAAACTCCTTAAAATTTAGCTCTACCCTAAAGAGGTCATGTGAAAATGCACATCAAAATGCCAGTGAAAGTCAAGCCTTTCTATATCATTACCTATACTTTTATTCTCCCATTAAGACTTATGCTATTAGTGACTGAAAACACACAACAAAGTGTTTGAGATATTACACATCTATTAATGTATACAACTTTTTCTTTTGTAAAATTTTCCACTTCCCATGAATAATGTACCCATGAATAATGGTTGAGTGAAATGTATGATTAAACATAGTATTCATATTCAAGTGGTTATGAACTTCAAAATAAAAATGATCGTTTTCAGTACAAATTAAGTTCTTGTTTATCAGCTACCATGGTTGTTGCAGTGATAAACTGCAAAACAGTTTTTTTCTTTTAATTCTCAATCATCACTTAACAACAACATTAAAAATAAGAATATATTGCATATACAGTTAAGGGATCTTACTGATAGAGGTCTAACTTGTTTTTGCAAGAACTTGCCCGCATATAAACATCCAAATGCATGTTTTGTTTTTGTTCTTTTTTGTTTGTTTGTTTGTTTGTTTGTTTTTCAATTTTCAGTTCTCTTAAATCTTACTACCTGCACTCATCTTTTGCAGTACTGGGTCTGGCTGGGACGTTAACTTTTCCTGCAGCAGCCAATATAGTGCTGTGCTCTGCACTTGTAGCTAGAACAGCAGTGGTATCACACCAGTGTTGTGTCTGCTGCTGGGAATTGCTGGCACAGCATCAGGACTCTCTCTAACCCTCCTAGGGGGTGGGCCAAAAAGTGAGAAAGAAACATCACCAGGACAGCTGAACTAAACCAACCAAAGGGATATTCCATACCAGATGATGGCACACTCATCAATTAAAGGTGCAAAAAGGAAGAAGAGGGGAGGGGTGGGCTCTCCTTGTGAAAACGTCTGTCCTCCTCCTGAACACTGGCTATGTGTGTTGAGGCCCCGCTTCAAGGACATGGTCAAGCATCGCTCATTTGTGGGAAGTAGAGAGTAATTTCTTTCCTCTGCACTTCCACATAGCCTTTACTTCTTTGTTGTTGTTGTTGTTGCTGCTGTTGTTTGCTTGTTTTTCCCTTTCCCCCTCCCTTTTCCCCTTTCCCTTTTTTCCCTTTAGTTAAATTGTTTAATTAATAATAATATTTCCTTAATATTTTTTCTCTTTAATTAAATTATCCTTATCTCAATCTGTGAGTTGTTCTTTCCTTTACTTCTTCCCCTCCTTATCTAAGGAGGGGGAGTGAGAGAGAAGTTGTGTTGTTCAGCTGCCTAGCACGGTAAAACCACCACAGTCTAAAACTCAGCAATATTAGTCAACACAAGCATTAAATGTTAGATCTCTGATCCTCATGTTTGAGATGCAAACTTAGCTTTTTTAGTGTAAACTTTACTCATTCTGGTCAAGTGATATTTTGGACTTGAAAGTGAAAATAAACTTGTTTATTCAATGTGACTGGCTAGATAAGTCAAGAGATGGTCAAATTTCAAAGCCACCATTAATTGCACTATTATGAAATACAATAATGCACTTATGAGCCAAAGAATGTGTCATTTTAGGGCTCACAGCAAATGTCTGTGTAAAGTGAATATGTATGTGAGTACACAGCCAACTGCAGAAACAAAAGGTGCATTTCCTCTCAGAAATGCAGTTATCTTCTTCAAGATATCAGCATTACCACATGCTGATTTTATCTTTGTAATTGCCAATATACCAAATGTATTTCTATATCTTTCTAATTTTGCTTTCTTATCTTGCTGTGTTATTTCTACATGAAAGAGACAGAAACTATAGACATGAGATCGATGCAGCACAGCATACCCATTCACATATAGGTGTGGATATTTCAATTCAGTTAATTAATATTTAATATCTTTTGTAACCTTTCTGCTAAATCAAAGACAGGATATAAACATAAAGGTTAAAATGCACTATATACTCATCCTTCAGTTAGAAAAACAAACAAAAATAGAACAAGTGTATTTATGTAAACTTTCAGACTTTTGGTATTAATACAACTGTCTGAAAAAATGGCCATTAATTGCTAAAATAAGACAATAAATTAACTAAGTTATTAAAAAATATGACAAGAGAGCTGTGAAGAGTGAAAAGCATACATCCACAGCACCAACTTGAGACTTCTGCAGCCACCTGAAAATTCAGTACTCCTCTGATCAAACTACCAGCCTCTCTTTAACCGTCCTTGCCGATATATCTAAGAGGTGAGCAACTTCACAGTTTCCACCTCCTCTGATGGCTGCCTGCTGTTCCCACCTACCATAGCCTCCTCCACCACCACTGATCATTATCAGTCCTCCATGTATTACTATTTTCTACTACAAGCATCAATAAAGAAGGGAAGATATGGTATTTTGCCCAAATTAATTTACATTAAAGATGAAAGGCAGTTCATCCACTTTCTCATGAGTGGCAATTTCCCCTTAACTTAGAGTAGGCCAGTATTTAGCATAACAAGAATCACTCATGCAGATGAACACCACTCATTTGACTTCTCTGTACACTTGCCCAGCACTGTGACATGACTGAGGGAACACACACCTCACTCATGATCTGAGCGGGCTTACTGCCAACCTCAAGGCTAGGCTGGAACAGTTTTATTGAGTCTATAAATTCCCGAATTGTTCCTGATGGGGCAGTTAAAAACAGCTCTCTGGCTTCCCATTGCCTCCTGTCTTCCTCGCTCGTGGGACCTGTATCGCTCATGGGCAACTTGCACATGTGCACGCATACACGTACACACACACAAACATATTTGCCACATGGACTTCAGAGGCTTGCCAACAATAGGCTGGCTTGCTTGTTGTTGGCTTTGCAGTACAGGCAGGATTATTATAAAAGCTACGTGAAAAGCCCATTCTCCGGTAAGAATTTGCTCCTCAGAATACACACTGTATTCATGGAGGATCTGTCATATTGCACATATTTTCCTGTTCTCTGTAGTGACATAATAATATATAATATAGCATGGATTTTTGATGATCAATATGTTACAGGCAGGTAACAGCAAAGTCTAGAAAATCTATATCTATTCTTCTATCCAGCCATCTATCTATCCACCTTTGCCAGCCAAACTTCAGTTTCTAGAGAACAAAAGATCAGGTATAATGTCACTAATTTTGACTTACAGTGACGATTTTCACTATTTTTCATTTAATAAACTTAAAGTTGAGCTCATGATCTATTAAATACATCATAATAGATGAGAAGTAAAAAGTCAGTTTTTATTTCATGGGCTAATGAATATGATGTGAATGACAGTTATTAGGGTCCCATTAAATAATTATCCGAGATTCTGAAACTCCTTATAGAATTCATCAGTATCAGAAGTAGGCAGCTATTTTAACATGAAGAAAATGGTCTTTTCCCAGCAAACTATTAATTCTAAAATAAAACAAAAAATTTTGAAGGCTGTAACAACTTATTCATAAGGCTGTTTAAAAGTTAACTTCCCTTCTTTGTCACTTGATAACCTACAAGGTATAAATTTGCCGTGTGCTCTTATAAGTAATTAAGATGCAGTCTCACTGGAATTTGCATACTGTTGTTTAATCTCCATATAGCACTTGCAGCAGGACTAGAAGTTTTAAAGGGGAAATAACTTGTATCTTATTTTAAGGCTGACAGCAGAGAAGGTGAGAATTAATTTTGGGTCAATGTTAGTCGCTACATAGAAATTTTAAGTTACCCATCCTTTCCATGCTTCAAAGGTGTTTTCAGGGCAATATACAATTCTGTCTGGGTTTGATTGTCACTCACCTTGCTTGAGGCAAGGTAAGATCAGAGAATATGGAAAGTGACAGAGAGTAACAGTACAACTTATCTGAGTTTCTCTTCATTGCAACAACTTCCACATTTCCAGTTAAAAACATAATAAGTAAAAGTGAACATTTAAATGAAGAAATAAAAAAAAATCCAAGGAAATCTTTTTATTCCAGTATGTCCCTAAGTCAAAACCTCCTTTTACATTACAGACAAGTTTAAAGGAGTAATAAATAAATAAATAAATAAATAAATAAAAATTCATCTTAATGGGGCAAAATGGGTTTAACCAACATGATTTTTTTTTCTTTACCTTTCATCTTTCAGTTTTCCATCATAATAGAAAAAAATTGAAATTTCTTTGTGTCATCTGAGTAGATATCAGCTGCACATACTGAAGTAAAAGAATTTCAAAGGTTTTATATGCATGCTAAATTTTCCTTTTTCCTATAAAGGAAAAAAAAAAAAAAAAAAAAAAACTTTAAAAGACGGGAAAATTATTTTAAAAGTATCTTTCTGTGATAAGATGAGTAGCTAGGTAGATGAAGGGAGAGAGGTAAATGTGACCTACCTTGACTTCAGTAAAGCTTTTGACACTGTCTCCCATAACATCCTCATAGACAAGCTCAGGAAGTGCAGCCTAGAGGAGTGGACAGTGAGGTGGATTGGCAACTGGCTGGATGCAGAACTCAGAGGGTTGTGATCAGTGGTGCAGAATCTAGTGGGAGGCTAGCAGTGTCCCCCCCAGCTCAGTACTGGGTTCAGTGTTATTCATCAATGATCTGTACGATGGAACAGAATGCACCTCAGCAAGTTTGATGATGACACAAAGCTGGGAGGAGGAGGAGTGGCTGATACCCCAGAGGGCTGTGCTTCCATTCAAAGGGTCCTTGACAGGCTGGAGAGAAAGGCTGAGAAGAACTTCATGAAGTTCAACAAAGGCAAGTGCAGGGTCCTGCACCTAGGGAGAAATAACCCCAAGCACCTATACAGGATGGGGGCTGACCTCCTGGAGAACAGCTCTGCAGAGAAGGACCTGGGAGTCCTGCTAGACAGCAGGCTGACCACGAGCCAGCAATGTGACCTTGTGGCCAAAAAGGCCAATGGTATCCTGGGCTGTATTCGGAAGGGAGTTGTGTCCAGTTCTGGGCTCCCCAGTACAAGACAGACAGAACTACTGGAGTGAGTTCAGAGGAGGGCTACAAAGAAGATTAGAGGACTGGAGCGTTTGTCATACGAGGACAGGCTGAGAGCTCTGGACCTGAGAACTGGGACTGTTTAGCCTGGAAAATAATAGACTGAGGGGAGACCTCATCAATGTGTATAAATATCTGAGGGGAGGGTGTAGAGAGGATGGAGCCAGTCTCTTTTCAGTTGTGCCCAGCAACAGGACAAGAGGCAACGGGAAAAAACTGAAGCACAGGAAGTTCCATCTGAATACGAGAAGGCAATTCTTGACTGTGAGGGTGACAGAGCACTGGAACAGGTTGCCCAGAGAGGCTGTGGAGTCTCCTTCTCTGGAGATATTCAAAACCTGCCTGGATGCCATCCTGTGCAACATGTTCTAGGTGATCCTGCTTGGCATGGGGTTGAAGTAGATGGTCTTTAGAAGTCCCTTCCAACCTTGGCCATTCTGTGATTCTGTGATTTCTTCTAAATAATAATTCCTAAAAACAATTCACTACTAGTCACATTACCACATCTATATTAAAATTACTCACTATGAATCTTTTCATTAAGCTCTTCTGAGAGAAAAAAACGTTATTTAGATCATCCTTATTACTATAATCAAATAGACAGTAACACCTTGAATAACATTAAACCTTTCTTCCTAAATGCATGCAAACAAGAAAATTCTCCCCACTGCAAAGAACTTGCAATCTCATTATAATGCCATAGACAACAGATGGATGCAACAAACAGATGGAGGAAGAATAAGGTAGCAATGAGATGATTATAATCAGCATGATAAGCAGTGATGCATAACAGCAAACCGGCTGCCTAGCTATTATCTATGTGTGTGTGCATGCATGTAAAATTAACATAAATACCATTTTTATGCTATTAACTAATTCAGAATGTCTAATATTGTTAGTTTAGAAAACAAGGAATGCCGACAGAGACCTTGATGACCCTGAGGTAACACAAGGAAAGAGTATGAAAAATGCCTGATGTTACTAGCCAGTGAAAGGGTGGATAGGACTTTCTGTCAGTAGATGGTTTGCTGAGATTTTTCAGAGTGATTTTCATTTCCATGTTACTGTGATATTTAAGGTGAGGGAGGAAGCTCAGGTCAGGAATCTTCATCCTTCTAACCTTTGTGATTGTTTTCTTTCTAAATCAAAGTAAATACAATGAATAATAGAGATAGATAAATGTGTTTTGAATAGGTAATATACTAAAAGAGGAGGCACAATCTGAAAGGCTTTATTGCTAAACATCTGAGGACGATTTGTTCTCTCTTTAAACAGAATTTCAAACAGATAATGGCAGAATTGCTGTAAGTAAAAAGGAAGAGAATGGAATAACCTTAGTTAGTATTGATCCACATTGTGTTTTTAATAAATAAATAATTTGCCTCTAGTATTTAAGACCTATGCTTCAACAAATACTCAGAGGGCAAATACTGCAACCACCTCTGGCCTTATAACAGTTTTACTATCACAGGGTGCCTTAGCTTCCAACAAGTTACGATAATAACAAGGTTCTGAAAACTGCAGCACATATTTTTGTAACTGATTAAACATTGAAAATGTACATCTAAAGTACAATGCTGATATTATCTGCAAAAATGTCCCATGCTGAAGTAGGCCATATTCTTAGCGCAGCATTCAAGGAATGACTTGCAGGGTGTTCTTTTTCCATGTTTTTGAAATCTGGTACACACATTAATGATACACAATAATATGGATTTGAAATGGATCTTTTGGTGATGAAAACATTGTATTTGCATTTCCAAGAGGTATGCCAATGAACAGAAGGACTACTTTTAATTTTTTTAAGCAATTTTAATTCTGACTGCTTAAATAAGTATACATTTCTCATGGGTACTTTAGGACTCTGAGTGTTAATGCTGTTACAATTCATTCCTTTTCTTAAATTAAGACAGGCTTTTCATTAAAAAAAAGGCTAAGAGGAAATGGATTTCTAATCCAATGCAAATAAATTAAAAGTGAATTTTCAAATGGATTGTTATTAATATTATGTCATTAATGAAATTCTTTGCAGGCAATATTGTATTTTCCTCAAAATTCTTTATTCACAATTAACATTTTTCCTACAGTGCATTTCATTTGACCTGCATAACTGTAATTTTAATAGCCATAGCTACAAAGAAATAATCACTTTGAAACAAAGGGATTCTTTAAACCATATCATTTTAATAAAGTCTTCACTGATTGACATGATTGGAACATGTGAACACCTACTAAAAGCACAAAGGTATTAGGACATCTTAATGTCTAAAAAAAAAAAGTACATACTTGCTTCCTTTACACATGCAAATGAAAGCAACTCAGTCATCTTGCCACTGTTATTTAACTTCATTGAATTAAATAGATAAATTAGACATGCCATAACAGCCACTGATCTGAAGGAACACAAGTTGCAAAAGGTGGACCACACCTCCCTGAGCATTGTGAATCCTTCTTGGCCTGTGGCAGAATTGTATCCACTGGAGTCCTTTGAAAATGTCCATAACGCTTCTTTGGAAATGTAGTTAAATGAACAAGTTCCTTAATAAGGCTTTCAGTTCCTTGCCTGATATATTTATGTACTTGTGTACTTGGATGTACACAAGTCGATGGGGCCGGATGGGATCCACACAAGGGTACTGAGAGAACTGGCGGAAGAGCTGGCCAAGCCACTTTCCATCATTTATCAGCAGTCTTGGCTATCAGGGGAGGTCCCACTCGACTGGTGGCTAGCAAACGTGACACCCATCTACAAGAAGGGCCAGAGGGTAGACCCAGGGAACTATAGGCCTGTTAGTTTGACCTCAGTGCCAAGGAAGCTCATGGAGCAGATTATCTTGAGCGTCATCATGCGGCATTTGCAGGGCAAGCAGGCGATCAGGCCCGGTCAGCATAGGTTTATGAAGGGCAGGTCCTGCTTGACGAACCTGATCTCCTTCTATGACAAGGTGACACACTTAGTGGATGAGGGAAAGGCTGTGGACGTGGTTTACCTTGACTTCAGTAAGGCCTTTGACACCTTTTCCCACAGCATTCTCCTCAGGAAACTGTCTGCTCATGGCTTGAACTGGCATACACTTTGTTGGGTTAAGAGCTGGCTGGATGGCCGGGCCCAAAGAGTTGTGGTGAATGGAGTCAAATCCAGTTGGAGGCCGGTCACTAGTGGAGTTCCCCAGGGCTCGGTACTGGGACCAGTCCTCTTTAACAACTTTATTGATGATGGGGATGAGGGGATCGAGTGCACCCTCTGTAAGTTTGCAGACGACACCAAGTTAGGTGCGTGTGTCGATCTGCTCGAGGGTAGGAAGGCTCTGCAGGAAGACCTGGATAGGCTGGACCGATGGGCTGAGGCCAACGGTATGAAGTTGAACAAGGCCAAGTGCTGGGTCCTGCACCTGGGGCACAACAACCCCAAACAGAGCTACAGTCTGGGAGATGTGTGGTTAGAAAGCTGCCTGGCAGAAAAGGACCTGGGAGTAGTGGTTGATAGTCGGCTGAATATGAGCCAGCAGTGTGCTCAGGCGGCCAAGAAGGCCAACAGCATCCTGGCTTGCATAAGAAACAGCGTGGCCAGCAGGTCCAGGGAAGTGATTGTCCCCCTCTACTCGGCTCTGGTGAGGCCGCACCTCGAGTACTGTGTTCAGTTTTGGGCCCCTCGCTACAAGAAGGACATGGAGGTACTCGAGCGAGTCCAGAGAAGGGCTGTGAAGCTGGTGAAGGGTCTAGAGAACAAGTCTTATGAGGAGCGGCTGAGGGAGCTGGGACTGTTTAGCCTGGAGAAGAGGAGGCTTAGGGGCGATCTTATCGCTCTCTACAGGTACCTCAAGGGAGGCTGTAGCGAGGTGGCAGTTGGTCTATTCTCCCATGTGCCTGGTGACAGGATGAGGGGGAATGGGCTGAAGTTATGCCAAGGGAGGTTGAGGTTGGATATTAGGAAGAACTACTTTACTGAACGGGTTGTTAGTCACTGGAATAGGCTGCCCAGGGAAGTGGTTGAGTCACCATCCCTGGAGGTCTTTAAAAGATGTTTAGATGTAGAGCTTAGGGATATGGTTTAGTGGAGGACTTGTTAGTGTTAGGTCGGAGGTTGGACTCAGTGATCTTGGAGGTCTCTTCCAACCTAGACTATTCTGTGATTCTGTGATTTGCTAGATGATTATGCTTGGTGACTTTGAGATCCAGATGTCAGTCATTATTCAGGTTAAGTGAAATGATTATTAAATACATTAAAAGTCAAGAAGATGTTAACATCAAATTTTTGTAATGTTCATGCAGCTTCACTAGAATGAAAATTACCTTATTCTTTGATCTGGTGATATCCAAAGTAATGGGCTATATAAGAAAACAGCAGCTTGTGTTTTCTTTGGAAAATTGAGACACTGCTACTACTACCTGATTGCTTTGAAATTTTGTGTTCCTTGTTTTCAATATTAATTCCCTTTATTAACAGTAAGTATTAATATCTAACATTGGAATATTTAGATGCCAAGAGGACTTTTATGACTTGTGCACTAAATCCAAGAAAAATAAACCAGTAACTAATATCCACAAACATGCACACAAAAAAGGGGGGTTGGGGAGGAAGGGGATGGAAGAATGCATCAAAAATATTGTGTGAACTGAATGACTTTGGCCATTATTTCCTCAGTGTCTAATGTCAAAGCCTTAGATTCATTTGCTTGTGATTCTCCTGCAAGTGGAATCAAGAACACCCTTTAGTAAGCAAAACACGTCCTTTCTGAAGTTATTCAGTTACAGATCCCTCAAAATTATGTTTGTTAGATATTTCTTATGCTAAAGTTCATAATGTAAACAAAATATTGCATTTAATATCTCCATTATTCACACAAATCTAATACCAATTGCAGTTCATTCAAACCTGACTTTCTGTTTCAAATCTGTTGTAGAACTCTCACCTTTTCTATATCTAAAAAAGAGCAGAGATACAAAGTTATAAGAATCAAGATTTCCCCATGTGTTTGCTCATTCACATTTTAAAACCTGTTTTACAGATTAATGACATTTTAAAAATTCACCAGTTATATCCAGCACAAATTAACTCACTTTGCAATACCTGCTACCTTTCAGTTCTGCTGACTACATTGGTCATATGTCCTGTTTCTGACTGTTTGATATAAATCTGTTTTCAGGATATCCTGGGTTTGGCTGGGATAGAGTTCACGTTCTTCATAGTAGCTCTTATGGTGCTGTGTTTTTAGGATAAAAATAATGTTCATGACACGCTGATGTTTTAGTTGTAGCGGAGAACTGTTTACATAGAGCCAAGGACTTTTCTGCTTCTCATGCTGCCCTGCCAGTGAGACTGGGAGCACACCAGGAGCTGGGAGGGGACATAACCAAGACAGATGACCAAAACTGTCCAAAGGGATGTCCCATACCATATGGTATCATCCTCAGCAATAAAACTCGTAGGAGTGGGCCAGGGGTGCTACCATTGCCTGGGAATGGCTGGACATTGGCTGGCTAGTGGTGAGCAACTGTGTTGTACATAACTTGTTTTATTATTACTTTTTTTTTTTTTTTTTTACTTGTTTTATTATTATATTTTCTTTTCTTTATTTTTACTTATTAAACAGTCCTTATTTCAACTGACATTTCTCACCTTTCTCAATTCTTTCAAACTGTGTTTAGCTGCTTGCTGGGTTAAACCACAGTACAGGAATTTAAGTCTGAATAAGCTTGGTTAAAATTTTGTAGGATGTTTTCATAGTATTCACTATGAGTCTATTAGCAAGAGTCTATTATTTCCAGATCTAACATACTGAAAAAAAAAAAAGGCAAATAATTGCATATATTCAAAAAACATCTTGAAATATTCATCCAGGGCTACAGGGTTTGGTTTTGCTTTCTAAAAACAGCACTAAAATTGCAGGTACACAACAGCAAAACATGAATATTGAGAGATTAAGAAGATAATTGAACAGCACTGAGGGTTGTGACACCTAACCGTTAAATACCTCAAATTCTTAGTACCAAGTTAGGCACCTGAGTTACCTATGTATTGGAGGATTACAATAATTTCTGGGTAACTATGAATGAAATGTGCAGCTGATGATATGCTAAGCAGAGAAATGGATGGGTGAGACATTAAGGCCACATCTAAAATCCTCTCTTTGCTAGTCTCTTTCTTAACTTTAGAGTTCAGTAAAACATCTGTGGAAAACTGAAAGCCAAAACTGAAAGTCCATTCTGAAACTGCAAATGTCTTCTCAGCTTAGACACCTAAGTCATGCCACTGGACAATGTTGAACAATTCCTACTTCTAATAGAAAAAAAAAAAAAAAAAAAAAAAAAAAAAAAAAAAAAGATGGGAGTAGCAGAGTGACAGCTACTGCCTAATAGGTGAATATAGAGAAATTTTATTGTAAAAGCACAAAATCAAAATGTTTTTCACTGCTTGGCTCAAGGACATGCGACAAACTGCAAAAGGACAATCTACTATATGCTACCTAGCTGAACATACTCTGTCTTCTGCCTACCAAAGCCAAGCAAGAAGAGTCCTGGGAATAGTGAGAAAGGACATGGTTTTGCATTCCCATAATCAGGACTCTCACAGCAGAGACCTCTCAGAAATGCTCCTTTACAAAATAGATAGATAGATAGATAAATAGATAGATAGATAGACAGATAGATAGATAGATAGATAGATAGATAGATAGATAGATAGATAGAATGTTGTTCCTTATCTGTCCATGCATTGTGTTGTAGATATTGCATAGTGTCATCACCCTGAGGGCACTAACAGGTCTTCCTGTCCCTGCCCAAACCCTGGGCTCCCCTGACCTCCCCAAGGACCTAAGGCGTAAGGTCATCAACACCTGCCCCAGTGAGGCAGCAGCAGGGCCCATCTCTGGCTCCATACAGCCCTCTCCTGCCCAGCCATGGGCCTTGTGCAAGCCCAGCCCACCACAGGTCTGCCTCCCAGCCCAGCTTTGGCCCAGCCCCAGGAAGGTGTCTGGGCCTAGGTCTGACTTGCTGCCCTGACCTTCTTATATCGTCTTTGGTTTGGCAGTACAGTTCAGCTTAGACTGAAGGATTAATTGTCCCCACTGTTGGGCTATTCTGCAGCTCTAGAGTATGTTTCTAGAAAGGGAAAGCTGAGAATTTAAGTTCAAGGTGCTGTGCCAGGATTGGGGCAGTCCCAGACAGGAGTACAGACTGGGAGAAGAACTCACTGAGAGTAGCCCTGCAGAGAAAGACTTGGGAGTTCTGGTGAATGAAAATCTTGACATTAGCCAGCAGTGCATGCTTGCAGTCCAGAAAGCCAACTGCATCCTGAGCTGCATCAACCGAGGGTTGGCCAGCAGGTTGAGGGAGGTGATTGTCCCCCTCTACTCAGCCTTCATCAGAGCCCCACCTGGATTACTGTTTCCAGGTTTGGAGCCCCCAGCACAAAAAGGAAGTGGAGAGACATGAAGATGATAAGAGGACTGGAGCACCTCTCCTATGAAAAGATGAAGAAAGGCTGACAGAGCTGGGGATGTTCAACGTAAGGAAAATAAGGCTCAGGGGTGACTTTATTGCAGCTTTGCAATACTCAAAGGAGGCTTTTAAAAAAGATGGAAAGCAACTTTTTGCTCAGGCAGACAATGACAAGACAAGAGGGAATGGTTTTAGACTAAAAGATGGGAGATTTAGATTAGATGTTAGGAGGAAATTCTTCACTCAGAGGGTGGTGAGGCACTGGAACTGGTTGCCCAGAGAGGTTGTTGATGCCCCATCCCTGGAGGTGTTCAAGGCCAGGCTGGACAAGGCCCTTGGCAACCTGATCTAAGGGGTGGCATCCCTGCCCATGGCAGGGGGGTTGGAACTAGATGACCTTTAAGGTCCCTTCCAACCTGAGCCATTCTGATTCTATGAATTTGGAACCCCGTGTGCCAAGAAGGGAGCTGACCTAGTACTACCTCCTGGAGGAGTGTGCCAGCTACTATACTATTACACAGTGCTCATACATTGACATTGTGTTTCTTCCTCTGGTTTTCCTGTGATTTTACCATGTCTGCTGTGTTTTGTGTCACTGGAATATGTTAGTCATGCCTGAGTTTCCTAAAGCAGGTAGCTCAGAGACCATGCTGGGCACAAGCCTGAAGAGTGTGGATTTTCGGCAGTTTGGGCAGATGGTGAGCACCTAGATGTATCAGATAAGAGGTAAGTTCTTCAGGGACTGATTTGTAGTGGTACCTTTAGTGTCTAAAAAAATTGTAAGGCAAAAATATGATCTCTGTACAAGATAAGTGGTAGTTTTACAAACTCAGAGCTCTAAATTATGTTTTGGATCTTGCCCTCCATTCATACCTTTAAAACGCTAAATGCTCCATATCTAGGTTAGCTCTTCTTCAAGAGGTACATCACTGCTGACAATTTGAAACCTCACGACAAGACAAAAATCTCCAAAAAGAAAACTGTCCTCTCCTAGAGAAACATAACTTTAACAGATCTGATCATTTCAATTTCTGTAATTATTATTCAAAAGAAGTTTACCATGGGAATGAAAACCCACTTCTTCAATCTTCTCTGTCTTAACATAATCACATAACATAATGTATTGATAATATACCTAATAAATGGGGAAAATGTTCCCACATAGTTTTGTTCTTGAGAGGCAGACAGGAAAACAAAGGTGATTTCCAACTTAATGAACTTACAGATATTGCTCAGATATTGTGCTAAGTCTGAGTAAGTGTCTAAGCTCTAATGAATGATCTACAGTGAATAACGTGATCTATTTCTGATCCAAATTTACCTGGTAAAATATAGCCAGTTTTAAGGACATGTAAGAATAACTTCCTGGATGTGACTGGCAACATAATGGAATTAGAATCACAGAAGAGGTGAGGTAATGTTCTAGAAATTTAATTTCAGTGACTGCTGAATCATATGGATATCTACGGAAAGTTGCTCAATCCTAGGACCATTTCAGGTGTGAATAAGAGAATGGGACTTAATCAAATCCAGGTGATAGGGAAACAGAAGCCTGCGGCATAAGGCACAGAAACATAGGGAATAGAGTAGAGATAGGAAGTAAATGTCTGCAGGGTTTATTCTTTGGAATATGATCCAAACTATTAAATTAAATGAAACTTCATTCTGTTCAGTACTTTTTTATTGTTGTTATTGATGATAGAATAAAGGCTGGAAGGAACAGAAGAAGATCAGTACAGGAAAACAATACTGACTAAGATATTTGTTTAATCTCTAATATATATAGTCTAGGTAGTTTATAAACAGGAAAGCTTTTTTTTTTTTTTTTTTTTTTTTTTAGGCAAGCTTGTTTTCCCTTTCATAGAAAGACTCAGAAAAAGAAAGTTTACTTCTGAAACTTCTCATATATTCTTCATCCTTATTAGAAAAAAAAAAAAAAGAAAAAAGAAAAAAGAAAGCTGAAATTCTTAAACAATACAAAAGGACTTTTTTAATAGTAACAACCTCATGTGTAAAAGCAGACTAGTGTGCAGAAAACCCATTAAGAAGCTAAGTACTAAGGAGATTTGTGATTGACTCCATTTACCCGGAAGGATAGATGATTCTCCCCAGAATACATTGACCCTTTCCAGGCTCCAGCAGCTCATTCAGTGGTCTTAAACATGTCTGTTTAGAAGTTCCTTTCCACCAATATAGCTTAGAAACTGAGGGGGAAAAGGCAAGGCATCTTTGTCTAAGACTTCGATGCACTTAGACTTACCACAGTTATTTTCCTATTTAGTTTGTTCAGTTGTTGGATAGCTCAGTAGGTAAAGCCAGGGATTAAAAAGCAAGAAAGAAAATAAGAGGTGGTCTGAGATAGGTTGAGCTGTAGTCTAAACAAGGAGAGAGTGACTGTGCATTATCTTCATGTGAATGGAGATTCCTGGGGTAATGCTGATGGCTCTTAACTGAAAAAAAAAAAAAAAAAAAAAAAAAAAAAAAAAAAATTAACACACCCCCCCCCTTTAGCCTTTTTTTTAAAAAAAAAAAAAAAAAAAAGGGGGGTTTTTAGAGCACTTGGGGGAGGCAGGG